>NW_020799105.1:9982029-10061900 GCF_003259725.1 Athene cunicularia
GTTACCTGCAGCGGGGCGGGCCGCCGAGCGCTCCCTGCTCCTGCCGCCTCTCTCGGCCCGCGGGCCGGCGGGCTGCTCCTCACTCCGCTCTCTTAAGCCGGGGCTGGAGCCAGAGCCGGGTCGATGGCCCGCGGAGGATGGTCGGTGCGGGGAGCCCTCGGTGGGGCTCTTGAGGGCCTGGCTGCTTTGCGACAACCACTCCACAGAGAAAGGGGCTTTGGTCATCCTGCCTTGTTTGGGAGATGCCGGGAAGGAGGGTGTCGGGGACCACGACTCCTCCTTTATACCGCAAGTCCCAGAGGAAAACGTTGTTTGTGTAAATACACATCAAAGGGCCAGATAAGTATCATCTAATTGCCATCAGTCCTCCCCCCCCCAACAAAAGACACCGTTCACACATTGCCACAGCTTGCGGAGGCTCGGCTCCGCCGTGTCTGCCCCTGGAGGAGTTCACTCCGCCGTCAGTGATTTACAGCTCTTGTTACATCCTATCCCGATGCAAATGGCACTTTACAGAGCTGAGCCTCAAACGGCGCTGGGGAATGAAGCCCCGGGGGAGAGCACAGGGACCAGCATCCCCGGGCGCTGGCGGGAGAGGGGACGCTGCTGCTCCCGCTCCCCTCTTCCCCTAGAGTTGAATTTTTCATTCCTTTTCATGCAGAAGATCCACTGTCTAAAGGGATCTTCTCAAGCTTGCTTCTCTCTGGGCTGAGCACTTCTGTTCCCGAGATAGCCTGAGGCAGGCCAGTGGAGAAACTCACTAATTGCTTTCTGCTGGGACTGCAGCATCAGGTTATAAGTACCAGGCATAGGGTGACACAGAAAAATGTAAAGGTCAAGGCTGTTGGGTTGTATGAATCGACTGGCTTCTGGCTACTTATACAAAGTGTGTTTTCTGGACTAAAGAATCAGAAAAAGATAAATACTGCCTTAGAATTAACATTTTGCTGAGATTTCTGCTGAGGTTACAGAATTCATGTCCTAGCTTCCCTCCCCAGATCTCTTGCATCTGTGCAGGTAACACAGGTTTCTCTGCTATCTCACTCACCCTTGTCTTTCCTCTTACTATCTTACGCATGTTCCCATCAGTCTTTGGGGTTTGTGTGTACCAGGAACAGTTGGCTGCTGCAGTAACACCTCTGTAGCATATTGAAAAAAGGTTTCTGGTGCTTTACAGGGAGTTTTCCGCTGCAGATTAACCATTAATTCCCTCACTTTACCGTCCTCACCTCCTGTGCCAGAACAGTGGGGCTACTGCACAACTCCTATCACACCCCTGCATGGTATCAGTCTGCCTCCAGAAATCATGACTGCAGGTCTGATGTGTCTGTCCTTGTTCCTGCTTTCTGCTTTACACTCAATTCTACTACCTGCATACAAACCCTCTACTGTCCATTTACCCTGCTGGATTTCTCACCATTCACTTGCTCCGAGATGACAGTGTCACTATGCTTCCATGTATTTCTTAGACTGTCAGTGAGGCAGAGGCTTGAAGACTGAACCCCTCTTACTTAGTTTTACATCTAACATCAGTCAACACATTCAATTTTAATCTGATAAAGACATGTATTTTTGTCTATATTAATCCAGTAAAAAGTTTTATTCAAATACTCTTCAGCTGTTTTTTCCTAAACCCAACGTTTCAACTTTCTGTGTGCACAAAATACATCCATCCATCCATCATGAAATCCTACCATTTTCTATTAGAAAATTGTTTCATTAAACCACGTTCAAGTTTGATTTGTGAGCCCCTTCCAAGCTCTGTCTCTCCTTGCTTGTTCATTCTCAAAGCATCGTCTGAGTCCTCCTCTGCTCTACCAGTGAGGCCACTGTTCTAATTGTCTCTAATCAACAAAAATACAAACTGTATTGTCACCTTTATTTAAAGGTTGGCAAAACCCAATCTAGAACCACAACAAGGCATGACTCGAGCCCTCCTGGAGCCCTTTGTTTCTGGCCTGTGTAGGTAAGGAATTGCTGTTACAGCCTACAACTGCGGCAATGGCCTGAGCCCGCTAAACAAGGTTCCTAGAGGAAACTAAGTGAGCTGGTGTAAAAAAATGTCTAAACAGATGTTCAAAGCATTAATGCCTCCTGTACATGTGTTATGTATCTAAAGAAGTCCACAAACATCTCTAGCATGAACAAAGCCCTGCAGGACACATATATTTGTTGGGTTTTTTTCCACTGTATGAAAGTGTTTGCTATCTGATTACTTGAAACATCATCCATTTATCCTTCCCAAGAATTTTCTGATTAACAATATAAAGTTTAATTGAGCAAACTCTACAAGATTTGTTTCAAATTTCATCTATTTTATAAAAATATCTCTTCCCCTTTCCCCACCCCACCTCGAATATTCCAAACTCAGGTTCTTAACCATGAAGACTACTCCCACCACAAACCTGAGGAAATATGTAAAAAACCCACAGAATCTCTGAGCATTAGCCAATTCTGGTGGCAACATATTTCACAAAGCAGAAAAAGCAGGCAGGAGATGGAGAGGGGACACACAGGAGTCTGCTCCAAGTTACTAAATGACTTTATTTAACATGTGGCCCGGCAGCAGCCTCTTCAGTCAGAACTGGGAATACCAGTGCCATTGCCTGCCTGTAGAATCCTGCCAAGTCTCCTCTGCAGTCAGGCAAAATGTCATTCTCAAGGACTAAATTCTCATGAACATCAGAAAAAGGAAGTGTAACTTCCGTGCAAGCTTCCTTCTCAATTTAAATCTCTCAGATTACTTTAGTAGCATTCTCCATCACAGATGGGGCAAGATCCCATCCCAAGGAGATAAATACATCCCTCGTGCCCAGAATTATTTCCATTCGTAGTCCCTACATAATATTATAGATACATATAAATAATATACTTGCATGCTACTTGCATGCTTATATAGAACATATATACTATCTATACACAAATATATAAAAAAATGTATAAAATGGTCTGTGATGTTATTTTTTCCAGCTTTATTTTATGTCAGCAAATAAAGGCACTTGGCAAGCTGTTGGACAAAAAGAATACATGACATATGACAATGTTCTAAAAAATAGAAAATCTCAGGTTTTAGCATCCACTGATACATCTGTCACATAGTTTCTTTACAGATTTTAAGACATTTTTACCATCTGAGTGGCAAATTACATCTTTATACACTGCTGGTTTATTAATTGCATAGTATTGAGGCAAATGTCACAGACAAAGATGGTGTCAAATGTTGAGCTCTCAGAGATACAAATTGTGACAGGGTTACACCCAATCTCATTTCCATTATACATAAAATGTATAAGTATCCCGGATAAATGGCAGATGACTTCTGGATGTAATGACTGCTACAATATTTAACACCTGCTAGTTTAATTTATCTAAAATTCTTAAGCTGCCTTCTTCCTGTTTCTATGTATTATTCATTAGGTGTTTGTTTTAAAACCTCCTGCTAAACTATGACTCAGAAATATCATGTTTAATATCAAGTGATATTGCCAATGGGATGAAAACCTGCTCATGCTAAAGCCTTCAGGAATTTGTCAGAGAGTAGAAAAGGAACAGATAGGACCTTTCACTCTGCTGCTACAAGGAGGGAGACACAGATAGCTCAGACATACCAATGTCTGCCACTAGCAGAAGTCTGAAGATCTATTTACTGAATATAATGACAATACTTTAAGCAGATGTTTGTACAATACACTGTTCCCCTCTTTGGTGGGTAAAAAAAAAAAAAAAAAAAAAAAAAAAAAAAAAAAGGACCATCAGCTTTCTGAAGCCCTAAGGAGATTTAAGATCATAATGCCAAATTGCCAGCCCAGGCCATTCTGTGTGAGGTGATGTAGAAGTGAACATTTTAGCATCCAGAGGAATGAAAATGAGCTGAGAGTTGTCACTTAACTGACCCCTATATTTCTTGTGAGCAGCAGCTACACTCAAAGAGGCAAAGGAGTGGCTTTATAGATGTCTGGCTGGGACAGGTAGGATGGGATCAAGAAAATGGTGCTTACATGCAAATCAGCTCTGCAGAAATTTATATATACAACACTGGTCTCAGGCTGAGGAGGTTCTGCAGAACTAGCTAGCCCTGCTTGGATGCTTACTAGGCAGTTGATAAGATATATTTTGGGGTAACAGCCCAACCTTTGAGAATTAATTGCTGTTCCAAATCTTCCAGCCCAAAGGTCAGCTCTGCCCTAGTAAGTCAGCCCAGAGCCCTGCCGAGGGACAGGGTTGTGCTCAGAGATATCCTCTTCTTATTGAAGCTCTGAAGGAACTGAAGAGAGAGAAGCTGAGGGCTGACCAATTCCTTGGGTTCCCCACAGGTACTGGAGAAAACTGCCACCACTTGGCCTTGCTGCAGTGGAGGTACACAAGACCAAAGGAGGGGACTGTCATTTTTTAAGAGCAGATGACCCTTTCTTGTCACAGCAGAGGGTCATGTGAGACTAGAGTAGAGCAAATGTGTGGTCCTTGGGAGTAGCTAGGTAGTGATGCAATTCAAAGAGTAAAAATGGCATTTTATGACACACAGGAGGATGTGTGTTCATCTGTGGACATGTGAATTTCCTTGTACTTCATAGTTCTGCCCAGTGAAGCAAGGGCTGCTGGCAGCTACTATACAGTTTACATGGTCTTTGCCCTGGCATGTTTATCCAACCATTTTAATATCTGAGAAATACTCCTTACGACTTAAAAGCATTACAAATGGCCTCTAACCAATCTCTTCATTATCAATTATTATAATCTTTCCTCTTTGACAGAATAAGAGCTACTTTTCTATGAGGAACGGAAAGACCATATGTGCAGAAATACCAGGAGGGCCTGGAATAAACAGAGTGACAGTGCATAGATGAAAATTAAATGTCTCATCATGCTTGGAATTGATCTAAATCAACACAGAACTCACAATGCCAAGAGCTCCCATGGGTCTTTACCATAAGGCTGTTACCAGCAGCTAAGCAGAATTGGTGAAATGTTCTAAAAAGATATATATTCTGCAGAGAGATGCTGTAAATATTAAGAAAGAAAACACTTACATGTGTTATGTTTTTAAGAGTTCCTTACCCAAATTTAAGCTTATTAAAAAAATAAGTCAAAATCAATATGAATCAGGACCACATTTAAAACATGTACCACTTGTTACAGATGCAAGGTCCACCAGCAGATATTTTTTTTTTAAATTTCTTATTTTTATTAGACAAACAATTATAATTGGAAAACCAGTCAAAGTTTAGGCATGTAAATCCTTCTTCAGCACTCATTGCTGTCATACTGTCATTGACACTCCATGGGCACTGCTCAAACAAAACTGCTCATAAGTCTGTAGCTGGTTTAATTCTGTCTTAGACTTTAAAAACTATTAGTTGAAAGGAAGCAGCATGAAAAGGGTCCTTAGAAATGGTTTTATTTTCCAAAGTAGTTTGGTAATAATTGTTAGGTGCATAAATATGCTTTAGGATCTGGGCTGTGTTAAAAATATAAATTATCTAGGGACATGAGATGCACCTACAGACAGTAATGTGCATATGCAAATTCCCATAAATCCTAGTGGTTTTAATAATTGTTCAAAGCACTTGGGCTAACAATCTGATCAAGACCACAGAGCTTCACCCTTAAGACACCATGAAATTTTTTCAAAACTTGAGAGGCTTACTTCACATTTTAGGTGAAGACCTTTGTCAGTCTTTGCTGAAGGATCATTTTTTTCATTATGATTATTTCTAAAGTTCCATTTAACAATCTATTAAATATAAAACTAAGAATGCATTAAATCAGAAATATCCCACTGTTTTCACTTTTAGTTTCCCACAAATACCTTCTAGAGAAATGTAGCCATACTAGAAGTAAAGCATTTATCATTCTTGAAAGTAAATTTTCACTTTCAGCTATTAAAGAATTAATATTTTTTCCCTGATTTTAGAATTAGCATTTGAGCATGATGAGTCAGCAGGAGAATGAGCTATCACAGCTGGCAGCCCTGGGTCATCTATCACCCTCTGTGCCCATCCTGGTCTATGCCATACAATGCTGCTTTGAAATGCATTGCTCCCAGCAGCGAAAATATTTTACTGACTCTTCCTTCCCTTAACTTACACCTAATATAAATCAGATCTGTGTACTGCTCCAAGACCAGTCTGTTCAAATTACATGGAAATAAATGTTACCTTTATTTTTCTGACTTCAAGGCTCTTCTCCATTTCATGTTTCTAGCTATTTCTTCCCCTCTTCTGTATTCCTCACTATAGAGTTTCTTCCTGCTTTCTTTCTGCCAGTCACTTCCATCAAGTATCCTGCAAATATTACTATTAGCTGAGGAAGAGAATAACTTTGGCAGGATGCAGAACTGTAGGAACAGAGCACAAATGACGCTGTCTGTCTACCTTCACTGCATCCCTAAATGTGGCACAGACATGTCCTGACATCCCCCCTCAGTTCACTGACAAGGGAAAAGCTAGGCTATAGTGGGTGAGGAGAGGAATGTAGTTAGGTAAGATGCTTAACACTGCTCTTGTAATGTGTAATTCAATGTCTATGCTTCCTCCAAGCAATGCAGCATACTTCCTTTGACTGGTTTTACACAAATGAGTGCATTACACATTGACAGAAGGTAATTAAGATTTAAAATTATGAAGTTGTGTATGCATGCGTTTCTCTAAAAGATTAAAGGGAGGAGCTGAACGTAAACACATGTTCGTTTTAAAAATGAAGTACACAAAAAAACCTGTCATTTCGTGTTTGCCTGTTTCTAATGGGCAGGCCCATCGTTTCTCACATTACCTTAGCTCATAGTGCGGCATGTACATCTGAAAGGCTGAAAGGGTCTCCTGTGCCACCTTCTGGTTATATTGAGACTTCACATCCAGGGAACTCGCACAAAGGGGAAAAAAGTTGCAGGAGTTTAGCTGTAGCAGCGATAGAGAACCGTTTAGGTTGGGAAAGATCTTCAAGATCATCGAGTCCAACCGTAAACCTAATGCTGCCAAATCCACCACTAAACCATGTCCCTAAGCACCACATCTACACATCTTCTAAATAACTTGAGGGATGGTGACTCAGTTCTTGACAGCTGATTGGCAAGACTTGCTTTCCACCCTTCTCCAATCCACGGATGTGCATGGCGGGCTTTTACCTCTCTGCTGTTTTAGAACAAAGTCACTTTTTCACTGCATTAACATATGTACATAATGGAAATTCAGTATCCCTCTATAACATTTTTTATATAAGTTTTAGTAATGCACACCCTGGCAACACCTACTCTTTTGCTATGTATCAGTGGAAAAATGTAAATAAAACCTTGAAAGTTAAAGTGACTGGAATACAATGAAATTAATAACTAAACTAATAGCATTCCCTGACTGCAGCTAAGTATTTGAATTTGTGCCCATTCTACTTTACTGAGAACACAGAGGGACTGAAGATCTTTGCTGAGTCCTACCTTCCCAGGGACAGGACCAAGTGGGCCTGGGCAATTCTGACAGTTTTAATGAATCCGTTCTTACAAATTTACAGGAAAGGGGATCCTACAGATTTGTTACAGGTGAGTAACTACTCCAGTGCTTCACATGAAGCTTTCCAATGTAAAAACTGAAACAGAATCACCCTTGCTTCAAAATTAATACTGCTTGACTTAAACTTTGCAGAGCATGGAGAAAATTCACTCTGTAGCTACTACAACTTTTTACAGCAACATTTCACACAAATAATCCTTGTCTACGTAAGACCAAGTCTTTCAGTCTTTCTCTGTTTATGTTTTCTAAACATATTTTTATTACAGTCCTCTATTTTCTTTCATTTTGCTTGTATGTATTTTAAGTAGAGTGCCTAAAGGGTAAAGTATTCTTGCTGATGCTTCACCAGTGCCAAAAAGAGCACAATAATTACTTTCTCTCATATATGTCTCTCTTTCAGTACACCTCAGGTCTTCCTTCCCCCTCCTTTTTTTAAAAAAACCCTCTATACACAGGAATTCATATCTAATTTGTGATCCATTATGGTCCTCAGAGATTTTGATCTGAAGTTATGCTTCAGAAATGTAAGACTTAGAGCTTAAATTTAAACCATCATCATGTTTGTGAGTTCTGATCTTGTATGTTGTGTACACGTGCTTCTCATTCCACCTTGTATTTCATTAGTAAAAATCCCATAGTTGGATCCAGGCCCACCTGTAATTATGCCGAGAAGACTTTGTTATGGTAAACCAGGATAGCTTGCCCCCCTCATCAGGTCATATTTTATCTTATTACAGTAAACCAGGATAGTTCACTTCCCCGCTATCTGCAGAGCACCAAGGTGAAGGCCAGCTGTGGATCTCAGAATTTGGACAACAGCACCTGCATTACGTCAGTTTGCTAATGAGCAAACAAGGACATTGCATACGTGATATGTTAATCGGCACAGGTTTTATTACTCGCTCTTGTGGTGCTTTCCCTTGAGCTTCACTCCTGAGCAGGGCTCCATTGTATCGGTACCCTAAGATTCCTGGGGTAATGCTGTGCTTTTGATAAAGCCAGAGCTTTCACTTTACTGAGTGTTGTGCCTGGTCCCCAGGGGATCTGCAGCTGCTTTTCACTCGCAACATACAGGTAGTCCTCCCCCTACTACATGCCACAATATTTATCTTCACAGTTTAACACAGGTAATTACCCTTTGAAATGATATATTGACTAGTTGTGTATCTATCTACCTTACAGTAGCACCATCATCCAGATCTTAGCAACCTAACATACAATCAGGTCAGGTAGATCTGTTGTCAAGGGATTTATTGACTTTAACATACAACATGCAGTATTTTGTTTTTATTTATTGGGACAATTAGCCTGACAAAGGAGACGATTAGGTTATTTAAAAATTATTTTATGGACAAATGCATGTTAGACTTTTAAATTAGTCTCTATGCTTGCAGACTTTTAGACAGCTTTTTCAGTAACTCTTCTGGTATCAAAGTTCATCTGATTCCCCAAGCCATTCTCTTTACCTCACCTTTCCACTCATTACTGTGCTCTTGCTCACTTTTAATATTATTTTCTGGTTTGTGGGGAACACACTCATTCTTCCTCAATCAAAAATATAATTGTTCCAAGATTATTTAAGTTTTGCACATAATTATAGAACAGATTCAATCTGAATTTAACGTTCTAATACATGTAATTAGCTTTCTGACCTGCATTCCTGTTTCCTGGTTAAATTTGAGCATGATAAACATTGATTAGAGGTTAAGAAGTGAAATAGTAAGCACTTCAGGCTTTTGCACCATCTGGTATTTATTCTCCTCTTCTGGTAAGCAGAGAACACTTATTTGTATAATAGGTGATTATTTAAGAATCCATTTTTATGTTTTTGCATTTCTCTTACTGGCAATAGCATTTTGTCAGTCTGCTTTTGTTCCTAGCCTGCTGTGCTGTTCTTTGTTCTTGCCAATGCAGCCTTCTTGTTCCTACTTACTTCAGTATTCTTTTTAAAATGTTTTTCAGGTCATTGATGAGCCCTTAATGCAGCCACACTGCTCTACCAAGTCGTCTTTCCTCTGCATGAGGATAGACTGTTGTTATACTTAAAATATGGCCTGTTTTAGAAACCTTTTTAGGAACTGTCAGCTCTCCTGAATTCTCTTTGCCTTAGAATTCCTTCCCCAGGACTTCATGTACCAATTCCTTGAGTTTACTGAAGTTTGCTTTTTTTGAAGCCCACTGTTGTTATTCTGCTTCCTTCATCCCTTTCTTTCCTTTGAATCATGAACTTTGTTGTCTCATGGTAACTTTCATCTTCATTGGTTTCCACCTTCAGATTTGCAACTAGTTTATCACAGTAAAATCTTAAATAGTAACCCATTGGTACAAATGAAGTCTCCATACTCTTTCTGGCTGATGATTAGTTACAGACCTTGTATTATGGCACCTAGCCGTCTTAATTTAAACACAGAAAAAAAATATGTAGGCCTGACTTTAGATTCTAAAACAACTATATACATTTTTGACATACATTTTTGTATTCTTTCCCCTTGCCCTTCCTTCCTTCCACATGCTTGTTCCCTCCAACACTTTGCAACAACATTTTGTGTACTACAGGTCTAGCTTTTTCCCATTACTCCCCATGCTCCCAGCACTAGCTTAGACACCCAAAGCTACATCTAAGCTGTCCCCATGTCAGGCACTTCCTGGCTATCATGAAAGGGATGTGCAAGCAAGTGGTATGGGTAGGAATGTGAAACACAGTGTACTGCAGTATGTCTCTTGGTCTGGACAAATAAAAAAATGAGGGACTATCGGTGGTATTTCAGAATACATTGGCCTTGCAATTTCAGATGCAGCCTAAGATACGCAGTAATTTGTCAGCTATCTCACCTTATGTGTTTGGTGACCTACTGCAGTTGCCCATATCCTTCTTTAGGTTTCAGTCTTTTGGTGAATTATCTTTTATTTAAATAAACTAATTTGGGGGATTTTATATTCCCAACAATGGTCTTTAACAGACGTATCCCATCTTTGTCCTGCAGTTTACCTTCATGAAGAAAAGTTACTTTGTTAATGTCTGTGGATCTATACACTCATCTCAGGAGTCATCTGTTCTTTTTTGGCCTTTTACTGTCAAGCCTTTTGCCCTTTCAGTTCCCTGCGTCAGGAAACAGAGAATTAGGAGATTCCTTGAGGGGATATATCAAGACACTGCTTCCCCAGCATAAATGACAATTCTTTATCCTCCCTTTTCCACAAAAAACCAGTAATCCTAGGCTATGCTTGTGCAGCTGATTATCCTGGAACTTCACATATATCTCTGTAACATACTTTATTTTATTGTGTATCATTTTTCCAAGTGTCAAGATAATTTTAATATTTAATCTTCTTCAGCATGCCTGCAGAGCCCCACAGATTTATGTAATCTTCAAAAACTAGAGCATGTCAATGGAGGCATGAAGTAGACCAAATGCAGGCAGACCACTTCAGAGCATTACTGGACACAACCTTGCATTTTCATAACACGTCACTGTCAACCACTCTATGATTACCCACACAAACCTGGATCTGCCATTTAGCAGTTTTTTGTTGACCCGTTTCCCTGCCTGGTTTGCAAAAACCTTACTGCACATCTGTTACTTAAGTGAATAATTATACTACTGTTATTGTTTGTGAGCTTTATAAGACATGATCACAAATAAGCACCTATTTGCAGGGATTTTAATTCTAAGTTTGATGCTCAGGCTCACCCATGCCCATTCTAGCTTTCCAAATTATATTTCTTTGATAATGGCAACTCAAACTGTTCACTGCCCTAAGCTCTTAATTTCATTATGACAATTGAGTTCTAACAGTTAAAAACACAGTATCTATTTTAGTATCTAAAACCAGTATGTATTTCACTTATCTTGTCCTTATCAACATTAGGACAAGATCAACCCTAGTATTAGAATGAAGGACTCAAGAAACAAAATAATCTTACAGCTAAGACACAGGACAGATTTACAAGGCAGATATTCAACTCCCACATTTCAGGTAAGTTAAAAAAGCATAATTTATATTAGACCAAAAAGCAATAAATAAATTGATGCAAAGACCAGATCCTAGTCCAGATTACTGCAGTGGCCTGATGTAATATGGTGACTGCCAATTCCACTTACACGAGACACCGAAATACCACTGAACAGGAAGCACACTAAAATAACGCCAGGCTGAAGCTGCTCTGGCATACTTTCAGGTCATTCACAAAGAACTGCCACATAATAGCTAAAGCCTTCTCCAAACATTGCGATAGATGACACTAAAGAGCTTCTCTCTGCAAAGGGAGAAGATTCTGCAAATCAAAGTTTCTAGCCTGCAGGGGTTGTTGTCACTCATTGATAGATTAGAAACAGCCACATAAAGTCCTTCAAACTTTTCGCTGCAGGAATTTTTAAATAAAGATTGGAAAGGTGGAATTGTTCATTCTCATATGTATTTTAAAGAGTTAGAGTACGAAAACTCCAGTGGAATCTTCCACCACAAATCAGTAATTTATTGTTTCTTAGAATAAGTACAAGATCTCTTGTGGGAAAAAAAAAAAAAAGCAAAGCAAACTAGTAGGGACAGTTAAAATGACTATCTGAAAATTTCTTACATTTATAATAACTAAATGAAGACAAAAAAAAATATTTATAACTGAAGAATACCTGGTGCAAATCTGAAAGATGACCACTCAATTAAGCTTGATTTATGGGGCTTGAGTTTTCAAATAATGTTCAAACCTGCATTTCCAATCTTCGAGATTCCTGAAGTTCAACATGTGTTTTAAAATGATTATTTATAAAGCACATTTTGAGAATGAATTTCTGGAAATAAAAAGGAAAACTCTAAACAGAACACAACATGTAATTTAAATGAGGATATGCTTCAGATTCTATTTAAGCAAGTATGAGGGAAAAAAAGAATGATCTGCACTCTTTCCCTCATTGTAATATCAAGGATTGAATCGATCACCCATATGTTTAACACTGAAAAATTGTTAGCTTCTCTCTATTGATTTGTTATTTAGAGACAGATTTCCTCAAATTTTAATTTTTGCAAATCATATACAGTACTCACAGAAGTTATGAGTCTCAGCAATGCTTATGAAACCAACCTAATACATAAAGGAATACTGTAGAAAACCATAAAAGCAAAGTTTAGAAGTGGTTGAAAAATTTCTGAGGAAAGAAATTTGTCAGAATCATGAATCAGTGTTGATTCACAAAATATTTTGCAGCTTCTTAGTTTGGGCTTCTATAGAATAGTTCATAAGACCCAACTGAATTCACTCCTGTTTCCTGGCAGGCTTCTGGAGGTGTTGGAGTTGGAAACTTGCTTTCAAACACAGCTAGTGTAACAGGGACACAGTTCCCAACTCTCTAGCAGGAGGCCTGAAAACCCCAGGAGACCTGGGGACAGACAGCTGCAAAGGGACACAGGAAGAGCACCAATGCACAGAGCAACTGGAAAGGCTCCCAAGGAGCAGACTTCATTTCAGAAGCTCCATAGGTCACTGTTTGAAAAATAAACAACATAAAACCAAGATAAGGTAAGTGTAGAAAAAATGAAGAACTAGGACAGCTGGTAGCAATTCTTGCTTAAAGAACAAACTCAATTTTTTTCCAAACATTCTAGTTTGGTACCGGAATGGAAACATGGGGCCAGACTGCACAGTCCCTCAGTTATGCAATACAATTACTGACGCCAATAATTTTTTGCCAGCTAGATACAATGCAACTTGCTTCTTTGATATATTTTGTCCTGTGATTTCTTTTAAAACACCATTCCCCACAGAGAGAGAAAACTTTAGCCCAACACTTCCTGCTTATTAATAAGCAGTACAGTTAAATGCTAGACATAACTTTATTCTCAAAGCTGTGTCACGTAAGAGGTGCATACATCAATGTTCAAGGAAAAAGCAAACCAGTTTCCCTGTAAAAGAGTGTTGTGGGTTTTTTTAATAGCTATTTACATTTGTTGTTGTGAGGTGATGTCTAAATACAAAATCTTAAATACCCGATTGATGAAAACATCCCAAATTAATACCATAACCCAATACTATGCATTTATAGCAATATAAATGATAGACTGAAACATTACACAGAAGACAAGATGATTTTTTAAATTCTTGCATAGCACCAGTTATTGTCATAGTATAAACATAGTATTTTCTAGATGTTGTAGTTCCTTTAAATCCTGATAAAACTGTAAGAAATGTAAGAGATAACTAAGATAACTGCAAAATACAAATAAGTAAATCCAAAAAAGCAATTTCAACAGTCCAACTGGCAACTATATAAAATTAATTTATTAAGTTCATGTGATTAGCAAGTTTTACATTAGTAAATCTTATGCTACTTTAAATTTTACTGTCTTTCAAAGGCAAGGCGTGGCTTTAAAGGAATGGTAATTTTTAATTGAGAAAAACCAAATAACTACTAAACCCCCAATTTTTTAAAATAAACACATGTAGATCAAATATGTGAAGTGTATGTCTGAAGATAAGGTTATCATTAGCATTCTTAAATCAATCCATTAGATAAAAATAGGAGATAAAGATTAAATGTTTTAGTATTGGCAATTTTTAGAGAAATGGCAACACCGTTTACTTAAGGGTAAGTCAGAATACTATAATTAATGACATGCTAAACCTATATATGGTAAATAACAAAATAAATAATCTTAGAAGAAGAAGAAATGCAAGAAAAACCTGTTGAGGACCAAATTCTCCAGTTTTTAAACCAATAAGGGCACAATAGTTAGTCTGGTATTAATATTTTAGTATGAAAAAGTAACTGGAAAGCATGGACATATGCTGTGTTTGATTGAGGGAGATGAGAAGCAGGTGTCCTGCAATGTATATATTGCCATTATTGACAAGAGAAAAGAAGCTTTTCTCTTAAACATTGAAAAAATCTGTTTAACATGTGCACATGCATTTCTGTCAAATACAATAGTACAATTTGCAAAATACTAGAGATGTGCACATTCCCATTTCTTACATCATTATCTTCCTCCACCACTAAAACATGCCAAGACAATTAGTTCACATCTGCTCTTCACGTCCCTCAAAACATTTTTTCATTTTTTTTAAACACAGCTCTAGCAAATCACTTTTAGGACAGAGCTCATTTTAACTGTTTCTTGCCCTTCCCCACTTCCCTTCCCATACTACTGTTGTTCCCTCTGGTCGAAATATTTGTATTTGTAAATAATTTGTAGCCTTAACATTTTGACCTTGCATAAAACCTGAATAGCTCAACAAACTTTTTATCAATAGCATCACATTTCATTGCCATTTAGAAGGTCTTGTAAGTATAAGCTCTATAAATAGGTTAGCACCAAAGTTTTACAAGTTGCAGATCCAAATTTCACAGTTATCTTCTATTTTACACTGCTGAAGCACTGCAAACTACAAAAGCAACCTCTGGAGCAAAAGCCATAATCAAATGTGCACACATAGATACGTACACAAATTAATGAAGTGATTCTTGTGCTGAATACAGGAATTTCACATTTACTGTTTTCACAAGGTCATGAGGGCAGAAGTAGAGCAACAAATTGGTAATATTTAGATTCAGATCCTACTTTGATTTGGAAACAGGTTAGTTTGATGACATTAAAGCCAAAACAAAGAAAAGTTGAAGCATGGCATTCCTCTCCTTCCTCAGTATGCTTGAAGAAAAAGATGGCCAATTATTTAAGTCAATTATAGTTTTCATAATACACAACATAAAAGCAATATACACCAACAGTCAAAGCATAGCAGAGGATCTGTGTCCCTGAATTATATGAACACTATGACAGGATACAGGTGTACTGTGTTTATATAAAAATACACTCAACGTTTAACAAACTATATTTTGAACTCTCCTAGGCTAACTGCAACAGAAGCTGTAATTTTAACTTGTTTCCACAGTATTTTTTAGATATTTGTTTGTGGGATTTTTTTTTTTTTTATGCTAAAGAACAGTGACAAAATTAATCATTCTTTTAATCTATACTCTATCTTTATTTTTATTCTTTTGACCTGTCATCCAGTTGCCAGGGATTCAAATCTCATTAGTCACCATTTCGTAATTCCATGCTAACAAATATAACCATTTCAACTTGAGATAGTATTTTAAGTCACTAAAGTATTTGCTTGGGAATTGGTCCAGGAAACGAAGTCAGCTTAATCCAGTTTTACAGTCTATACTTGGAATAGAACAGATAAAATGTAAATAATTACTGAAATGTTGCCTTCATTCTGCGCAATGCGTCCTGAATTTTTCGAGAATGTTTTTCTGCTGGTATCTGATGGAAGTTGGCACAGTTGTCAGCTGCCAAGGCAGAAATGTCTGCGTCTTTAAAACGAGTTATTCTTTGCTTGAGGTAAGACTGCAGCTTGAAATCTGGTGTATATGTGTAAGGATTCTCTTGAAATGCATGGACTTGGCTCACAACTTTTGCAATATTTCTTGAAAGAGAATATGGTAAAAAAAGATTAGATTTTTTTGAAAACCCCACCACCAACCCTCCCCCAACCCCGAAAGGAAATTCAAAGGCGTTTCTCTTCCGTAGTATATGTTCCATTAGTTAGATCTCAAAATGACTGAAACTATTAGAACTGCTAGCTGTGAAATGTTGCATTAGCTCTCATTACCCCGTTAGACAATACTCTATTTTAAGAAGTTAGGTGGCATACATACATAATTAAAATAATTACCTAAGTTTAGTCC
This sequence comes from Athene cunicularia, assembly GCF_003259725.1. NCBI lineage: Eukaryota > Metazoa > Chordata > Aves > Strigiformes > Strigidae > Athene > Athene cunicularia. Next base: position 9,998,216 of record NW_020799105.1, read on the forward strand.
ACTTGTGAGCTCCATTTGTCATTGTGAATCCTCCAGTTTCAAGCTGTTGGACATGCATAGCCAAAACATGGGCTGATGGAATTGTTGGAAGTGTTTTGAATCTTTCTCCTTCCATCAAGCACAAACTATCACTTTTTAAAAACACCTAGTTTAAAAGTGCATACAGATTAATCTCATATTAATTATCAGGGTGGGTGTTACAAGAATTTCTCCACTTCAGGTGTGTTTAGCACTACCTATTTATTTGTCTTAAATTTTAACTTTTGGCATTGAAAATGTTAGGAATTAATCTGGTGACAAACATTTTAAAGTACAGAAATAAAAAAAAAGTAATTTTAATTAAAAGACACTTCATACATAATTTTAAATTGTTCTAAATCACAGCCAAAATTACATTTTAGAACTTCACGCTATGATTCAGAATTGGATAGATCAGTAAGAGACTACCTGTGACAAAATAAACATTTAAGATTTTTCAAAACAGATTACAGCCACAATGCTCCCGCAGAAATCATCAGAAAAAGTGTATCTAATGTCCTAGCTTGCTTTGAAATTTCTTTCTTGATTTTTAGTCAAACAGAATATGTTTTTGAGAAATACTGATATGAAAATTAATGTAAACTCGCAGATTAAGAGTCAACAGTTTTAAATCAAATTAAAATTTCCTTCGTAATACAAAGTAATAATTATGGCTTTCATCCTGCAGAGGCACCCATTTAAGCAGATCTTGCACCTTATCTAACCCCAAAGAAGAATTTTTACATTAAAGACTTTATACTGTACCTCAACAGCCTTGAGTTCCTCCATTATTTCAGAAACTTTTGCAGGTAAAATTTTCCAGGCCTTACATTAAAAAACAAAAAATAATTTTGTTTTTCACATTAATGTCCATATTGGAACATGATCATGTTAAGCAAAATAGTTAAAGAACAGAGTCCCAAACTTACTGGTAGCTGTCGTACAATAAGATTTTCCAGGCCTGCTAGGATTTGCATCGCAGTAGCAAAATTTCTTTGTTCATAGGAGCATTTTGCTATAAGAAGAAATTTTGATAACAAGCTCACCTGCAGCTGAAAGAAAACGTTAAGATATACTATATATTTATAAAATAAGATATACTAAATATATGTAGTAAATCTATATAATAAAATTAAATGAGAAGGAAGAAAGAGAGATGCATTTTCTTTCTGAATTTGTTATCAATTTTTTGTTGTTGTTGACTGTAGTACCATTTTCGTCCAATAGAGTTTTCTCTTTCTTGTCACCGAGGTGTCCTCTTTAAAGTCTGACATCTATTCTCCTCAGGCAATCCATTTCTTACATTCTATTAGGTTGTGACACCTGCTACTACAAAACATCAAAGACCCTCGTGACAACAAACCAAACTGTTAACTGCCCACTCACAGATGTATTTCAGAATTTCTTGCAGCTTTGCTACATAGCAACTCATTTACAATAACAAATAAATAACCGTTTCATAATTAATAATACAATAAAACAATGACAAACCTTAGATGTATGACATGCTACAATTTCAGCAGCAACCCAGGTGCTGATACTGTCTGCATTTCTTAATAATTGTAGAAGGTACTGGTCTTGTATGCACTTCGACAGAAACAGATTACAGACTTTAAATGAAACTGTCTCAGTAGAAACAGCTCTATGGAGAGAATGGAGAAAAAAAAAAAAAAAAAAATCCATGCTGACTCTGGATTCTCAAAGAAAATCTTGATTTTTAAGATGTCAGCTTCTAACCATTTAAAATAATTTTGCAGCGCTTCCAGTCTGGATTTTATAATCTTTTACAAGGTACATCATGAGCTATGTTACTTTTTCTTCCTTATAACGACAAGATAATTACATGCAATTATGCAAGATAGGCATATGCAGTAGACATTTCTGTACATAAAGACACCTTCATCACTTGTTACTGAATAAAACAAACCATCTAATCTGACACAAAATAATAGCCAGAAATCTAAACTCATTAAAAACTGCAGCCAGGGAAGAAATCGAGCCTGATACCTAGTGGCACCACAGTTTGTTTCCCATGCCTGAACTCCAAATCAGTATAAACCATCTGATTTAGCCTCTGCCATTTAATAATCTGTACCAGATGAGCTGCTTTAGGTGCTCATTCCCTATCCTTAGACAGAAAAGTCCATAATCAAATATAACTAGGTCCATGTGGCTGGATGTAAATATTAATGAGCAAGTAATTTAAATAGGTTGGTAACCACTCTTAATAATTATAGGAAAATGCTTATGTATCTGTGAATACTGACACTTCATCCACCTAACAGTACAAGATGAACATTGCACAGAAAGGCTGTGGAGTCTCCATCCACATTCAGAACCCAACTGCACAGGACCCTGGGCAACCTGCTCTAGTTGACCTTGCTGAATGCAGGGGGATTGGACTACACAATCTTGAGAAGTCTTTTCCAGCCTCATCTATTCTGTGATTCTGCAATGGTCATTGAGATTTTTATAGACATACACAGGTATGTATATAATGGACATGCAGGTATTATCAAGTAGCCTGTTTCAGAAAGCACTGCAATTTCTTCTTGACAAAACCAAAATCCCTGAAGCAATGCTACTAATATAAGTCTTCAGAAATATTTTGGCCCGATCCACTTTAGATTTCAAAGAAATCACCTTGCAAATGTGACCTACCACATATACGTATGTGCATAGGTACATATAAATACACATGTATAAAATCTCCCGAAATTCAAAAACTTATGTAAACAGACTATCTAGTCTGTCAAAAAGATATTATTTAAAATGTTTCATCCTGGACGTATTAAAGGTGTAACACAGAAAGTTATTGTGCATCAACAGAATAGAAGGGCAATTAAAATAAGCAACTTACTTTTGGACAGAAACACATTTGTCTTTAACACCAAGTGCTCTTGAATTTAGAAAGTGTACTGGATGACATTTATGAAATACTTCCTAAACAAAAAGAGCAAGATATATCTGTTGTTAGATCTAGCAGTTCTAAAATGCTCAGGGATAAAAATGACAGAGGTTGTTCCCCCTCCCGCTCCTGCCTTCAGCAAATTTATCAGAGGGATCACAACCTAAGGATAGAGTTAGCCATCCTAAGTTTTACTGTAGAGATCTCAAGAGAAAAACAGATAATTTTAATTCAAAGTTGTATGAAATAAGCTCGAAACAGGGTTGGTAAACAGTTGAGAAAGAAGGCTGAGTATAAAGTAAAAAGATAAATATTACTTGTACTTCCAAGTAAAAGTAGTCCTTTGTACCTGTTGCAGTAATGTCAGCTGACAACAAAGCTGTTGCGCACTGTATTCTAATAAGAGATATGGTCCCACTTCGTCTGCTTTAGCAAAGGAGACTGGGAATTCTGTAAAACTGTTATAGCATGGCTTTGGCAAAACTGATGAGATAGTGTACAGTCGCTCTCTCTGATGCTGTGCAATTGGTCCCATACTTTTGGAAAGTTTCCAGTTAAAGTTCTGTAGAAGAAAAAAAAAGTAAAGCTATTTCTCTAAAGCAAACATGTCTCCCCTTGACTTAACTTTCTGGAATGTTTTGTTAGAGAAATACCTTTGCGGATGCAAACCTCTTCAGCTAATCTTCAAGGTTAGCGCAGACACTAATTCATTTATTCAACATTGTTATTTTAAGCTAATGTAATATGAACAGTTGATGAGTCTGAACACATTACCAGATCTCAATCAGCAATTGAAATACCTATGTATTCAAGCTTGCTGCCATAAAGTAGTTTATATTCTGAAGTTTCTTTTACTTCTTACTATATATTACTATTTCTTGTACTCTCTTCGCTTAGAATTAAACAGCTCTTTCCAAAGAAACATTTGGTTTTCCATTATTTTCCCTTCTTCCACCTTCCAGTATCATTATGATGCAGTGACAATAAAATAAATGCATATTTCTCTATTCGGCTTGTCCTTTATTTGTTAAATCCCCATTATAGCCCATGGAATACTGCACCTTTACCAAGAAGTTGATTCTAAATTCAACTTGCACGTTATTGATACATTTGGCTTCCACATATCATTTTGGTCACTCTGTAGAGAGATCTTTTTTCAGGAAAAGCCTACAGTATGCTCCACAGCTTCTGGGGTTACTTTTCACTAGCATACTATATGAACCAGTAAATACAGACAAAAATTCAGAGAAGTTTTTGCTACAAGATTTGAAGTTCTAGAAGGAAACCCCTCATCCCCCACTGTTTTCCTATATTTACAGATTTACAAATATCCATGCCTAATAAAAAGTATTATTGTTTGACAGGGGATAAAATGTTTCCTTGTAACTATGAGTCACATGCTACTATCAAGGATGAAGAGTTCAACTCCTCTCAAAATTTTGATTATCTGATCTATTGTTACTGAAACAGCTGACAGGGTGCAATTAAGGCTTAAGATGACTTTCACAGCTATAGAACTGGCCTTGGATACTTTCAAAGGAAAATTTAAAATGCAGGTACATAAATTTTACTAAATCAGGGTCTAGATCCTAAGCTGGATAATTTAGATTTTGTCAGAAAATAGTATTTGGAAATGTGCTCCATATACTGCAGTCTGAATAAAAAACATGCCTTTCTGGAAACATCTTCTGAGAGCTTTTTACATAGAGAATGTAATGTTTTCCTGTCCTCCTCGCCCTCCTCTTCACATTTGTCCATGCTGGGGCACTGATGAGCACTGCCACTTTTCCTGGCAGAAGCATCCTCAAGCAACGACAAGAAGTGCTCACCATAGCCATTTAATGAAGCAACCTGGAAATGCAAAACTGGTTAACAGAATACTGAAATCAATTTCCCATAAATTATAAGCAAGACACAATACAGTTGTAAGATTCATGTCTGTCAAAAACCAGACATATTGAACATAGCTGTCAAAGACAGCATTATTTTTCTTTAATTGTAATTAGGACAGTTTTTTGTAATACAGTCTTACATATAACTGATTTCAACTAATTTTTTATTTTCTTAAAGCTTCTACTGAAATTCTGACTTACCTTGGAAGAAATAAATTCTTTTAGAGTGTGTAAAAGACCAGTATTTGTTGCAAAGTCTATACTGTAGCAGTCTTCAATCCAAGCCTGCAGGATGTAGAAACTGCGGTTACATATTTTGGTAAGTGATGTGGAAGGATCCAGACTTGCACTGGTAAGAAGAAAAAGGCACTTAATTTCACCAAAACTGGTATTCAATTCGAATTTAAAAATAAGTGTTGAAAAAAACATAAGTATTATTTGGTATTGACTGTACTTTACGTTTCATGTCTAGAATCCATGGCTCTGTGGAAACAAAGCTGTGGTTGCACTTACAACCCATCACTGAACAACTCGCAAAAGTAACACTCAAGATTCAGAAAAAAAATAAAGTAAGCACATTGTCAGATACAGCACTTGCTCTAGTTTCACTCTCACTTGTCAAGAGAGTTTTACAAAAACAAACATCAACATACAATTTAATTAAGTAGTTGTTCTCAGAAGCAGCTATTTGCCATTGGGGGGGAAAAGTCAACTGCTTTGATAATATTTTTCACAGGAAATTACTGTACCTGGATAAAGTGCTGCTGATTCTATCAAGAAGGAACTGCAAAAATTCTTCTTGTGTGCAGAAATAGCGAAATGTGTAGAGAAACTGCTGTACATAACCTTCTAAAAATGCATTTCTGTGAAGCACAAGGAAAACTTCAGACAAATAAGAACACAATTTTTTCTTGCATTAGAGTACATCAACAGTAAAAGAAATCCTCAAAATATCATGAATTAATAGGGATCTTACATTTTCAAGCTCTACATAAAACCTTGATTTCTTTTTTTTTAAACACATGAAATACCAACACTGAAAGCATAATTTGTTTTAAAGAAGTTTCTCTACTTGCAATTTTTTGAAGAACCACTTTGACATTTCTATTATTATCAAAAGTTACATTCTAAATAGTATGGAAGAACATACTCAATTTTCTTTTTTCTATTGTCTCACTTCATGTTGTTTTAAAATAGTTTTAATGTAACAACAGCATAAAAAGTAGATAGTTTAAGGAAGAAAATATTTCCTGTTGCTCTAATCAGAGCAGAAGCTGTTTTAACAACAGAATATACTTGTTATACACACATTAAAAATGAGTGCTTATATATATATATATATATATATATATATACACATACATACACACACACACACACACACGCACGCACGCACGCTCTCTCCAGGCTTTAACAGAATTAATTGTCACGTCTCCCTGATGGCTTACAGCTAACTATGAAAGTTTGGTTTCGATGAATATGGAAACTCTGATTCCAAAACAATTTGTTCACTTTGTGTAGAATGGTAACTACCAGTAAAAACAGTGCTCAGGGTAAGTAACTGGCCCTCATAGTCAGGATGAGCTGGGAGAACTAGCTGGGAGGAAGTTGACCTTCTAGAGCGGCACAAGTAAGATGGAGTCTCTCAGGCAGGTTCCATCCTTCACATTATTATGGTAGGTACTATTAAGGTACCTTAAAACAACACTGCCCTCACCCTAGTTGAAGGTTAAAGGACATCTCTGTCCCCATTTAGGGCCTGAGAGAAGTCTCCATCTTGATCAGTCCCAAGGACTGAGGCAGTAATCTGTAAAACAGAACATAGACGTTTTCACATCCAGATCTTATTAAGAATTATCAAATTATATGTTCTGAAGAATTGTTATACTGCTGGCAGTAACATAAAGCCTTGATTCCATGGTAACTATCAGAGAAAAACCTCAAGTAAAGGATGAAAAAGTTTAGTTGTTAGTTTTTATTATCAAATGCTTTGAGTTTTAATCAAATCTAAATTTAGCAGTTTAGCTTATTTCTTATCAGACTTTACCACTTCCATGCCCATTTCTGTAAATAAATGTTCACAGAAATAACATTAAACCTGATACAAGAGAGGTGGCTTTATGCAATATTGAGTAATTAGGATTTATCATGGTGACTATTTTTTTCTGAATTAGCAACTATGCCTGAACTCAATCCCAGTTAAGGATGTGCAAAATATACTTTACCTAGAATATAAATAAGCCATTAAACCAAGTGGTGTACCAGCCTGCAGAACTTTTATTCCATTTTGATTATTACACTGGTGTTTCTCTATGTTATAGTAAAGAAGCAATGACGATTCATCCATAGGTGCCATATCCATGGTGTCAGTTCTCCCGTTGTGAATGACTGTAGGCAGCACACAGGATTCCACACCCCACTGCTCTGCATACATGATCTGCTCAAAGATGCAAAGCCATGAAAAAAAAACAACATAGGAAAATAAAGAGGAATCCACACAAAATGCAGACAACTGAACTTAAAGCCAAATCACATTTCATACAATTGCCTTTTTTCCTTTTAAAACAATACTAGTAACAATTACCTTTATTCTATTATTTCTATTAGATCCTAACTTAATTTGGCACTTTGACACAAAACATTTTACATTTCATTTGCTGACTTGAGCAGCCAACTACACTGATGCAGTAATGAAACAACAAATGAAACACGGGCAGAATAAAGTCTGACTTGCCTGCACATATTTTTTCGCCAGTTCAAGAAACTGCACTTTTGATTTCATCTCCTGTAGCTGTCCTCTCAATTTGGGTAACATAGATTTAGCTTCAGAACCTTGAGATTTAAAACATGTAGCATAAGAACATCAATGATTCTAATTTACAGAAAAAAAAATTCTTAAAAGTACTACACACCCATTTCATTACTGGCAAGTTGCTTTAATCTTACCTTTGCTGCTTCTTTCTTTCTGCAATAGTTTCTGGTAAAACTTTAAGGTCTTTCTGTAACTTTTTGTCTCCATCATTAGCAATTGCTCTAGTTCCTATTTGAAGAGAAAAAGGCTTCTGATCAGAATAATAAATGCAAGGTTCTAGTAGGAAAGTGAAGTTTTAGAATAGAATTATTTTTTATGAAAAAAAGAATATCCAAACAGACAAGAATATTATACTATCCAGAAAAAACTCTTTCACACCTGTGCTTACAGGCAAGTTACAGCAGACATCACATGTCCCCAGAAAAGCATCAGTTAATGCCACAGTTCTACAACTTTAGAACTGGAGCTGGTTTGTGTATGAGAATGCATTAAAGTTTGTCTAAATCTGTTTATATAAATATGCCTTTAGTTATAACTGCACTTATCTAGTTGTTTTCAAGAGCATTTTTTAAAGTTACACTCAGGAGTCATCCAGAATTAAAAGTGATGGGTTCTGAAATCAGTGCAGACCCCAGAAATTCTCTGTTAAGCAGTTGACCTATATTTGCAGCAAGAAATGAATGTTTGACTGAAAGCAATGGTTTCCAAACAAGTATAATTACATTATATTATACAACCAGGTCAGAAGGCAGACAGAAGAACTGATGTATAAATAAAGGACATATCAACTTTGAAGTTCAACTCACATATTTTATATTTATGCATTTTACATAATTGAAAAACTAAACAATTTTTATAGAATTCTATAACTTAAGCAATGCAGAGAAATGAAAGTATATTTGGCTTCTCACAATAATATCAAATTTACTGTAAACATTTATAATTGTTTGCATATCAAAGGTTTCATTATTTTAGCAACCAATGAAAATGGGCCATTTGCTTCAGGTTCCGTTTCTGATTTATTATGAAACAACAAACATGATGTGTGTTGTGTTTTATGAGTGGTGGCATTGCACTTGGGTCCTAAGCTAACTACCAGTGACCCAGATACATGAAAGAGCATTTTAAATGGAGTAAGTTAACTGAATGCAGCAGACAGAACTCCCACAAGCAGAGTGATCAGAAAACACATAGCTCAGAGCTAACATATCAAACAACAGATTGGTAAATAGGTTAGCCTTAATGGGATAGACTTACTAGAAATTAATTTTGAGTTTGAGAAAAACCTGTCACTGTTTTTCAGAAAAGGCTCAAAAGAATTAACTACATAGTTCATTAGCAGCAAGAGTCATAAAAGCTCCATGGATTTTTAAAAGACTTACCACGACATAGGCATCACAGAAAGAACAGTGAAAGCTCAGAAAAGCTATTATCCAGATTCTGAATTGGAAACTGCTTGCTTTTACTTAAAGGTCTGGGTTTTGTTTCATCAACTGAAGTCAAACCAAGTTAATGGAGAGATTATGAACACAGAAAGGAAATCAGAAAGAGTGGCCATTTTCTGATGTTTGGAATCTGATGGACAGAAGTGGTTTGTCCCCTAAACTTCAGGTGAGTAGCGATGAAGTCAGTAACAAATTCCCAGTCTATTCCATATCATCTTTCGTTTTAGATAGGTCTAGAATATAAACATTTTTGATGAAGCTGTACATTCACTTCTGCTCCCTCTGAAGTACGTTTTTCAGGACACTTTTCAATAGAACACGCTTTAATCTAGGGAACAAAGTAATGATAGACCGACTTTGCTTGGGAAAATTGCAAATTCCAAACTGTCCTTGAAGTATGAGGTTTTTTTACATGCTGAAGGGTAGCTCCACCAAAGGATGCAGAATATTGGCAGAAGGGAAAGAAAATGAGGAGACGAATGGGAAAGGAAAAACTGTGGCCAGAATATGCAAAACCTTCACTAAAAATGTTCTAGGCACAGCCTGAGTGCACCAAAGTTTGGTGGAGACTTAAAAGTAGCTGATGAGATCTGGGGGATAACTGAAACCTGGTGTGGGCAAAGAGGAAAAGGGCAAAGGCTAAGGGTGAAGGCTTGGGGCTGCCAGAGAACAGAAGCGAGCTTATTAGGCTACAGAAAAAGCCCTTCTCATTGTGAGTGCAGACTTGGACCTCCCCATGGAGAAATGGCAGCCCTGGTAACTGTCTTCCCTCCTTGCTCTGCTGCAAAGACTTAGTTTGGTTTGCCTGGATGCACTCTGTATGAGGGTACAAAGTCAGCAGCTCTTGGACTAGAGGTGATGTGAAGCAGGGGACACGCTCGCCTAAGGCCTAACTTTTCTAAATGCAGATTAACCTTTGCTAACCTTAAGAACCGCAGTGAACTACCTGATAAGCCCCTACACAGTAAAGCATTTATTATAACACTTGACAGTGTCACCTGGATTCATAATTTTTAAAATTTTTTATGCTAGCTATTTCACATTCCTTCCAGACATAAGAGTACATACTACCATATTTTTTGAATCATAACAGCTTGATCAATCCTATTGTTAATATTGTTTATCATATAACAAATGTTTTACTTTTTGCATCTTATTAAACCACAACCTAAGGTGTGGACAATTTCTAACAGGTTCCAGTAGAAAAATAGAAAAGTTAATTATTTTTATGGCAGAATATTTAATTCTGTCATAAATATGTGTTCTGGCAGAGTTTCTTAGAACCTGCTTTTTTCTCAAACCTACTTACAGGTATACAAAAGCAAAAAAATCTAAATAAATTTATTTGCATTTAGAAGGCGACTACAGAAACCTTTGAATCATATGAATATTTTCATTGGAGAGATAAATGATGAGATGTGTATGTCTCCAAAATAGTAATTTGTTGTGTGGTTAGACTCTCATTCTGTACTCAGTTCCCATTGCAGACTAGACTTGAATGGACCAAGCAGGCCTATCCCTATGAAAGGGTAAGGCCACTAAGTCAGGACAGATGTAGTCAAGCTCAAATGTCTAACTATCTTTAAACATTCACTCTTTGAAATACCAACTCCTGCCTGCCTTAAGCACACTTTACTGCCAAGCTATATAATCAGCTCAACTTTATTGCTGACTTTTTAAAAATCTGTCACAGACCTGGAGCAAAAAGTAGGTTGATATAATCCTTGCCAGACAATGAAAACTAGACTATAGTTAATCAAGGAATTGGTTTTAGAAATAAAAAGGTCAACAGATGATTTAAACAAGGAAGGATTGGGCGGAGGCAAACAGCTCTACTTTGCAAGAGGTGCAGAACCTTCCTCCAGCATCTCAAACTACCTTTTTGCTTGAACAACCACTTAGAAGCCTTCCTTTGGACTTTGTAGTCCTCCTGGACTGGATAGGGGACACACATTTTCTCCACCAGATTTTACAGTGAGAAGTTGGCAACTAGAATAATTAACTTTTTTGAGCTTCCACTTTGGCAGAAAACTCATGTTAATTTTCACACTGAGACCATTTTATTTTCTCAGTATTTTTGTTCAGACAGTGCATCATTCCATTGAAATTTGCACAGCTCTTATTCATTATTTACGTGTTAACAGCGTTAACGTTTCATAATTGCCAATGATTAATGACCATATTTTTTTTTCTAAATAATCTGTACTCCAAGTAAAACGTGTAAATGTTCATATTATCAAATAAAACTAGTTGAAAACACTTTCCTGTACAAATATAGCTGTTGGCTACATCCAAGAACAACAATACACAAGGACTTAGAAATGTTAAATCCTACCCCATCAGTGGTACCAGCAACATCCATATTGTTCAAAATGAGATATGAACTGGCATTTGTCAACTGCTGGTATGGAGATTAAAATCATGCTATACATTTTCATAGTTATTTGTAGTATTTTGTTTGATGAATCAGGCAGTAAAGAGACAGCTGGGTAGAGCTGCTTATCACCTACACATTGACTGCCTTACAGCTAAGAAACATTGTCTTCTGACTGCTGAAACAGCATAAATTTCAGTTTCACATTTTTTTCCTGTCTCTCTCATATTTATTGACCACTTAAAACTCATAATAGTTCATCTCATTTAAAAAAAATATTGTAAATAGCTTAATTCAGAAATTGTTATGACTGATGGAGTTTGGAAAAATAGCAGGATTTAGGAAGGTTTTCTTTGCTTAGGTTAAATGTTCAAGATTGCTGCCATTAGAGCATTATGATTCTGTAAGTTTTAAACACATTTGGAAGAAGCCAGGTTTCACAGAAACCCAGAACAGGTTTCACATTGTTGTAGTAACACCAGCAGAAAGATTAAAGTTTTTGTGCTATGGTAGTGAAAGAAATAAAAATAGTCACAAGGCCAAAAACTAACTGATATTTTAAAGCGTCCTCTGTTGAATTATAAGCACAAGACACTTTAAAAGCATTAAAAAAATTAAAGAACATTTAATGTATTATTAAAAATATTTATTATTATATACTAGTATAACAAGACTTTTAATATAAACAGTACAAGAAGATACGTATCTGCACATACATGCTTTTTTTTTGTGAAAATCAGCTTTTCTTTTACAATGCAATCAAAAGATTTCTATGCTGTAAAAAAGTATTTAATCTTCTGTTAATCTTCTTCTCTGAAGAAAATGGTAAAATATAAACGGAATTTGACTTCATATTTGAAGTTGATAGTTTATAATTTTATTCCTTGTAACCTGGACACAAAGGGATCTCACAAATTAGGAAGGCTATGTAAGCTACCAAGCTTCTATTGTCTGCAAATAATTATTCTTGTTTGTCCACCTGGCCTCATATGCAGAGCACACACATTATTTCTGCATTATTGAGACAGAGTAAAATTAGAGCCTAATTTCTGTCCAGATATTAAGATTTCACACTAATTTTAGACAACACAAGGAAGATTAGTTCACTCATCCTCAGAATAGTATGCATCTTTTTCAGCTATCAGTATGTGCGTTCTCTTGCTCTCTAAATGAATTGTTTACTAATTGCTGAACAAATTGCACTTTGTATCAACAGTAAACTTCATCCAGTGGAATGTACTGGGCACAAACACAGTATCATTTTCTACAAAGACACTTCATGACTATTTTCCCTCCAGCCTGCTGCATAGTTGTTGGGTTAGACATGTTCTTATGCATTAATGCATATAGTAGCAATGTATAACAGTATGCATTAATTTCATAAGCAAACTCCAAAGCACACTGTAAGCACCATAAATCTTGCTTCATTTTTGTTGTATGCTTGTTAAATAGGGAAAACAACTGCCAAGAACTCAGAAGATAATTAATCCTTTTGAATCAAATTAAATTGCTGAGTAGTCTGTAAAATCTCAAACTAAAAAAAAGACTGCCTGTTGAAACAGAAAAATCTATTTAGACATGAAAACTCCCTACTCATGAAAGTCTGTTCTTCAGTCAAGAATTACTCCCTCAAGTAGGGGAGAGTATGCAAACCCACTTTTCTCTAGCTGACATGCTTACATAGAATTAAACAGCTCTATAGGACTAGAAATAGGAATTTTTGAGTAGATCAAAATTTGTAAGTGACAGCCTTGAAAACTTAAAAAAAAGTATTTATTTTTACACAAATCAATAGTAGGGCAAGTTTCTCATGCTATTTTTTCCTATAGACTTACACCTGAACATTAAGGTAAAAAAAAAAGTAGAATATCCTCAGTGATTCAGGCTTTAACTTGCCTAATAACAGAAAAGTAGTTACAGTTTTTTAGGTCACTGTGCTTCAAAACAGAGAATGTAAATAGATTCACTGCTATTTAAACTGTTTATCTGGAAACAAAGATGTCTAGATTATGTTCTCAGCTGTTTAGTTCTATGTTGTCAAGCTCACTTCAAAAATAAAGCAACAAATTAATCTAACTGCCCATAGCAAGGAAATCAAAAAGAGCAGTGCAACTCCCACTTCATCTTTATGAAACATGTGTCTGGCAGAAACAATAAGGATACACAAACTAGACAACTAACTATTCTAGGGACACAAAAAGACTCCAGGTGTCCCTATGCTAACTGGTCTTCCAGTATTGGTAACTCATTTACTTAAATTTTTCCTTTTCCTTCCCATGAACCAGCTCCAACTACACAGATTTCTACAATTTCATATATTATCCTTACTCCATGGCTTTGGACTTGAAATATTTACAAAAATATTCACAAACTGAAGATTGTTATGGATAGATGCACAAATGTAAAAATTAAGTACATGTGATCAATATAATTTTTAAGGTAATGGAAGACCTTGCTAATCTAAAACAACCCAATCCCTGCTACCTATGCTTCCTGCTTAAAAGGCTGTATTCATCATGATGATTAGCCATCTCCAAGCGATGTGAGCAAATAACCATTCTGCTGGTAAATGGTGAGAAGTTGTCAGGGAATTCACTGTGACCAAGGAAAAGGGCTCAAAGTACATGACAGGGAAGACCTCTTGAGAGCCTGTGATATACACCAGTCACAGCCATTCTTAGCTCTTTTCTATAATATTACCACCATGGGGTTGGTGCATATGGCAGATGGTACTTTTCCAGTCAACTTCAGGAAGAAAAGATGGTTGTAGGTCAGTGATTATCAACTTAATATCAGTGCTCTTTATTTTGGAATACTACCTTTACCCTGGTTTATTGACAATAAATCACAAATCTTGAGAATATTAAAACACTTAAGAGTCAGTATTTAAAAGAAGAAAGGGGGTTTCAACTCACTATAACACAACAAATATTATATTTTTAACCAGCAAGTAAAGAGGTATCTTAATGATTTTAAATCAAAGTACTCACCACTTTTTTAGCATCTATATTTTGTGACTCACTTGATTTCTGCTTTCCAAGGTTTTTCATGTAACTGTGAACTTCTGAATCAAAACATTCAGCTCCATAAAAAGCACTGCTCCAACCAGGACTACAGCCATGGAAGTCAGGTAGGTTGGGAGACACAAAGTAGCTGTTTCCAGTTATCTTTATCATGGTCTCTTTCTCTCGTTCTGTATTTTCTTCTGCGAAGTCTGCACCAATACAACAGTCACTGTTTTGTAAACACTGCTGTTCTTTCTCTATGGGGATAGTATTCTGCAGCCTCAATTCTTTTTTGATATTATCTGAAGGTGACTCATCAAAATCCATTTTATCTAATAACATATTCATCACAGGCTCAGCCTTCACATCAAAGGTTGCTTCCCCCTGTCCTAAAAAAGGTGTATGGGGGAGGAAGAAATAATGGTCATGTGGTGCAATACATGCTCTGTTGAACTTAAACACTACACATACAAAACACAGTTATGAGACTACCTATTCACTCTAACAGTGGTGTAGATGCTTATTTTGGCTCTGTGCTTTTTCTCAACTACATATTGTAAAATGATAAAGGTTAAAGACGTTTCATAACTATTAAGCAATAGCTAAGCAATATGTTTCTGAAAATTACAAAATAATTTCTGTGCATATGCAATGAGCACTTAAATAAAATCTAGTACAGAAGCTTTAAAACAAGTTAAATATGTCAGACCTGTGCATGCATTAGTAAAAAGCTTAGCTCCTGAGGTTTTTTCCATCCATAAGTCTTGAAGCTTTTATTCCATACAGAGAGGGAAAGAATACTTGATACAGCCAAAGGGGACATAGATGTTAAACTTCCTGCTCCTACAGGACTCACTCCCTTGAGCTATGGTGGGACTTCTTTGCAATTATAACAGCTACTACCAACCTTTAAGGGACTGAGACAGCAGTCAAAGGTTGGCATGATGCTGACAGGAGCTTTTGCGCCTGCCAGAAGTCTCCCTTTTCACTTGAGCAACCCTCCAGGGCTTAGATAAGCCACCTTGGAGTCAAATGGAGCTAAATTACTGGTGCAAAGAAATCACATACCCCATGGGAAAGTCTGGCTCTACATCTGCAATCACTCTGAGCCAAAATGGAAAATTGTCATATAGAATGACATCAGCAAAGTGCAAACTTAAAAATTTATGTTTTCCCATAAAACCTAACAATGTAAGGGTATAAGCTGTTCTGTAAAGAACACATAGTTTAACTTCACTCAAAACAGAGAAGTAACCAAATTTAAATGCTGAAACTACCAGCTGAACTATCTTGAAAAAAACTGAAATACTGATAAAACAGCAACAAAATACAAGCTGTCCAGGAACACACCAAGCCTAGAAAGGGTAATGGATTAGTTATAATAATGGTATTTGCCAGTCCCAGATCAGTTCTGAGTTCAGTTACTGAAAGATGGAATAGTCTGTAAACCTTCAGTCACAAAGTATGCCAGAAAAAATGCAAACCCCACACTGAAGTACAGATAAACAATCACTAATATAACCTCAATGACCGCCCTGAAATGGTGGTTCTGTAACCAATCTTGTGATCAAAAGGCAAAATTATCTTGATTAACAAACCATTTGACCCACTGTTCATTTTGCTATCTATCTTTAAAAAGGCACTTCAGTGGATAGAATAGGGAAGTGGAGAAATTCCTAGGAGAGACATAAAGACTATTCTATTTTACCTGTTTGAGAAAACCCTTTTGATGAACAGAAAAATGTCCAATGAAATCCAAAAGCAATTCAGTTTCTAGATTTCTGTACAATTTCTTCCCTCAGAACTCATAAATATTTTTATTGACAATACCATTTTTTATTTTAACACATTTATTTTACTGCCTAGTTTTGTTTTAATTCTGGTAAGTGAACAAGGAAGGACCAGATCTGTTGCACAGTCATCCTTCAATCAACGCTCAAGTTCTTCAGGAACACCTAAGAAGTCATAAGCATTTTCTAAAGCTCTTCTCTCTGTCTAGCTAAGCTTGGTATTTTGTGCAGAGACACCTTAGTATGACTGTCCCTCTACCCTCTCCCTACTCTAAAGCATGTCCCTAGAACATCTACTGGATGAACACAAGAAAACCACATGTAGCAGTTAGGATTTCAGGAGTTTTTCAGACACATCTGTGTAAATAAAAGCAAGTAAAAGTAAATGAAACTGACATCCCAGTCAATGACATGTGGTCATCTGTAATCTTCATATAAAAGACAATGACAGGTCCCTAAAGGCATTGATAATGTTCAGATTCACTGATAATGTTCATAAGTGCTAAATTGAGCGTTTTCCTGAAGACACATTCCAAGTGTTAATCTCTCAAAACTTGTGTTACTGATAGATTCCCAGCACACAAAGATCTATAAACAGGAAGTCCCTCCTCACCCTCTGTCTGATCATTGCTTGCTAAAAGGCTATCAGATTTCTTCAGATCTTGGAATACATTGCCACACTTTGAATCACCTGCCTCAGTTATGCTGAAAAGACAAGATTAGAAAAAATTAATGTTTCATATACTTTTGTATTTACATCAGTAAAATTAGATCTTACAAATGACTGTCATGCATGTGAAAGGCTTCACAGCATTTATCTGCCTCCTGAAGTCCACATGTTCAACTTCAGTTGTTATTTTACAAGAAAAAAGATGTTCAAACAGACATTAAAGCACACGAAGATACAGAGGTTTCCTTTACAGAATTTGGCAAAATTCCAACAGAAATATCAGAACACATAAAAACAGAAGGCATAACACTGGGCATAACTTAGACTGCAAATAACTGTAATGGATTTTTCACTCAGAATTTAACCTCTGGATAATAGTCTGACTCTAAGTCATCCCTAATAAGAATAACCATAATTTTAAGTCAAGGAAGGTAACAATTAAAAACTGCTATTTTTTTTGTCTAAAGAATGTTAAGTAGTGTCTCAGAGATATTCTGAGGTAGTTCTTGTGTGTGATCTAAAAGCTAGACCTGTATTTTTATAGCAGATAATAAATGATGATTTTCTTTTCACTCCTGCTTTCAAAAACTTTATGTTGTAACAGAAGTTACATATAAAGAATGTCCTATTCATATATGTCAGTAATTCATCTGCAAGAACTCAAGTTTCTCCTACCATAACATTCAACTCTGGAGCATTAAGAGCCTAACCACCAACCAGTTTTCAGTGGCTCTTTAAAAATCCCAACTCAAATGGGAAATAGGCTAGCATGTCAGGGTCTGATACCTGGAGGTCACAGTCTATTCTCTCTGAAGCTTGCTGTAGGGATCATTCATCTTTAACACTGAAGTTTTTCTAGAGTTTCTTTATCAAAATTTCCAATTTGTAGTGCCAGACCATGACAGACAAAAAACCCATACATAGCTTCCACATATAAATTGATTATGGTTTATGATAGCCTTCAGTAAGTAGCTTTTAAAAGTATGCTACATTTGGAGGCTGCAATAAAATGAGAATGTTTTTTATTATTTTTCAGGTAGATATGTCATTGAAGATGAAATAGTAAAAATGAGAAATGAATTAAGCTGGTGTTTTCTCACTTGGCAGGTTATTTGCAAAAGACTGCAAGGAGGAACACTAAGTCAAACTAAACCTGTTAAGTAAAACATTTCTAGCAAAGCTAAATTAATTTCCTTGTTCTAAGGTGTGAATACAACAAAAGGATCTATAAAGAACTAAACTTAAACAGGATAAGCAAACTGGACAGTAAGAACAACATATTTCACTTCTGATTAAACAGCCATTTTCTAGCAAGACTATGAAGCTCTCCATCAATGGCTGAAAATAGTATCGATCAGAATTAGGTTTCCATTACTCAGGTATCCTAAAATGGAGTTACAGACAAGCTTAATAGAAAACATTTTCTGCTAAGCCATTAAGCACTATTTGCTGTTAGGAAAGCCATGAAGTATCTAATGAGAAATTAATAGCTGGTAGGAAACAAGGATACCTGAAGAGAAGCAGCATATACTTTCCTGCATTTAGGAACTACAGAGAAAAGCATTAAATTGAACTGTAACAAGGAAAAGTTTAAAACCACCTACCATAAATGAGAAGGTCTTTCTCCATTCACTACCTGATAGAGATTTTCCAGTAATTTTTCATCCCAGTAGAGGTCACAAAACTTCTCACAAATTGTATCAGAAAACATACCAAACTTGATTTCTTTTAAGTTTAAAATGAAGTTACCTTGTTTAAAAAAAAGAAACAAACAAAAAAGAGAGAAAAAAGGCATTGATAACAATATTCTTACACATCAGTGATAATAATATACAGAAGAAAATGTACATACCCATATCAAAAACTTCAACTCCATTCTCTAGATAGCCATCAAATGCAAACTCCTCTTGTATAAGATGAACCACTTCCTGTAGTAAAGCATCACTTGCTCTGTTCTGCTGGGGCAGGACTTCAGCATCAAAGACATGAGAATAGTCTTGATTTACTGAGGTACATGGCTCGTGTTCTTGTTCAGTGAAAATACTGTCTACACTGGTAGCGTACTCAATTTCTTGGCAGTTGGTTTGATAAACCAGGTTACTTTTATCAAACTTGTTCTGCATATTAGTAGTCTCACAATTTTGCACTTTGCAAAAGGAGGCATCATTTTCTGTTTGTGTGCTCATTTTATAACTTGCAATAGTACTTGAAAGTAGCACTGGCAAACTATGATGGCAATCATAAGCAATTCTTGAACGAAGAGGTTTATTTGGTATTTGCTCTGATACAGCTAAATGTACTGGTACAAATGTCAAAACTCTTTTCTCCGAGTCCTGTTTGAGAATGATGTTATTTATATGAAGAAAATTAGGAGATGTAGGACAAGCTAAGGAGTTGGAAGGAACTTCAGATAAAATGCTCCTTCCCTGTAGAATATGTGAGGAATCAGACGGTGATGCTAACGGAACTGTAGAAGTAAATGCATTGCCTGACTTTTGGTCTTCTGAAGATATCTGGGATGAGTGGCCTGGAACTTCACGCTCAGGTATTTCAGGTGCAGTTTCAATAACATTGGTGTCCTCAGTACCACAGTTTTTAGAGTCTTCTATATATCCTGATTTGTTGTCGTCTACTTGTTTTTCTTTTCTTGTGTCTTTCTTGAATTGCTCAGAAATCGTTGTGTGAACCTCTCTGAAAAGAAACAGCGAATTATTTTTTAGGACATTTGCAGTAGATTTAACAATGAAGAGTCAAGTTTAACTTATTCTGGTCTAGGAGATACTAACTTGGTTATATTTGCATTTTGTTGCAGAATAATGGGCTTAAAGTGAGTTGCAGGAGAGGTGAATGCAACAGGTAACGTAGCTTTTTCACAATTTAGAGAAATCTGGCATGGTACTGGTCCTTTAACTGCTACAAGTTTACTTTCACCGGTAATAGGCACAAATCCTAAAAACAAAAACTCAGTTAGAAAGATGAACAATAAGTAAAATACAAATGCAAGGTAAATAACAATCAATTTAGATAGAAAAAAATTGTGTACTTGCCTGAGAAAATCTTACATGGAGAACTTATCTAGAGAATACTAAAGCAAAGTAAACAAGTCAGTCTGACTGCTTACCTAAACTTGATTCTGAAGGGTCCATTTTATGTCTTTCCTTTTTAAATTCAAAAGCAACATGATCTTGCGACGAAATTACTTCTTCCTCAACAGTCTAACAATAAAAATGGAAGTCCAAACTGAACTTACTAATTAGATTTTCTTTTTTTAAATTCTGCTCAGCACATTACTTCAAGAAAAACCCCCAACCCCCATATCAACCGAGAATGTTGCAAAGCAACAACCTAGTTGTGCCGAGGTGGAGAATTTAAATAAATGACATAAAAATTCTAAAGACTAATAGAACTACTCAGAAATCTTGATAACCCTCTGTTTCAAATCAGAACTTTTAGGTAATCAAAGTTTTGAACAAAGTCAGTTCCATGGATTGACTAAACATTACATGCATTATATACACATATTTGAAAAGTAAACAGAACACAAGAATTACACATTCATGTCTTCTGTTCTGATAAGAGGGGTGGTAAATGAAAGAGAGATTATGAAATTAAGTCACTTGTTCTTTACCCATACAGACTGTGGAGTCTGGCACCAAAACCTGTCGAATGAGCACTCCAACAGCAAGAACTTTAAAAAAGCAATACATAAAGACTACTTGAAAATTAGTAAAAAACCAAAAACAATAAGAGAGCAAATCTAACTGTACTTGCAGAGGACAAAATCTTACTGGAATACAATTTACAGAATTAATTGAAAAAATGTAGAGAATTAAAAAAGGTGGCACTCTTACCTTCAAGACAGATTTATTCAACAGTGACAAAATATTTTTGCTGTTTATACCTTGTTCAAGTAAATAATGATTGCACGTCTAAAAGAAAAAAAAATCATAACTTTCAGGCAGTAAGTTTTCAATCAAGTGAGGTTTCCTTGGACAAGCACACAGTCAAGATAAATAGTCAGAAGTAATCCAAGTTTAGAAAGTCTTATGAACCTATTTCGAGTAAACACACCCCTATGTGTCCTTAGGGAGGTAACTTTAAAAACAAACCCCAAAGTGACTGGTTATGATTGAACTATGTATCAGTCTATTACCAAAAATAAATTAATAATTTGATATTCAAATCACTGAGACTTTACACACATCTGGATTTCACATAAAAGCTTAAATCTAGTAACCTTAATTGCATCAGCTAGAGAAGGTCTTTCTTCAGGGTTTTTTCTTGCCATATCCAGAAGAAGTTTTTTTAATTTTCTTGGCAATGCTAGTTTGTGACTCTGTGGAACACTGTATTTTGCAGCCATCCACAGAACTGCAGCAACACCATAAATGCAGACCTATTGGTATAAAATAAGACAGAAAATATGTAAACAGACCAAAAAAAGCTTCCATTTCAAAACCAATTCCAGCAAATTATGCAAAAATTCCATTCATTCCCCACAAAAAAACAAAAAAGAAAAGACTAGAGCTTCCGAAGTACCGATCACATTTGGCTTTTGAAGATGCTGATAAAAAGCCCAGATCATTATAAAAAACTGGCTGTTATGCATGCAGGGCAAATAATAGTAGCTAATTTTCTACTGTTGGAGCAACAGACATAATTTGTCTTATCCTTTGTCTAGGAAAATTATTCAGGAAAAAAGTGCTTTTAGAACCATTTTGAAGAATTCCTTTCTCATTTAAAAAACTTAGATTGCTGCAAGCCTTAGAGTTCTACCATAAAACCTGGCCAGCTGCAATTTATTTAAAAAAGATCATGATAATTCAGCAAGTAAATGGCACACAATAATTACAAGCTATCCAGTAAGAGTTGTATTTTACAGAGATAACACCTATCAGAAGAACAAGGTACTGTATATTTCTTTTACCAATTATTGTGCTACTTGTTGCTAGATCAACTGAAGTTGCCATGATGAGGGACCTTGAAAAGTACTTGATCTTCACAAGCTTTCTTGTTTTAGTTGAAGAATTAAAATATTCAGACTGAACCAGATTTAGCCTCCTTAATGCTTAGTTTATGTATGTTAGCATGTACTACTAATGCAGCTCTGCCAAAGTTAAAGCACCATGCTTCTTCACACTGCCTCTGAAAGATATTAAAAAGGCTCAAGGAACAGAAACCTAAGCACAGTACTAAATAATGTGGTCCTATAAAAGAATGTTTTCTAGCAGTCTTTTGAGCAAAGTGAACAAGCAATAAACACAAAGTAACAATGGAGTTCACTATAAAGAAAAGAACCTGTGAACCATCTGAACTGTTGAACAAAAGCTACCAACAGGTAAAAAGCCATCTGAAATAGAAGAAAGCAGCTCCACCAAAACAAAAAAATTTTCTTCCTCTCATGTGCAGAATTCCAAGAGGTCAATGGGATCACAATTTTGACTTCAGCTTACTACTTATGAAAAACTTGCTGTCTAATGCAGCTATATCCTTCAGAAAAGTTCCTTTTACTGAGCTAGTACAGTTATCGTGACTGGCACTATAGTCTTGATTCCCATAATTCTAACTAAATGTGCATAATAACCAGAAAGTTATACAAGTATCAGGAAAAATCAAAAAACCCAGGTCCATTTATCCTATAAATAATGTTGCAGAAAAACAAGGAAAAAAGATTACTTCAGATTTTCTAAAGAAAAAGAATAAAGCATAAACTTTAAGATTATTAATTTCTACTGTCTGGTGAAACTTCTGTCTTGTATTTCAGGGTTAGTTTAAGCTTCTGAAGCCTTTGAAAAACCTGCACATTGGATCAAAGCAGTTTAAGAAGAAAAAGCAACTTTAAAGAAGCAGATATATAAGCATTTTCTAGTTACAGAAGATTTTACAGAAGTCAAGCTCCATCTTTAATAGATTTTTTTAATGAGGATTTTTTTTTTCTGATTCATGGCTACTGTGTCTAATTTTAAAGAACTCATGGGGAACAAGGTATATATTAGCTAACCTCTTTTCTCATTACATAATAGAAAGGTACCATAAATTCTGCTTTCCTAACTCTTAAGATCCCTGTGGTACAGTTCGCGATGCAGTTGCAGTGGAGACAAATACTCACCTGCTATTTATTAACATTTTTAACATCTTTGGTCTGAGAGCTCCTTATGGTTTTTATTTATAACAAAAAGCTCTAGGAAAGCTTTATTGGTAAGAGACATAATTCATAATGTTCCCCTAGTAAAAATATTATGATAGTGATTTTTTAATCCAATCATTCAGTTTAGATTAATGTTTGGGCTTTGGCCTAGACAGTCTAAAATACTGATCTTGGTGTGACCTCCACAAAGTGAAAACATGACTTCAAAGTCTGTCTTACTGCTAACAAACTGACAATAATTAAGTGTTATGGAAAACTACTGAATAACAGATTTTTGGCAGTTACTTAAACAATTTTGGAAGGCAAAATTATTTTTCAGAAGCAACTAATTTTCTGGGAGATCAATATATTAAAAAACCTCACAGATAACGAAGAAATATTGAGAGAAATATTATCAACATCTTAGAAGAGTTTAGCTTTCCTCTTCAAGCAGCAGAGGGATATAACTGTCCTTTGACAAAATGCATAGTGACCTACATAACCTACCACATTACCTTTTCAGTATCCACATCCTCGTCTTCAAATTCAGGAGCTAAATAAAATATATCACAAGATTCTAAATAAGAAAAGAAAATGGAAACAAAAGGTAAGGTATTTGCTTTCTTCTGCCCTCCTGCCCTCAAAGAAATAAAAGCAGAGTATGCAATGTACTAGTTTACCTTCAGCTTCTGGAGCAGCAAAGAGGATACTTCCATGGCAGTCAATCATCACGGAGTCCAAAGATAAGACCACTGCAAAACAAGCCACAAAACAGCAAGGCATAATAAATATCTATTCTCGTAACTATCAGACACTCATAAAAATAAATTGTTTAAAAATAAATTGCAATGTCAGTGATTACCCTATGATAAACGATGCTTTAAATATAATGATAGAACAGATACCACCCAATAAAGAGACAGTAGATGTGTAATCATCTAAATTAATTCTTGCAGAACAAAGACAAGGAAGTAAACCAAAACGGGATCACAATAAATAAAAGGGCTTAGAATACCAAAAGTTTATTCTCTTTATACTCAGCACTGAAAAGGAAGGCCAAGAGAGGAACAAAGCAAAACAAAGAAATACAACAGCTAGATGTACTCTAGTCTCACAAGGTACCAATAAGAGACAGACAATTTATCTTAAGCATTTAATCTCTTCCCTCCTCCAACACCAAAATACAGGGTCATTATCTGTAGACAGCTGAGACATGTGGCCAGATCCAGAACTCTGGTGGGATAGGATACAGAGTCCAGTTTCGAACAAATAGTTATAAACACATACACTCTCCCACTGAAGAAGTGTTAACGTAGAATGGTATTTGTAAAGCCCTGAAATTTGCCATAGTTAGGAACAAAATAACTGAGTTCTAAAACTATTTTAAATGATCTGAGGTCTTCAGGAAATTAGCATTAAGGTCTTGAGATCATGCTATATAAATTCAATGATAAAAAACTTGTGGTAAGACTATGTCTATCAGATATCTTTAAATCACACTGTAATTTAACATGTTTCAATATAATAAGCCAACTGGCTAGCAATTTAGTCTTGCCTTTGTAGACTACCATCAAAGACACTGTTTTCTAAGTAAAAAGAGTACTAGATTAGATTCTTACATTAAATAAGAGGTCAAAACATTATATTTATTAATTATTAAATAAAATATTAAAGTGGTCAAGGAGTAAAACAAGTATTAATTTATTATTAAATAGTAAATTGGAGAGGTCTAAGAGAGAAAAATAAAGTAAAAAAAAAAAATTCCTTTTGCTTTTGTAATTACCTGTACAAAACATAGCTAAAGCCATTAAATTGTTCACTATGCTTAATGTAAATAAAGACTTGCCTACTACATTCTATAATATTTAAGACTGACCTGGACTACAGGTCTTGAAAAGCACAGCTTTCCTGAATGGGAACCTTTACTAGTTATTTCTGCAAAGGCAGCTCCCCTAAGAAGTCTTCATGAGTTCTCAAGAGTTTTCTTTGCCTCTGGCCCTGAATCTGCAACAGTTCACACAAACTGGATCTCAAGAAGTTCAGTACAACAGAGAATTGTCCCCTGGGTTCTCTAAAGCACCTGTGAGCAACAGGTATTCAACATCCTCTGATGAGAGGAAATAAGTAAAGCCTCAGCGGAGGTTACAAATTTTTTTGGATTGAACCACAAAAATGCATGAAGTGGTTAGCTTTGGAAGTATGTTTTCTTACCCAGATAATTCCTGCTTGGGATAATGAAAAAGGTATAATCATGGAAGGATTTGGAGGAAAAGGCTAAGTGAATAAATAATAAATAATCCATCTTGTTCCACATTTCATATATTTAACTATGACTCATGAGCCACCAATCTTACTCTACCAGTGTTAAGACAAAGGATATTTTAACAAACACTTTATATGATATCAGCTTCATCTTTAATATTATTCAGAAGAAATGCTGACAGAACTCTGTGTGTGTGTGTGTGTGTGTGTGACTGCTATATGTCATTCCACAGTGCACAGCTACTCTCAGAACAAGCAGAAAATCCTCTGGCAGAAATATTCTAAATCTGAAAACAATATTCAACTTCAAGGTAGCTCTATTTTTCAAATATAGAATTTTAAGTAAAGTACCTTCCATTTAGTGGTTTGCATCATTATGTTCACTTCTGCAGGCTATGTAACGCTCAGATCATTACTCAGTCTTTAGTATTTTGAAGACTTATGCATTCTGGGTACATGTAAGTACAGTAACAGAGTAATATAAGTACAGTACAGTAACAGAGGCTGGCTAGGCATATGAAATTAGAATCTGAGTCATTATTTGAAATTGCAGTTATTTGAAACCTTCACAAACATTAGGGACATGCTATGAGGCTGAAACAATACTTCTGTTGCAAGGTATATCAAATACTTAGTTTTAAGGGTAACATTGCTTTAAGTGCTCAGAAATCTCCATTTATGGCCAATTTCTTTTTTAAGTTTTATAACCTAAAAGATAAAATAGCTGAAGCTGAAAACCAAAGAGATGCAGTAATTTTTCTGCACCTTGCTATTCAATTGTGTATAGTCGCGTACAGACTTCAAACTCATCCCTGCCCAAACCCTCAAAATCAGGCTTTTTAAAATCAAGAAAAAGGACAGGCAGGGTGGTGGTGATGGGAGCCTCTGCTCTGTTTATCAGAACTGCTACAGATTTATTGTTAGTATAAGCTAAACCAACATTCAGAATGCCTATGGAAATTTAGGATGGTCTTCTCCCAGGTCACATACAACATATTCTAATTGTGTCAAAGGACACTTTCCTGTTCCTCTCTCAGAAGTTTGCCTCGGATAATTCTTCTATTAAACTGAAGCATAGGGAATGTGGTAGGAGTCGCTGCATGTTTTAAACTGACAGAGCTCTGTACTGTCAAAAATACCTCAGGAATCATTTGTCACAAAGAAATCCAGGCAAGAGAGAATGTTTTTTGTTTACATATATATAAAACTTATTTCGTTCAGCTTTCAAGATACAAGTCCCAACTGCTTTTCTTAAAAGTCACAGTACAATTTCTCCATCTCCAAAATGCCTAAACACATCATTAGTTTTACTGCTTGAAGTCATAAAGATTTGTTTTCCCTGCAAAACCCACCAAAACTCAGAATAAAGAGGAAAATAGGACATTCTTCTATGTATGGAAGAAAACTCCAAATTGAGTAAAAATTCTAAGTCACCATTTAAGAGAGTGAAGTTAGAAATACTGCCTATTATTTTTTCTGTACACAAAATGAAAGCTGAGACATTTTGCATCAACAGAAGAAAACATGAATACAGTGAATATAAATAGTTTAAGCAAATGTTTAAGATAGTTTTAAGCAAATATTTTGAGATAATTAAGACTATACCTGGATAATCTATGCAAGTTTGCAGAGTACATAAACACTCATGACATAATGCCCAGAGTTCATAGTCTTTCAGAGGTTTACCATACCAGGACAACAGGAGTTTTAGAGGGATCCACTGAAAAAAAACAGTGAGGATTCAGAAAGTTATGAAAAATTATCATAAACCAAAAAATGTTTACTGATGCAATGAAAAAGTAAATTCTAATATACAACATGCTCACCTAAAAAGCATTAAGGTATTTATTGCACTTGCCAGTAATGAACTAACAACACCTTTTACTGAAAAAGTTTTGTACAGTTAGCTAGCTGTATAGATGAACCAATAGTTTCTTAATTGCATAACAGAAGTGTAATTAAAGTGAGATTTCATCAAGAATAGAAGTGTTTCAGGAAAAGTGAGCTGTTTCAAGGCTCTTTCTCATCATACTAAGGAAAGACGCTTTTGGAATGTCAAAGATGGCACATAATTATAGGGACACCACCTAGACTTGCAAACATAAAAATCTAAATTATCACCACCAACAAAAAAATCCCAGTCAAATCCTAATTTACCCTGACAGTTGCATTACAATTCTTACCTTAAAGATTTCATCAACATTTCTTGTCCTTCTGTGAAAGATGTTAACAATGTTGACAGAATTAATGACAGATGTATTTGATGTCCAAGCACATTGTTCTGGTTTTAATCACTGGCTGCTTGATTTGTAGTAATAACATTTGTATTTCTGCTAATCAATTTAGCTTTTGATACCTGGCATAATACCTTAATGTGACAAAGATACTGCCCTATGGAAACTTACTGTTCTTCAGAGAATCCATGTTTTACATTTTGTGATTTTTTTGAGGGGTGGGGGAGGTGGGTGAATATAAGAACTCGACGTTGATAGGACTGCACAGACATCTTCCTGATCAAGCTGTGCTAATAGAAGAGCTTGTCACTACTCTTGACATCAGACTTTATGATCTCCGTTCATCTACCAAAGAAACAGTAAATTCGCTGTAGGTGGAAACCTCTGGGTCAGAGCAGACCCATACAACTATTTTACAAATGAGCACAGCAATTTTCTGTCTCTAAATGTCAAATTTAGTCCACATTGAGGAAAAGAATTACCAGAAGCATTTCAGGATTAACTCTGGGAAACAAAGAAAACAAAACTGGAGCACAGGAGACAGAAACAAAAATTAAAATCTCTGAGCTGTTCTGCTGTTTTTACAGACACCTTTACATCCCAATCAATGTTTGTAAAATCTAAATAGACTAAGGGGGTCTCTCACACACAATGGTAGTACATCATTATGTTTGGCGACTCAGTCTCTGCACCGTCATTTACTGCAGTCAGTTTTTTATGATCCTGGCTGTGAAACACCCTTCAGTGAGGCACTATTTGGATTTTATAATAAAATACATACTGAACAGACTACCACATTAACTTCCATCAACATCAACAAACAGAAATGGCTTCACTGCCATCAATATATGGGGAGGAGAGAAAGAACCACATTTATTTCTCTAGCTGAAACTTTGTTGATAATTTCATTTTTACCAGAAGACCTTCTCAAGGAATGTAATACTTTGGGCTCATACTGTTTAAATATTTCTTGAAGGTGAACCAAATAAACTATAAATTTTAACAAGATGTATCAGCAAACACACCTTTTGATTTACTTAGAATGTTTTATATTCTCCCTACCTCCAACACATAAAAATTAATTTGATGCTCTTATTCTCCTGTCCTCCACTGTGGCACATCACAAAAATTAGCAACTTCAGCACAGGCAGATGTGAAGCCAGGTAATAAGGTTAAGCTTCACTCTCAAATTTTGCTATCACCAGCATCCTGCAGTGCATAATTCTTTCATCAATGTGTTCCTTCATTGTATCTAGAAAAGTAAGCTGTTGAACTGTTTGATAAAAAGACATCAATTACACACAGGAAGGAAGAGGCCAGACAGTCAAAAGAACGAATTAATCTAGAGAACATTCAAGACAGAGCTTCATACTCTTGATTGATTACTATTTCTGATCAGTGCTGTGCTCCCTCATCCATAGCATCCTGGTTCTCACATGCCTCAAATGTCTTTGCTCACAGACACTTTACAATTAAAGAAGCAGCCAAATACTTCAAAGTCATCCTGCACAGCTGACAAGTGGAGAGAAATCAGAAGAGAAATTCCAGACTGACTAGACCATTAAGAAGATTTTGGGATTTGGGAATATTTTTGTAATAAGTGCACATCACTGCCACATGTTTCTCTGTAAGAGAATCCCAACTCTTGAAGTTTACATCCCTAGAGGCTCTAAATTCTGCAGGAGAGGAAGATGGACTTCCTCTATCCCATATACAAATCACCTTTCATTTCAGGAGATGGTGATGAATGGCTTGCAAGGGGAAGAAGAATGTCTCACTAAACTGGAGACTGAAGTTAGTTGTACAGCAGAAGGCTGTACATCACTTCTGGGATATCCAAATTCTCTAGAGGAAGAAAGAAGTGACAGAAAAAAAATTTAATCACAGGAGGAAAGTAGGAATAAACCCTAAAAACAGCAGCAAAAGTTTATGATAAGAAAGAATAAAGTGTCTATGATAGATAACAAAATAGCAAATGAAAAGGCACCAGAAACAAATGCAATTTCAGAAGAAAAAAGAATGTAGAAAAAGCAAATCTTAGCAGAAGTGAGAATCACTTCCATCCATAGGATGACCAAATTAACCTGAGTCAGGAGAAGAAAGGATGCAGTCTGATTACAGGTTGGTGAATGTTATCTAAATGTATACCCTCATTTTGTCCCAACAGATGTAAGCATCCTAAAGAAAGATTAAACTTCAAATATTAATATTGCTAGCTATTATTCATATGATAATTGTTCTCCTGTGATGCTAATAACTGCATTGTTAATGTCTCTTACTATAATTAAAGTCTCTCCCCACCTTGAACATATAAAAAGATTATTTTTACTCCGGAAAAAAAACCCTGAGAAGGTCATTCTTCTAGTGTCCTAATG
The DNA here is from genome assembly GCF_003259725.1 of Athene cunicularia. Classification (NCBI taxonomy): domain Eukaryota; kingdom Metazoa; phylum Chordata; class Aves; order Strigiformes; family Strigidae; genus Athene; species Athene cunicularia. The sequence goes on from NW_020799105.1 coordinate 10,028,128, forward strand.
ATTCCAAATGCTCACTTTCCTACACTAGAAAGAGAGAACACTGGAAGATTTCAAATGAAGACTGCAGGCTCAGACCTGCTGGGGACTTGTCCTTCTAACACCTTGTAAAAGTAATCTGATATTGTCAAGGTACATGATAAGATGTATGTCATCACACACTTATATCTGATGAAAAACACATGAAGTCTGGTTAAAATAGTTTCCAAAGGTAAAATAATACACTTCTCAACCTAAGGTTTTGAGGCAATTTTTATTTAAGTCTCAAACATTAAATAAAGGTATTCAATGCAATGCATCTTGTACCTCACCTTGAAGGTGTTTAATGTTAAATACCTCAAAGGTACTTAATGCAATGCACATTCAAATTCTACTGGGCCTGTTTATGTTTTAGTAAACATTTAAGTGTAAAATTTCTTTATTTAGGCATCCGTCTCAGGTTTGGTTATTTTGTTTTGCTTTTTAACATGCAAATCTAATTCATGGCTATTACTATCTCCTACAGCTTCAAAAAACCCCATTCAACCACCAAGGAAAAAAAAATAATCTGAAGTGCTGGAAAACATATGATTAAATTTTTTTGTCAAACCACCTGTAGCATGCAGTTTTGTAACTATATTCAGACATTTCAGTAAAGCAAGCTCCAGACAACTGTTCAGCAACCATAAGGCCTCAAGTCCACTTCATTTAAAGCATTAACATTAGTACTGATATAAAACATTAATATATTATCACCAGTGAATTTGCACCAAAGAGCAAAAATTATAATCTAGTGCCTTTTCCAGAAATTTTTTCTTCATGTTCTAAACCAGAACTTTTCACAATAGAAGTTATATAACCCAGTTTTAAAAATAAGAAAATGTTTTGCACAGCACAGAAATTTTGACAGAAAATACGAAAAAGCCACCTGACTGATTATTGCCTATAGCTACATACTGGTGACATTTTGTTTTATGCTAAAAAGATTGCCTTTTAAATCTCACTTGTCTAAAAAGTGATGTTTTTTCTTCAGTGCTGCAAAGATCATTAACAGATCTTTTATTTCACTGTTGGTACCAAAACTGAACCAAACTTTTAGCAAAGCATTCAGACCACACCAACATATTATAGTTTATGAATGTAATGCTAGCATATTTTAAAGAGCCAAAGCAAGCAGCATTTTCATTATTCTTTTCTTAGTAAGTACTATTCCTGGAATTGACAATTTTTCCTTCCTTCAAGTGTTATTTCCCCAGTGTCATTCTCTAGAGACACGGCTTTTCACTTCTTTCATGCTTGACTGGGTATGAATGACCAACAGAAAACAAATATGTATATGCCAGGTTCCCATTAACCCTTTCCATGTAAAGGCCATAGCATTTGAATCACAAAGAAACATTTAAAAGCATTAGAGATGAGACACACCTGATTGGAATGAAATTGGTTAGAGAAATAAAAGATCCCCACTCAAACTTGAAGTGAAAAATATTTATTTACGGCATGCAAAACTATAAAAATTACTAGGAAAACCCTCACAAGATACATTGCAGTAGCCAGACAAAAGCAAGCAAGTATTTTTAGTAATGCTTACTAGCAGTAAAGCACAAAACATTAAGAAGCAATGTTGGAGTATTAGAAAAATATCGTCCACTGGAGAAGTACTGACAGGCAAGAAAAACTGTCTGTTCTCCAGAGTAGACAAGGTTGATCTTCAACCGGATGGGACTGGTATCGCAGTTTCTCTAAAGAACAAGAAATATTTAAAGAGACGCTAGAGATACTATTCTAAAAGCTCTATGCTGCAGTCATGCTTATCTGTTACAGTGAAAGAGGAGTGCTGCAAATCTTTTGAGGTGTTTTCTATTTAGCCCAGAAGGGGCTTCACACTCTTTGTGCCTTCGCAATAAATGAGCAAACTCCCAGACTCAAGTTTTAGCTTCTTAAAAAAATCAAACATTTTTAGGTATTTGGTAAAATTCTGGCACAGATAAATGAAAGGGAACTTGAAACAGAGACACCAGTTCTAACTTTTTAACATAAGGGATAGCACAGTATGGCTTTATTTTTGCAACTGTCAGGAGGTAAATCAGAGGCAGAAACTGCTGTTTCAAAAACTTGAGGATTAAAATCTGTTTTCCAAAAGAAGAAAAAGATGCTGAAAACATAAAAAAAAAAACAACAACCCTTCTCTAAGAAGACTTACAATAAAGTCTGCCATATAGTTTAATGACTACTGAAAATGAATGACCCTCCTTCAGAAAACAAAAATTACCAGGCGAGAAGCTCAGCATTTTCAGGGAACAGACAGGCATTTCAGAAACATAGGTGTTGCTCACAGATGTTGATATATTTAAAAGCTTTTGCTCCTTACAGCAGTTAAATAATCAAAGAAGGTGGTGTTTGTTTGTGGGTTTGGTTGATTTTCTAATTTTTTTTGGTTGGTTGTTTTCTTCCAGACCAATTTAGGATTTCTCTAAAGAGCATAATATTTTTATGTAGCAGAATGTTCTCTGGTACTATTACTAAAAAAAGAATATAGAGCATGAGTCTATCAAACCTTTCCTCTGCTGAAAACAGACCTATAAAACTCTGGTTTCATTGACAACAAGCTCTCTGCTTTCTTCATTTCAGATCACATGTATCATGACACTGCTTATTAGGGTAACTAGAATAGTCTTTTCTAATTCACTGTGATTGTCCTGCAAATTCAGTGAGAGCATGACAACCTCCCTTCTTACTAAGAGCCTACTTATTTGGAAGAACGAAATTCTGTTCAGGTTTAAAGAACACTTTATTTCCAATTGATGATGAAATATTTGAAGAAAAAGAGAATGTCAGAATAATGGAAGAATAACCTGAAAACATATTTTGGTTTACTTTTCTGTGTACTAATCTCAAGTGCTGCTGCAGGAAAAGCAAACAGTATGTTTGCTACAGCTTTTAAACTGTGCAAGAATTTTGGGAAACTATAATTCTGGGAAGAGTATTTTCTTGAAAGTGTCTCCATGTACCAAGACTTAAACTGTTGTCCTGGCAATCCAGTAAGGACAGAATATAGGTCTTATTTCCACAGATGTTTTCTTTCTTAAAAGAACAATACCTATCACTACACTCAAATTATGTTCTTAAGTGATGGCAGCTTATTCACCACACCTCTCTAGTTAACACGGATGCTTAAGTAAGCCCACTTCCACTTCAAGGCAAGTGACTTAAGTGTGGTATTTTTATTTCTTGGAATGTAAAAAAAAAAAGCAGCCAACAAAAAACCCAAATCCAAAAACCAAGCTGCGGTGGTTTTATAGTGGTCTAATAGCCTTGTCTTAGCCATTCTCTCCATAACAAATAAACATGCAAATTAATTTCTAGGTTTATATTATTTAGCATAAAAAAAAATATAAAGACTGCATTCGGAAAAAAGAGATTTGCACATAAGATGACAGTTTCTGTTGCTTGAATACCAAGACATATCTAGATATCTCTATACTAACAAGCTTTCTCACAAGAAGTCAGTGACTGAAAGCGCTATGATCCTTGCTAGAAATACAAGCACATCTACCAAATGAAACAGGTTCATGTAAATCCAGAGTAACAATGACATGACAAAAGCAGAAGACTTTGGAATGATTATAAATCTGATTATTACTTTGCATAGTTAAGAGCAGGAAGGGAGGAAAAAAAGAAGAAAAAATAAACTAGATGTTTCTACAATAAATGGATCATTTCCCAGAGATTAAAGAATGCACCTGCAGGATTTTAAAAACTAAATAAAGGACTCAATACGCATACAATGAGTAACTCCCTCAGAGAGCAAAATCATGTGGTACTTATCCATATTTACTATCCTCCTGCACTATGAATTTAATAAGCGTACCTGCTGTTGAGGGGAGAAAAGGCAATAAAGGGAAAAAAGCAGTTAGAACAGAATCTTCAATGTTGCATTCATTTTTTTAGCTATGATGAACGAAAGGCTCTTTAGACACTTGACAGCCCCAGTTTACTACTCCAGTGGAGGTGTTCAGGGCAAGGTGAAAAGAGGGATGGATGCAGACTGAAAATAACCCTAGGTGCTGCTGCATGGGATGGCTGGAAGACTGGCTATTAGGCAAGGAGAACAAGCCTGAGCTGTCAGTAGACAAGTAAGGAAAAACTCCAACATCTACTACACCTAAGCATAACTGCTGGAAATGAAATGTGTTAAGTTTGTGTTGCTCACTTTTATCAAGACACAGCAAGGCTGGAGAACCATCAACCATCCTGCATTTTTAGCCAGTAGCTTTCCTGTCACATGGACTGTTTACATCTCTTTGAGTATGGCACAAGAGAAAACCATCTAGTCAGAGACCAAACTTGTCCACCCTGAGAATATTTGAGCAGAGAAGAGACCATAGTACAACTATCTATCAACAAATTCTAGTAGACTAATTATCAGCTCTCCCTCTTATTTGGCTATTTATTAAGATGAAATGCTTGAGACAACATATCCATCATACTGTGCACATATTTGAATTCTACCATGAAATATACATAACAAACACAGAGGTGGTAATTTAGAACACAGAACAGATACAGCATATGTACAATTTTCGAAAACTTAAATGTACATGTAGGTTAAAAATAAGTGGAAAATAAGTGGAGTCTTTTCACCTCCTGAAGCAGATGGGATATTGCCACTGATTTAAATGAGGTCAGGTTTACAGTCAGGAACTCTGCAATTTTCAGAAGCACCTGGGAAGCCCACTGCAACATAGTGAACTTTATGGATTGACAGTAACAAAGAGTTTAAAAAAAAAAAAACAAAAAGAAAAAAAAACATGCGCTTTGGTAATGTTTTCTTACAAATGTAATCAACTTTAAGTATGCTGCTCTAACACACTAGTGAGTATGCTCCATTTGTAAAAAAATTAAAATGAAAGTTGATTTTGCAATATCATAAATTTCACTATAGCACTTTACTTTTAAAGAGGAAAAAAGGATCACCATGTTTCCAATATTAACTCTTAAAGTGCACGAACTAACAAAATTCAATTTTCCAGAATGTTAAAGGGGACAAGGGGGGGAGAAATCACACAGTATTTAAGTCATTTCATCTCCACATAAGTGACTACAGCAACTATATAATGAAGACTTTATTTTTACTACCTGCTCATTACTTTTGATTTCTGACCCTCTGCCTCCAAAAAGATTATCTTCATTATTGTTTGCACTCATCACATCGCTGTTTAATTCTGGAGACCTAATTAGGTTTGATCCATATCTGTTTCCACTGGGTTTTGTCGTTAACACTGACGCCATCTTGTTAAAATGTGGTAAAGAATTTTCATTTGACCCTTGAAAAGTTTCAGAAGAGTCTTCCAACGCCATGTAATTGTCTAGCATTTTTGCTCCAGCAATTGATTTATTTGGGCCTTTTAGCATACCAGCTGTATTTGGCATTTCAGAGGTAGCATCAGAACAGTCTTCTTTGTGATCAGATGAAGCAAAACCTATCTTTTTACCATTAATAAGTGACACATGCTCTTCTAGATTCATGCCAGACACCTGTGTGCATACACATGGAGCTTCTAAATGAAGATCATTAACCTGGTGTTTCTTTGGTTCTATTTTTGGTGGACTACTAATAGCAAATGAATTAAGATTTCCCTTTGTAAAAGCAAGCTCATTATTATTGTCTAGAGGTAGTGACTCTTGTGTTAGCATGTGATTTTTCCTAGCTAGTGGTCCACTGTTGGTTACAGAAGTAAAAAAGTTATTTGTATCTGCAGGTTCAAGTGGTAGCTTTGGAAATGTTTTAATTTTTCTCAAAGAACCTTTCTTAAAAATGCCATCTTTCTCCAGGTCAGTAACACATGATTTTATATCCAAAGCAACACTAGCAAAACTGTCAGTATACACTGCATGTTTGTCCTCTTCTTTTCTCTTTATAGCTTGAGTTGCAAGTTGAGAATGTTGAGTTTTCTCATTACTCAGATCAATTTGCATTTCCTTTAAACCACTTTCTCTGCCAGTCACCACAGTAACTACAGAAGAGTCCTTATGACAGGTAGCTGTCACATCTTCCACTGTAGACGAATCACCTGCTATGTTGTTTTTCTCATTTGAATATAATTTAGATCCCAAACTTCTCTGACACATTCTTCCCTTCCACATGTTATCACAGACATCTAGATGCAAAAACAGATGCTTATATTAAATGTGTATTTAAACCTTCTGTCTTTCCCAGTAAATCTTTATATTGATTTTTTTGCCACTGCTGTTATGCATCTTCAGCATGTTACACAAACTATTTCTGGACAAGTCACTTTTAATCATACAGGACACTCTAAATACATTAATTATATTCATTAAGAGTTGTATGTCCCCTACTCCCCACCCCCAATCCACAAATATTTAGTAACAACTTTCTGATATCTAGAAAGGAACCTATAACAGGAAAGTACACAAACACATTAGACATGTCAGGCAATAGAAAGTTCTAGACTAAATACATTTTAAGGTTACCTTGAGAAGCACCAAATGATTCAATTGAAAGAACCCTTCTTCCAACAGCAGACAAGCTTCGACAAATATTACTTGATGAAGCAATCTTCAGTTTCTCTTCACATAATGACAAAATGCTCTAGAGAAAATTAGTGTTAAATACTTATTTAATAATGAATAGATTTGTGAATTTTGACTAAATTGAATCATGTTAACTCACACAGTACATCTGAATTTATATGATGAAACGTTGGAGGTCTTTCTTGCACTGTTCATTATACTGTGTATTTTCTATTATGTGGTTGAATTAATTTCTCATTTTTACCATAGACTATCATGTAATTACTCAATACAGTTCAAGTTCTAGTTTACAGTTAAAACACTAAGATCAACTGACAAAAATTAATTATCTTAAATGTTACTCTTTATGAATAACATACTTAAAGTGTAAAGAGCCAGAGTGTGGATTGTTTTTTAAACAGACAGTGATCCACTTGAATTGAGTGACATAGGCAGGATAATGAATGTTTTTATTAATGAAATTACACTAAAAATAAATCCTGTATCTTTTTAAAACTACAAAATAGAAATATCTAGAAAACATTATTCCCTATTAGATAAAGCAATCATTATCAGATAGCAAGAAGAAACAATATTGCGTATTTCTGATATGTAGTCTGAGCATCATTTGATGGCATTAGCACTGGTCTCACAATTAATTACATTCACCCCTTTAAAAACTTGTCACTTTGGGCAGGAAGTAGAAGAGCACTGCCTTTCCAAATGCATCCCACCGTCTCCTCAGGAACTGTTCCTAGATAAACACTGATGAGACCTCATACAGCTCTGAGAGGCTGCTCTTACTTCCCCATTAACTTGCTCAACTGCTCTTCTGCTGTTGTGAGTGGAAGAAATTGTCCTGTTGGTTCACATAGCAGGTTGAGGAAGGACAGGAAAAGGCATCCAGCTGTGCTGGAGTCCAGTGAAATGCCTAGGAAAGTCTATGGGTATTCCCATAGCTCCCCTCACTCCTTTCCACCCAAGAAAGGGTCCAGTGGAAAAGGAAAAGAAAAAGAGAACAGATAGTCACAAAGTGACCTTCATGTGTTACACTAGATCAGCCTTGATCCACTCTATTTTTGCACTGATGTAAGTAGTCAGCAGTAGCTTTCAGGAACTAGAGACCAATTGGAGATGCTAGGGAATGCTATACTACCCCTTTTCTGACTCTGATCAAAAGTAAACAAATAGAAAAACAGGAGTTGATCAAGCAGGCTCTATATCCTAAACCAGGGAGCCAATATTATTTGCTTTATACAAATTAATCTATTCATTCTTCTGTTGAAGCACTCTGAAAAGTATTGATTATAGGTGCTACTACCATTTAGAATATACACTATCAGCTTAGGAAAAAAAAACACCGAACCAAAACAGACAAGTAGACAGCACTATTCTGAAGTAGAAAAACTGAATCCAAGAAAAGTCACATTTGGACAACTGTTATTCTCTGGCTACAGTCTGCAAAAACAGTGCATTCAAGCTAAACATTCACACATTAATGTCAAATAACACTGTAATAGCTAACCAACATTTAGAATGTAAATTATTTAAAAAAACATAATCTTGAAAAAAACATATATATCTTCAAATTCTTTCCAAAAACTACAGGTAAAGTAAGAGGCTAAATGGAATAAAATACAAAATAATTAAGATATCTAATGAAATACTTCTAGTAATGCTTTATACAACACTGCTTTGAACATGCCAAGGAACAGAAGTTTCCTGGGGCATGGCTCCCTCCCCTCCCCTTCTTAAATGCAATCCAAACATCATTGGAGGCACCATACAAATTTCACAGCATAATCCCTGTGCTCTTACTTCTAATAACTCTCTCTGCAAACTAAGTATTAAATGGGAAGAAACAGTTAATGAGAATATTTAAATCCACAAGCATATTAACCCAACTTTCTTAAAAATCAAATCACCATTAAATAGCTACATCTGCTTTTCAGCTTGTATCTCCATTAGAATAGGAAGAAGGAAGAATTTCTGCTAAAACTGGGAAAACCTCAGCTTTCTTGAAAAATCTGAGCACATTACATATAAAGATCATCTATTAATGAATGTATACAGAAATACTGTCACTTTTTTAGAAACAGAAAATTACGTAGGGCTGTTTTACCTCAATATCTGGCCTATTTTCAGGATTCTCTTCTTGCATTTGTTCCAGCAGAGCATGCAGATCTTGCCCAAATTCTGATTCTGTCTCCGGTTCTACTATATATTCTATTGCTGCTTTCAACGTTGCACCCAAAGAATAGATGTGTGCCTGCACGAAGTTTAAAAAAAGGCATTAAATATGCTACCAACTCTCTCTTGTTAAAAAAAGCTCTGAGACCACAAGGGACACACCTTAGAATGTTTTCATTTTTAACTTATAATGTAACAGTTTACTAGAAAGGTAGTTCAATTTAAACAGGAGGAACACAATGGGCTTCAGTCCTGTTTTGGGGGATAGGCTTGTTGCAAACAAAAAGAAGTAACCCTGTGGGGTCCAGCTAGAATATTTTTTCTTCCTCACCAATAATGAGTATTACAATTGTTCATCAGCTACAGTTAAATATAGAACTGAGGCCCCTGTGTGTGTGCAAGTAGTATTTAAGTTAGAAGCATGCTGGGAGATTGAATTGGAATTCCTCTTAGCAGGGAAAAAAAACTTTGTGCTATCAAGCATACAGAAAGTCACCAGAAACAATACAGCATAATATCACTTGTTTCAGAAGACACCTATGAAAGAATTTTAAGAAATATTCCACATTTGCCACCTCTGCTTCTCTTAAAGCATACAACCTTGTGCTGAACTCCAATAAAAATGGAGGTGAGCCAACAACTTACTTAAATCTAGTTTTAATACATTAGATTTGCCATACAACAGAGCTATCAATTTTTAAAAGTTTTCTGATTCTTAAAAAAAAATTCAACCAAAACCTTTTTAAATCTGCTTTAGTAGATAAGTGCAAGTTTGTGCAAACATTTCAATGGCAATACAGTACAGCCAGGAATTCACGTGTACGGAATACTGCCCTCTCAGGTTTACAGATACATACATAAATAAAAGAATTGTACATTAAATCTGGTTGTATTAATGCATTTGCTATAAGCTTTACTATTTTTCACTCTAGAAAGAAGGTGACTCTAAGGACAAAAGTAATTTCCTCTCTCCACTCACCCCATTTTCTCATTAAGATGAATTATTGTCTCTAAATTGTATGAAGGGGAGGTGACTTGTTCCACCTGTAGGCATATACGCACACACACACACACTATCTAGTGTGGCAGGGCACCTCCATGAAGGGTAGTGTAACACTACCTCATTAGGAAGTGCTGTATGTGAGAGTGTGCAGCTTGGACAGTTCCACTTCTTCCCCCCTCCTCCATGCCCCCCCCTCCCCTCCACTCCCAACCAAGAAAGCATCAACTAGCACTGACTATGGGATCTGAAACTTTGGTTTACCCTTGGGACACATCAAGATTAAGACAAAAGTCAGAAACACACACACACACCCCATATGTCATCTGATTTAAAAAGAGATAAATTTTCGCAAAGCAGTAAATTGTGTCTCTTCACTGTTATACAATTTCACCATTAAGCAGAAGAGGTAACTGAAGACTTGTTTTTCTTTCAAGAATCTCAGAGGAACTCAACAGGAACTGTTATGATTTTTATTTTGATTTAGCAGAAGAATGAATGCTGTTCCATCTAATCCAAGAGTGAGTAAGGGTTACTTCCTCCCCTCTCCCCCATCAAGCCACTATAACCCACTTAGTGAAGATAGCCCTACTGAAATACACTGCTGACAGACTGACATGATTTTTCTTTTTTTTGTAAAAATAAACCAGACTATACCGGCAAAAGGATACAAAATTATGAAGCCAGCCTGAGCAAATAACCCACCAACAAGATGATGTGAAAACAGTTATTTCTTTATACTTCCTGAAGTTAGAACTACCCCTACCCATACTTATTTCAGCTGCAGAAAATTATCTCCAGCCTGGACTAACAGAGCTCCTCACAAAGGAAGTACAACTCCTGCTAATGAATATTTAGAGGGTGATGGTCTTATAGTCTGCACAAGTTAACTTGCTATAAAACCAACTAGGTATAAATTAACACCTTTCTAAGCCTGCCCAAGACTGAAGGCCAGTACTATCTGAAAAAGAAAAAAAAAAATAATCTAGATTTATACTTTAGCATATTAAAATCTGTAGAAGAAATTTAACCAAAATTCCTTCCCCAACATACAAGAATTTATGAAGATGGTTTTAACTTTTTTTTTCCTGAAGACTGCTTCATAAGCTTTTGAACAGTGAAAAGGAAGTGTACAGAACTTACTCCTTTACTTTACACTTCTTCCCCCCTCCTCCATGTCCCCACCCCCCTCCAAACTAAGAAAGCATCAACTAGCTCTGACTACTGGATCTAAAGCCTTCGTTTACCCTTGAGCTCTGAGAAAACGAGTTTGTGATCATCCACTAGGTGGGGCGTTCCCCAAGTTTATGGATCAAATCCGCTTCTACTTACCACAGTGTTTAGGCTTAGGAAAAAAACCCAACTTTCTAGGAACAGAGAGCAAGATGGTAAATGCAATAAAGTGAATTCAGAAGTATAAAATACGTAATGCTCACTAGAAGACACTGCTCTCAGGGAAAACAATCTCACAATTAAACTAAGGTTTTTTACTGTGTGTTAGAAGGAAAGTAACAAACAAACAGCAAAGAGTGGCAAACAAATTTCCTTCTCCTGGAAGACAAGCAAAAATTGATACTGTATCGGGAATTAGGAATTTTCTTAAAGAATTAAGAGCAGGTTGGTTTTTTTTTTTTACCAGTGAAGATTTTTCCTTAGTTTCTGAAAAAAACCCTCACCTGTTTTAAATCTAAGGAGAATACTTTATGTAGGAACTGTTGCATTACAGCATAATAATATTAATAGATGATAAATAACATGCATTTCAAGAAAGATCGAAAAGAAAAAAACCCACAACAAAACAACCTCTTCACAATTTCTAAAGAGACTTAAGTTAAAGACTAAATGTAACTTGTTAGAAAAAAAATCACACAGACCATGCTGGCAAGACAGCACTAACAGTATCAGCTTTAAAAACGATGGAGGGGAGGAAGGGAGAAAGTCACACTGGGAAACTGGATCTCCAGATTTAGTCTTAGAGAGTACATCTACTCTTAGCCAAAAGTTAGTAAATATAACAAGAATTGTAGGTGAAATGATGATTATACGCAACACTGAGAAGGCTATCATGGAAATAATGTGCCCTTTAAAAAAATCAAAATGGCAGGACAAAGAGAAGATGTTTGAGAAAAGTCACATGTGTGATTTGAGGTCCTGAAAGTCTTCCTTTCAGCAACAGGCTAAGGGAGCTCATGTATTTCAGAGAAAAATTTGAAGGTCATAATCATACAATAGCTTCAAACCAAGATAAATTCTAATACTAAGGTGCTTTCCAAGAGACAAAGGCATAACCAGATTCAAAAGTTAAAAAAAAAAAAAAAGAAAAACAGGTAAGAATTCAAAAGTTGAAGATATTACATATTTTTAAAGTGTTCAGGCTAAGTACTAGAAGCACTTACCCAGGGAGAGGACAGCTTCTGCCATCATGTTAAAATTTTATTTCAAGAGTGAAATATATTCAAAAAGGCTTCTGTCAGTTCCAATCAAAAGATACTGGGCTTGCTGCATGCCAATTTATGACTGTTTAACACTATAGAAAGTGAAATCAGAGAATAGAAATGATTCGCTCTGGATTTAAAATCTGCAAATCAAAAGATCAGGAGAGGAAGTAAAAACTCCAAGGCTGCACATAGAGTGTGACAGAAGCTCTGTTGTAATACTGCTTGGCGGGACTAAAGAACTAAGCTTCTATAGGAACTCATACTTGCAGACAAATAGTACAGAAAAAAGCTGACAAAAGAGCTTTTGAATACTGACTGCATAAGTGTTTAACATATTGCAATTACAAATAATGAACATTTACATTTTGTGTTGAGATTTTACTGAGTTCAGAAATGTAGGTCTTCAACAGAACTGAAAAAGACAGACCACAGTAGAACTAATACTGTAAAATATTTCTGACTAAATAATAAGTTATGGGAACAGCATAACACAATTCCTGGGTTTTGACATTCGTATCTGACCCTCATTTTACCTTGCAGCCTTTTTTTTTTTTTAACTGAGATTGCTGCATACATATAGATGTTTCCACCCTTTCACAATTCAAAGCATTTAAAGGTTCCATAAATGAAAGCTTTAGTGCGGTTAAAATACTCAGTTTTATAAACAAATTCAAGCTAACACTTGAGAAAATTACTATTGGGCAAAAACATTTAATATTTACTTAAGTCCTTTTTAATGTACTCACTAAAATGCACTATTTTTATGCAAAAGAAAACCAGTAATGTTCTTCAGCAACAAAATGAAAGGGAAATAGGCCCATTATTTTAAATCCTTTCCTTCATTACAAAGGGACCAAACACTTCCACATAACTGTAATTACTGGAAGGTGCTGCATTAAATATTAGCTTTTTATTCATTTGGCACTTCAGATGTGTAGATAATTAGTAGGCAGGTTATGCTAAAAGTGCTAAATCACTGTAGACTAATAGCAAAACATATACTCTAGTTTGAATTAGTAGTAAAAGCTAGAAAAACAACATTTTTAACCAAAGCTATACCTGCAGCTTGTCCCTCCTAACTACAGTTGCTGCTTAGCTTTGTCTGGAAAAATTCTTCCCCAAAATACTTCTAAAAAAAGGTCACAAAAATGCAGCTACAAATCAATTCTCTCAAATAATCCACTCAGCTGAAGTCTGCAGGTATTTCAACTCTCAAACTGCTTTTTAATTTACCAAACAACTGAGTGAAAGCTATCAAGTTTTAACATGTTCTTACACAAATGTCAGGTGATTAGTTTACATTGCAAAACACAGGAAAGGCTTCATAATACAATCATCTAAAAAGTAACACTACATAAAGAGAAATGAACCAAGCAAAATCTAAATGCACCTGGAAAGAGCCTGTCATGTATCCTGCAACTGAATGTTGCCTAGTCCCTACAATGTGACCTCTGTATCATTCAGTTTGAACTGAGGAACACAACCTAGTATGTCACTCTAACCTCACTGTTTGTAGTTGTTGGGCTTCTTGTCTATATTGATTCATGACAACCGTTTTATCTCCATGAATTTGTCTAAGCTTTATCCACAGGCAACCTTTTGCATCTATGTTTTGCAGTAAGAATTTCTGTAACCTACCACATAACAAAGTATTACTTCCCCTTGTTTGAGTCCACCTGTGTTCATCTCATTGTTACCACCTACTTCGTCATTTATGAGGGCTGGCAAATACTCACTCAATGGTTGCCTCCATGGCATACTTCACAGATTTCTAGCATAATTTCTCCCTCAGGGCATTCTCTTCCAGGCTAAAGAATATTTAAGTAATTGCTCCTTTTATGAATGCTGTTTCACCATCTGGTCCTGGAAATTTATTTTACTGCTATTTTGTCAACTTCGTCATTCGTCTATTCTGACACTCTTATTTGAGCCAAGTTTTTGATAAATCCCCATAAAGAAGAGTTGCAATGCAAGAACCTCCTGAAAGTCCTACAAGATGAAAAACATTAAACAGTTCTTCTGCTATGGCTTTCTTTAAAAAAGATTTTTTTGTATCTATCTCATTCATCTGCAGACATTGCAGACTTTGGGCAGCATTTCTGTGTTTTGATAGATGACCAGCTGGAGTGCATGGAGCTCTGCCTGGGGATGGATGAGGAGATGACTGAGAGTTTATGGGTCAGGATTAAAGGCAGGGCAAGGACAGGTCACATTACAGTGGGGATCTGCTACAGGCCACCTGAGCAGGAAGACCAAGCGGATGAAGCCCTTTATAGGCAGACAGGAGCAGTCTCACATTCACAAGCCCTGGTCCTCATGGACAGCTTCAACCACCCCAGCATCTGTTGGTGGGACAACACAACAGGGCATAAGCAATCCAGGACATTCCTGGAATATGCTGGTAACTTCCTTCTCAGGGTGACAGAGGAGCCAGTGAGGAGAGGTGCTGTGCCGAACCTTGTTCTCACCAACAAGGAGGGGCTGGTGGGGAGTGTGAAGCTCAAGGGCAACCTTGGCTGCAGTGACCATGGAATGGTGGGAGTTCAAGATCCTTGGTGCAGCAAGGCGGGCACACAGCAAGCTCACAACCCTGGACTTCAGGAGAGCAGACTTTGGCCTTTTCAGGGATCTGCTTGGCAGAGTAGCATGGGATAAAGCCCTGGAAGGAAGAGGGGCCCAATAAAGCTAGTTAATAGTCAAGTATCACCTTGTCCAAGCTCAGGAGTGATGCATCCTGACAAAGAGGAAGTCATGTAAGAGTGCCAGGATGCCTGCATGGATGGACAAGGAGCTCCTGAACAAGCTCAAACATGAAATGGAAGCCTACAGAGGGTGGAAGGAAGGACAGGTAGTCTGGGAGGAGTACAGAGAAGTTTTCTGAGCAGCCAGGGATCGGGTTAGGAAAGATAAGCCCTGATATAATTAAATCTGGCCAGGGATGTCAAGGGCAACAAGAAAAGCTTCTACAGGTACACTGGCAATAAAAGGAAGACTAGAGAAAATGTTAGCCCTCTCCAGAAGGAAACAGGAGACCTGGTTACCCAGGATATGGAGAAGGTCAAGGTAACTCAACAACATTTTTGCCTCAGTCTTCACAGCAAGTGCTCCAGCCACACCGCCCAAGTTGCAGAAGGCAAAAACAGGGACTGCAAGAATGAATAACTGCCCACTGTAGGAGAAGATCAGGTTTGAGACCATCTAAGGAACCTGAAGGTGCACAAGTCCATGGGGCCTGATGAGATGCATCCACAGGTCCTGAAGGAACTAGCAGATGAAGTGGCTAAGCCACTATCCATCATATTTGAGAAGTCATGACAGTCTAGCAAAGTTCCTGCCGACCAGAAAAGGGGAAACATAAACCCCATTTTTGAAATGGGAAAAAAGGAAGATCCAGAGACCTACAAGCCAGTCAATCTCACCTCTGTGCCCAGCAAGATCACAGAGAGGATACTCCTGGAAAGTATGCTACGGAACATGAAAAATAAGGAGATTATTGGTGACAGCCAACATGGCTTTACTAAGGGCAAATCAGGCCTGACAAATCTCATGGCCTTTGATGTCATTACAGAATTCGTGGATAAGGGAAAGGCAATTGATGTACCCGGACTTGTGCAAAGCATTTGACACTGTCCCACGTGACATCCTTGCCTCTAAATTGGACAGACATAGATTTGACAGATGGACCACTTGGTGGATAAGGAATCGGCTGGATGGTCACGCTCAAAGAATTGTGGTCAGCAGTATGATGTCCAAGGGGAGAGCAGTGATGAGTGACATTCCTCAGGGGTTAGTGTTGGGGCCAGTGCTGTTTAACATCTTTGTTGGCAACATGGACAGTGGGATTGAGTGCACCCTCAGCAAGTCTGCTGATGACACGAAGCTGTGTGGTGCCATCGACATGCTGGAGGGAAGGGATGTGCCATCCAGAGGGACGTGGACAGGCTTGAGAGGTGGGCTGTGCAAACCTCATGGAGTTCAACAAGGCCAAGTGCAAGGTCCTGCACACGGGTCGAGGCAATGCCAAGCACAAATACAGGCTGGGCAAAGACTGGATTGAGAGCAGCCCTGTGGGAGAGGACTTGGGGGTTTTAGTGGATGGAAGTTATTGATGCCCCCTCCCTGGAAGTGTTCAAGACCAAGCTGGAGGGGTTTTGAGCAACATGTTCTAGTGGAAGGTGTCCCTGCCCATGGCAAGGGGGTTGGAACTAGATGATCTTTAAGGTCCCTTCCAAGCCTAACCATTCTATGATTTGGAAAAAAAATTGCTAGTTTTTCAGACTTCAAGCTTTCTGCATACTCTTTCACTTACTTCTAATCACCTTCTTAGGCAGCTGTATTCAAACTTTTTTTTGAGATCATCTTTGATAGGAGATACATATTCATTTAAAAAAATAATCATATGGTAGGTTTACAACAGTCTCCATGCTACCTGTAAACACTTTAACAGTCATACATTCTGGCTTTCCATCTGGCTATGTAAAACACAGGTGACCGCTTTCCATAGACAAAACTGCCAGCATCTAGAGCAGTAATTAATTTGAAAAGCAGTATTGTCAAATCAGAGCTGCACCTAAAGAGGAAAAAAAACCCGTAAAAGTCAGAAAATACAAACCTTTCAACTTGACCTCAATGTAGTGTCAAGAAGATGTTACCTTAACTATTGTAGTGAAGACTGAGATATATCTTGAGCCACTGACAGCCACCTTTGCAAACATACATTGCACATTAAGAAGTCACACAAAGATGAACATAGACATAAGCTTGACAAAATTTAAACCATGTTATTTGTATGAATCTACTCATGTGTTTGCAGGGTAAACAACAGGTTCCTTACACTTCCATCCCATTTTGTCTCCCTTAATCACAAAGATCAGCACCACAACACAGATGAATAGCACACCAATTGGCTCCTCTTCTGCAGGACTTTAGAAGTATAATTATGACAGGTAAGGAAGAACTGCAATAAAACTGCTGAAGACCTCAGAGGTTAAATCGCAGAAGTCACACAGATTTATCTTTAAAGCTTCTTGAACAATGCGATTTTTTTAAACTCCCTTTGAAAGTGAGTTTCATGTGCCACAACTCTACTTCTGATTTATCAGCCATTAACCTCCTTACTTTTAAGTTACCTGCCATAGGTATTTCATTTGTCACCTAATTAAATTAACACAATATATTCCCTGTAGGCATAGAAACAAGGAAACCTGGGAAACAGTTATATGCATGCTGAGCAGACTAGCTGTCTTCTCTCAACTGTAGAAATACTTTCTTCATTGTATGACAAATACAGTAATATTTGTAGTTGCTGAAGTTATTTGTGTAAAAAAAAAGTTATCTTAAACCTAAGAAGAGGTGCCTACTGTTAAAGTCTGTCACTCTTTGATCTGGGTAATGCATTCACACAATCCTGTATCGGAGGATGCTTATTCCACATTTTGGATCTACGGAACTGAAGTGCAACACTTCCATTTAAGAACAGTTTGGGCCAATAAACTCAAATAGCATCCCAGTTCCTTTACCATGACATTGATCAATGACATCAGGACTCTGATATGCAAAATATTTGCTACTGTACAGTAATCAGTTCATTCATCTTTGAAGTAATTATGTATTTTTTTTCCTATATTTTTTTTCTACAAGGAACATATATAAGAATCTTCAATAAACTGCAAATATAAAAAGCTGGCCAACCACTTCTGAACTTATCCCTCTGTGTAATATCTTGTTAAGACCACATTTAAAACATCAATTTTCATAGAACTGCTATAGGAGACTGAAACTGCAAATGAGTAGGTAGCTCTCATTGTATATACTAGGAATGTAAACAGAGGAGGGTAAGCAGGAAGGATTTGATTTGCTTTTTTGGTTGTGGGGTTTTGGGGTTTTTTTGGGGAGGGGAGAGGGTTGGAGGCTGCTTTGGGGCTTTCTGCCTGATTATTTCATAGGGGAATGATTTCTGCAGAACTAAACTTTGCTCCTTCTTTTCTACTGAGGCAGAGAACTCATCTATAATGTGAAAGGACTCAAAGTGCATAGCCCACAAACAAAAAAAGCTTTACAGGGAAAGTATAACATATCTTTCATTCATGTGCTGCTTCAAAAACTTGATTAGATCAGCATTCCTTAGTAAAAAGGCAACACCTGTTACCGTTACAGTTGAGAGAATGGAAGAATGGTTTGGCTAGGGGTTTTTTTGTTGTTTGGGGGGTGGGGTGTTTTAGTGGTTGGATTTCTTTTTTTTTTTTTAAACTTGGTGAGAGGGCTCAAAAGTTCAAGAATCCTGGAGTACGTATTCACTAACAGGTTTACACTAAACCTGCTCCAAGTAGTCATCTAAAAAAGCCTATGTCACTTGCAATACATTCCCCCAGAGACAAGATCCTTAGCTTCAAAATCATGTTCTCGATTTTTCTTTGAAGCTTTTCTGAAAAGCTGTAACTAAGGAGAATGATATGCAAGTGACAATCACTTTGTCATAATCCAGAAGGTCCTGTTGACTCTATCTCAGTCAAGATAACTGTACAACCATCTAATTCACAGTGAAAAATGAACCAGTCTCAAAATTTAGTCTTCAGATTAGGAAATTGTCCATTCTGCCGCCTACTTCTAAGTCACTCACTTCCTGAACCTTTCAAAGAGGTGGTATTTATTCACACACTGGTGAAATGGCTCTGTTTTCAGTTCATGCAAATGTTAAAGATGAATTGTTGTCATTGTTCCAGGAGTATAAAGTCTCCAGATCCAGTCTAGCAATGATCATGGATCTTTTAGTGACCTGAATATCCATGTAAAACAGACATAAAATTAATGAAAGAGAAATCTTTTGATATCAAGTAATGACAAGGAATAATTTTGCTGAAGGCCTTCATGCTGCCTTTAAGGATTCAGGCTTACATTTCAAAAGCATTTCCAAACATTCTAGAGTCAATAATGGAAATAAGCAGAGTGCTATACAAAATTAAGTTCTGCCAGTAAGATCAGTATGATGATGGGTCCAAAGAAATGAGTTTGAATGGGTAGCACCAGAAAGTGACAGATAATTCTACCAGGACTAAGGAAAGCAACTTCATCCATAGCTGAGAAAGTATCATTACTGATCAGAAGAGTTTATGTGAAAGAGGCTGGAGATCAACAACAGATCCAAAACATTTGTGCATCTTTAACATTAAGAAGCCTGGCGTTTTATGACACTGCACAAGCATAACAAGAGAAAACAATCTGCCCTCTTTTGCACAGATTTTTGCTTATGATGGGAACTATCTGCAAATTTATCCAACACAGCTCCTTAGGCATCTAGAAGAGTAAACTTCAACTACTGCAAAAACCAACTGTTAAAAAACAGAACACCAAGTTCTCTTTTCTCTCCTAAGTCTTTCCCTCACAAAACCAAAAAACTCAAACAAGCTGATTTGAAAAACAGTTTTGTACATCAGAGAATAATCTACCTCAATCTTAAGGAAAATATATATCCTAGCTTTAATAATTTCTTAAAGAAGTCTAATAGCAGAGTAAGGTAGAAACCTAAAATACTAATTTTTGTTGAGCAGGTTACCTGTAAAGTCAGTAATTTATTTTTTGAGGACATTTTCCTGCCTAAGAGACAGACTATTCATGATAAAAATAGAAGTCAGTCTGTGAAAAGTTGTGTTTTTCAGATTTAGAGGCAAACCTGTAAAAATACTGGCAATATGCTCAAAAAGCCAATATGACAACTTTGCAAGCCCAACTTCAGAAATAAGCAACAAGCTGTAGGTTTTGAGGTAATCAAATTATAAACTTTAAGATATTCTATACATTAAAAAAAGGACTGCTGTAAAAAAACCCCACAAAAATCAAGCCACCCATAGGCCACATTCTTCTTTTGGTTAGCTCTCTGTAGAAAGCAAATAAAGGGTGATACTTGCTCAGTACTAAGTTCCTGAATGCAATCTCAATTGGGCCAGTGATGTAAAAGCATGAGCAGGAGGATTCCATTTCCTCTTCTATAGCACAGTAGAGGTATAGGTAACCAAATAAAAGTAATTTATTTTTGTCACTGAAGGAAAAGACAGCTTTAAATAACACTCAGAAAATAGAATGGTTTAGACTACAGGAAAAGTTACCATTTGCTGATGACAAGCCTTGCTGCTGTTAGACAGAATTAGTCTCAAGAGGAGGCTACCTGAAATTAAGGGAAACAGAACTCAAGAAAAAAGGTACTAAGTGTTTCAAAAGACCTATTTCCACCATCAGATAAAAACAAAACCAGAAACCCCTCTAGGAGAACATGTAAAAAAAATTTTTTTTTCTTACTGTACCAAGAGCTAAAGAAAGAATAAGAACAGTAGAGATAATCTGACAGCATTCAAAGCTAGTACTTAAAAAAACAGGGAAGTGGCAAAGGCAAGGCTTCCTTTATACCTTCTACCGTTTTGATTTGGGAGAAAGATGAAGGCTTTCATATTTAGAGAAGGACCAACAGCTGAGACCTGAGCACTAGCTCAGTAATGATTAACTATTGAGAAATACTGCAGTAACAATCTGTCAGCAGTTTTCTGCAGTAGGACCAACATATATATACACCCCAAACCTTTATCTGTTCTCTAGAACAATAGGTTTCATTTGGGATTTCAACCCATGCATTTATATGCATATAAGATATTTTTATGTATATGGTATATATATCAATCCAACTGCCTTGCTACATTACATAGGAACAAGCCTATTATTAACTATTTAGTTTTCCAAAAATGTAATACTTTTTAGCTTGTCTTTTCTATTTGCACTATTTATACCACTTTGTGTAGAATAATTTCTTTCTAAGCTTGTTGAAACACTTGGACTTATTTTTTAGTAATATAAATCAACTATAACCTACTGAGAAATACAAGATGACAGCTGTCATGTTCTAGCAAAGACACAGGCAGTGTTCACCCTTTTCTGATTCTCTCCCAGGTGAGAAATCAGCATACCCTAACTCCTGCTGTGATAGCAAAAACTAAGAACATGTTCTAGATGAGAAAACAGAAGTGTGAACTTCACTTTTTTCCCATTCTCTATCCCATATTTCCCTCTTCCCTTCAAGTATTCAACTCTATCACTTTTTCTGTTCTTTTATTTCTGAAAGGTTTTAATCCTGCTGCATACTGAGGTTTCTGAACTACTGCATTTTATCACCTCTAAATAATGGGAGAAGTCATTAAACAGAAGCATTATCCAGTCTGCTTTAGATATATATTAAAAAAGGCAGACAAGACTGAAAATTCACTGATTTCTCTTACAGAGGCTCACTGGCATAAGCAAAATTGAATAGCCACATTATTAAAAGATTATAAATGCAAGTTCACACATGGCAGACATTGGTCCTTCATCTCACTGAAAGCTCATATCTTAGAAATGTGGGGGGTTCTACATCAATGAACTTCTGTGTCAGACTCAATGGCAGTTTTGTGATGCAGACAAATAGCTATTTGAAACTGGTTTGAGACAGCCAGTGTTTTTAACCTGAGGCAAACTTGTATTGTAGTGATAGAAGTAAGGCTATTAATGAACTCACCAATATTTAACTATTCCTGTTGTGCCTTCCACTGGTCAAATTTCACAAGTCTGGCACTGTACTGCTCAGGGCAAGAAAATGAAATAGGAACCATTTTCATTAGGAAAAGGTTAAAGCTCATCCTATTTAAAGGAGGTAATCAGGGCTCAGTATTAGTTTATAGTGAAGAAGAATTGTTTGATAAACCCAGTATATAGATAAGTAAGTATGCAAATTTTAAAAGAAGCCTCAAACCTGTATTTTTGCATCTTAATGTTTTTCTGGAACAGAAAAATTCACATTCTGTATGACTCTCCACAGTAGCATACTAGTGAAACATTACAAAATTAGGGACTAGCCTTTATACTCAAGATGTTCCTAACTCACTGCTAGCTCAAGATTAATGAGAACAAAAAAGTGGTCGGTATTTGCTGCAGCAAATAAAGACACACCTTCCAGCTTAGAGCAGCAGAAAGTGAGATCTTTCCATCAATGCAGGCAAGTAACAGCTTCAGTCAGAAAGCTTTTACTGAGCACAGCCACACCACATGCCTGCATTTGCATTAAGAATAAAAGTGAAAATTATAATAAATGTACTGCACAGAAATTCACCTTGTCTTTGGAGATATAGTGTGGATCATAAGTCTAAAGTTTCTCTCCTGTTTCCTTCTCTTTCTTTACAGCATCAACCCTTAACAGTGCAGTTACTAAGTCACAATGGTAATAGAAGTCTGTAAGGAGATAACAAAGTTAGAGGGGAAAAAAATTAACATGAACAGAGACCCAGGAGGTTCGCTATTTTAGTCCTGCACTGTCCTAGAGACCAATGCCTTTTTTGCCCTTGCACTACGACAACGCTTACACCAGGAAGAAGAGGACGTAACAGCACTATGCTATTAAATGCTGCTCCAACCCCTTAGCACCACAGTCATTTCAAGGTCTCTTGAGACCCTCAGAAACTGAAGTCCTCCCTCCAACCCCACAGGTTGGAACTGTGGCAGTGCTAAAGAAGTCACCAGTTAGAAAGCTCAGCCAACACTTCACTGTTGGCACCAAAAGCTCCTTTCAGTTACTTCCTTTGTAACATCTTTCTAAAAAGTCTATTCCACATCTGACACCGAAGCTGACAACTCCCTGAAGGGCTAGTTTTTAAATTCCTACTCTCAACAGAAACTGAAGTTGGTGTTATTATTCACAAATGGAGAGCAGGTAAGGAAAAAAGGCAAAAGTCTAAAACAAACCACATTAAATCAATTACTTTTCAGTCCTGTGCATTGCCATTTGGACAAAGCTTTAGATCTCTTGCTATTTGAAACTGCAACTAGAAACTGAAATTTTTAATAGGGTTGTTTCAGACACTAGGACAGTAATGCATTTCAATTTGTTTCCTGTGTCTGTTACCCTTGTGTGCTTGTGAGTGCCAGCTAAGTTTAGTAACTAATTACACTGGAGTCACAATTCCATTAGAGGTCTGGATCAGTAATGCACCAAGCAGGAAACAAAACATCTCTTGTTGAAATAACTGTAGCTTTATTTGAGGGATTTTTTTAAAAAAGAGTTTAAAGAGGAAGAAGTCATCTAGTAGCTATACAAACCTCATTGTGTGCTTCCATTTTAGAAGCCACAAAATAGGTCATGCTCAAATTGAGCAAAACCTCTGGCTGACATAAGTATTTTAAATCAGCTGAGCTTTGACACTGGAGTAACAGCTATCAAAGATCATCCTGAACATAATTAGTAGTCCAATACTAATTTTTTCCTTTATATTGAAATTGGACCATTTCAGTACAAACACTACTTTTCATTGCTCTCAACAAAGCATACTAAGAAGCTGCAAAAACACTCCTTCAACAAAGAACAACTGAGTAAGGTCATTACTAAAGAAGGAGCAAGCAGTTACACAAAAGATTTCAGGCCCCTGTAAAAAGAGCAACTTATTGGTATAGTACAAAGAATCTTACAATACTGTGAAAGCACAAGGGCCCAGGGTTTCCTCAGAGAGACGTCTATAAACCAGTGCTATTGTACAGTAGGAGGTTACAACTAGAGGTGACGGGATAGACAAAGGTATCAATATCTTTTAAAAAGAGAAGAACTTGAAGTATTGGCAACTAAGAAAGAAACTGCTAGCTTGGAAAGATTACAATATTATAAAACCTTTGTAACAAGTACATAAGGATTAACCCACTGTGGATCTTGGAAAATGCTAAAGCAAAAGCAAGCCAAGGTCAGTGTGGAATCTCTGGCAAAATTTGATCTGGTACTAAAAAAATTCCACCAAACTCCACAAGCAGTAAGAGGTAAAACTTAGAAAGTTCCACGAATACTCAGAATCCCATAGCTGTCTGACAAAATGCACATAAATCCCAGAGTAAAACAATACACCTCTGCCTCAACAAAGGGGAAATCCCTAGCTTTTCAGTCTTGTGCATTGTCCTGGAACATAAACAGCTGAGGCAACAGGACACTGTTGTAGCACTGCTCTCCCTGCTTTGAAAGGCTCTCCAACTGTCTATATAAAGAAATAGGAGCAGTGGGCAGAAACCGGTGCACCCAGCCCTCATCCCACTTCACAACAGACAAGGCAAAGACGTTGACTTCCTTCCACACAAATATATACTTTCATGTATCTTCACTGACCTTTGCAAAAAATGTAAAAGGGTCAATGCTCAGAGCCACTCCTGACTCAGACAGCTTTTACTGACTGTACAGTTGTTTGTGCTGTGCTTGGTATTTGGATTCATTGTGGCTTAACAGGCTTGTAAGTACTGCTGAAAGAGAAGTGTTAAATAAATCTGTACACAGACAAGTTTTACCCAAGAGGGATACAATGGCCTTGTGTATCAGACAGAGCAAAAACTTCAGGTCACTTAGTATTCCCACACTCTTCTCAAGTCTCTTTTAGTATTCCCACACACTCTTCCCAAGTCTCTATTTCACATTGTCCCATCCTTTTGGTCTTCAAACGTCTTTCAGTGTACCCTATTTGCTATATGCATAAGAGTTCAGCAGCTCCTAGAAGAGGAGAAGGGATTGGGGGGAAATGCAAGTTTGTCAGAAGAGCAAATAATTCCACAAATCTTTTAAGTGTTTCTGTGTCAAGTCTTGGAGAAGCTTGTTAAGGGGCAAAGGATGGAGAACATATTTATGTAAAATCTTAAGTCCAGCTACAGAACTACAACAAAAAGAAACAAACAAAAAAATAGTCACCTTTGGGTGACTCTGGGACTTGTTTTCCTCAACTACATCTGAATATAAAGACTACTACAGTTGCCAGGTTTACATGCAATACTGGTCACTTCCTAACCAACACACACCTGCATTGGTCTCCTGTCCCTAAACAAAGACTCCCCAGAAAGCAGCCTGGGAACAGCAGGGAGATAGAGAACAAAATCAGTAGAGCTCTGCTGGTCTGTATGACTACATTAACAAAACAGGGAGAAATGTCACATCTCTAACCTTCAAAGACTGTACTACCTTATATTCTAAAATACTACCCTTCCTGCCTCACCACTCTCATCTTGTAGTACTACACACTCCCAAGGTTCACTTAATCCTTTCTCCACTGCCCCAAGGAAATACAGTGAACTATAAACATGACTATCAAGGCTATAACTATGAGAAGTAGAAGGTATTTGTATTGAACTACAAAGGAACAGAGTATTTCTTTTTATACCTTGAATAGAACATGTTGCTAATTAAAGCATTTGAATTTTCTAAGAACATGTGCCAGAAAAAATACTCTATTAAAAAAAGGATACTAAGTAAGCAAGCACTCCTCCAGCATGCAATGAGATGGTTGACTTGGGAGGCTAATGAATTAGTATAAACAATTTAAATCTAATTTAATTTAACAATGTAGAGCATTTGTGCATTGCAAAGCAACAGATACTCATTTGTTTCTTCATTAAATCAAAGATAAAATTGCTGATTACCCTTCCATGAACTATTTTATTGAAGAGGATGGCAAACAAATTTTATATTTAGTCATAAAAGTTCATGGCTAGTCCCCAAACAAGCAAATGTAACCAGTGAAGGATACCAGTGAACATAATATAGACCAGCTGTGGTTTAGGGCAACACATCATTCAGCCAAAATATTACACAATTTAACAGTTAGTAAACAAATGTTTATACAGAGAATTAATACAGCATTTTAAGCTTACTTTTTATTTCCACAAAACATATCTAAACAGTACAATTTATTATTCACAATCTTTAAATGTGTTAAAATTACATGTTGAGAATGCTGAGCTACTGCCAGAAGTACCAAAATTATTAAATCTTCCTCTATTTTACAGATAAATTTATGAACTTGCCTCAAAAGTGTTACCGGTGATATCAAATTCTGGTGGAACAAAGGCACCCTCTGGATCATCTGTGAAAGCAAAAAGATGTTAGATTAGAACCTGTTAGTCTTGCTTGTTTAAAAAACAAGTCAATTTGATGATACAAATTTAATGATTTATCTGAAACAGAAGAAACCATGTATATAGCAGTATTTTGGTTAATTCACATCTGATGTACAAAGAATTTGTTATCCATGTTTCTAGTACTATAAGTAAAATGAAGTGCTATTTTCAAACTTTCTGCCTGTACATACCATACTTTTCCTACTAAGAAACAAAATAGAGAAAACAAAACACCCCCAAAGAAATACATTTATCATGCCTAAACACATCTTGCCTTCAGACATTTATGTTTGAACCAAATTATCACCTCAGCTGTGGCTTGCAGATTTGATTTGATTAATGGGACATTTCCATTCACATTTTCCACTGCAGACCTGGGTGATAAGGGCTCAAGCAGCAAAAAAACCTGAACAGTTCATTGCTTATTTACAAGCCAGCTTAGAACCTTGACCTTTCTTGCTTAGTTTGTTTTAATTATGATAAGAGAGTTAAAGAAGCACTTTCCCACCCATGTCCTGCTTGGTAGTGAACTGAGCTATTGTAGCAGCCACTTCTGAGTGAAGAGGTGCAAGGAAGAAAGGGACATCTTGAGAGACTGATGTTGCTGCTGCATCCAAGCATGCATGTAGTATCACACTGTACTGATGTCACAAGAACCCAGGAAGGAACACCAAGGGATTAAAAAAAAAAAAAAAAGTGTTCAACTAAAACTCTACTGTTCACATACATATTAAACTCACCTAGTCTATCCTGTGAAGCCAATGGATGATTGAGATCATTTACATGCAAAGACTATAAGCTTCCCTTCTCAACAGAGATTAAAAAAAAACCCCTGTGCTCACAGGCATAGCATATTCATCATAGCTTTAGCTCTAATAGAACTTTTGTTCCTGTATTTTAGAAGTGAAATGCAAAGGTCTTTTATTGTGAAGATACTAAATTCAGTTATATGGTAGAGAGGACTTTTAAAAAATATATTCATATATTGCAGCTACCTGGCATAGCTGTCTGTCCAGATGCCACTAAATGATTTACGATTCCTTATGATGTTCCTGGTTCTACTTTCCCACTGAAAAAGTAGGGTATGCAACTAATCCTGCATTCCCCCCCCTGCCCCCACCCCACCCCCCCACAATTTTTTTCTGACATTTGGGGAGGGCAGAAGGAAAAGGGATCTAATGGACAGATGTTTTGACCCTCCCCCCTCTCCCCCACACCCAGACTACTGCTCCTTCTTTTTATCTCCCCACTATCTTTTCCCTTTCTTTCCATAGAACACTTTAAAGGCTGTACAAGCATATAATTTTTATCACTGGCAAAACTAATTTTATTCTTTTAATATCTTGTTTACAATGGAAATTCATCTGATCTGAAGAGACAAGAAGATATCAGAGCTCTTGGCAGAACATACCACTGGATG
The DNA here is from genome assembly GCF_003259725.1 of Athene cunicularia. NCBI lineage: Eukaryota > Metazoa > Chordata > Aves > Strigiformes > Strigidae > Athene > Athene cunicularia. Next base: position 10,055,615 of record NW_020799105.1, read on the forward strand.
TTTGTCACTTTAGAACCACAGAACCTGCAGGAAGCAGAACTTGCTGCTAAAGCAGAGGTGACAGGCTGTTCATTTTCTCCTCCCTAAGTGCCTATCTAACAAACTACATTTTAATCAAATAGTAATAAGATCCGAGGGAAAGGGGAAGAGAAAGAATCTCAAAGACACAGTGGAGAGTGTGTGTGTGTGTGTGTGTGTGTGTGTGAAACAGAATACATACACAACTTTTTGCATTCCTAGGAAAAACATAACTTTCTTTAAAAGGGAGTAATGAAAAGTCTCTTCCTTGGAGACCAACATAACTTCAGGGAACAAAATCTTTGTGTGTTTTCTTTACACAGGAATTTGTTATCCCACGTTTTAGGCACTTGAATACAGCAAATTCCTGGATCAACTGTTTGCCAGCTATTCAATTAGACTAAAACATTTAAGAAGAAATTGATTTTTTTTTTTTTCCTTTCCCGGCTGCAAGCAAAGATCTTATTTGAGGGACATTTTTCATCCACTAGATTTATTCTCTTCAACAAGTCTTTCATATACCCTTACAAATACAAAGTCAGCTTTTCTAATTCCTTTTTTTAATATCAAATTGTGACAAGCTCCTTAAAATACAGGAAACTGATTCCACATCACCCTATTAACATGGAACTAAAAGTTGACTCACATATCTGAGGAATTTAAGCACAAAACAAATACCACAACAATTATGAAGATATATTTTCATCTTTATTAATTACATGTTATGATTTTACATGCTTCTTTGAAACACTATCTTTGATTTTAAAGGCGGCAAAAAATATTCATTTGCTGCAAAGCTACCTTACCCCATTTTTTTCCAGGTACTGTGATCAAGATTTTGACTAAAAGAATAAACACTTATACTGACATAGATTTAAAAATAAATTAGGTTAAAGAAACCACAACAAAAACCTCAATAGTGTGTATATGGACTAGAATGGTTCTTCTGGTTAAAAGCTGACATAATTTTAAAAGGACTACAGAGTAAGACATGAGGGGGTTTTGTTTTGTAATATCCCCAACAGGCTCAAGACAAAGACTCTTTATGTGGGTCATGTGAGAAAGGAACAACAATAACATGATTTTTTGTCTATGCTGAAATCAGAAGTCATTTTTTAAGTTAAGCATTCCCCATTCATCTGCTACAATACCTGACATATTAAAATTCATTTCTCAGCTAGTCACTACACTAGCTGAGTCTAAAAATCATGACTTAAAAAAAAAATCCTTTATTCAAGAGAACTCTTTTTCTTTCTAACAGCGAATATACACTAGAATTGCCCCATTATCTATGGCCACAATCATCAAGACACACTGAATGTCAGATTTCTCTAGAAATCGAACATATCTATGAAAGCAGAACTGGAAGAGACCAAGAACATGCTTTACACAGGTGAAGACTTGTGCACAGATACACAAATACATAACCTACAGTTTTTAAAATCGAGATAAAGACTTATATAGGGGAATGTAGTTTCACTGTAAGAATCTTCTAAGCAAACTCATGAAAGCCTTCATTCATCAGTTACAAAATTGAGCATGTAGTTTCATGGGGACCTTTACTCACCCATTCCTTAAACAAGTTTTTGTTTTATCTACATTTTAATCACAAGTCTTAAGAACAGAATATCATGCTTTACTACAGTCTCTCACCATGAGTATCCATAGTTCCAAAACAAATGGCCTGGAAACACAAATACTTACCACTGAGCTGTTCCATGAAGCATACATTGCCATTGGTGTTAAAAGCCAAAGTGTCAGGAGTGATGCAGAGTGTCTGGAAGATTGCAGAATGGGCAATACTCTTCAGAGAATGGCAACACTCCAGGCAAACTGCCCAAATATCTTGCTCAGTAAGACAGCTATCCCGCAGTGACAAAATATCAGCAAGGGACACATTCTCCTGCCAAGATATGAATTCATAAATTATTCTGGATTTCATGACACTGTTTTGTGTATCATAGATTTCATTTGACACAATTGGCTACAAGTAATGTTTCCAGCAAGTTCTCAGAATTTCTAGGGCACTGATTAACACCCCAAGAAACATCAAGTGCATGACTTTGCTCTTAACAGAGTCTCTTAAGAAGCAAAGTTAACCTGAACAAAGGTATGTTAATATAAAAAAAATACCTATTTATGAGAGCTATGTAAGTTATATAAACATTGCACCAAAGTTAGGGAAACAGATCATTTGGAGGTAAAAGCAGAGAGACTATGTTAAAACATTTTGTTTAACCCATGTCTCCTTTAAGGTCTCCCAGGTGCCTTCGAATAAACTACTTAAAAATTCTCTTCACAGCAATTTTCCCTACCATCTGTGATCTAGGAAAAAGTAAGTACCCTCTAAATTAACCTGTCTTAAGAGTGATGCTTTTGTGATGTTTAGTGGTGTAGACCATTTAATAAACACTCAAAAGCCAAACAAGTCATAGTAAAAGTGTTTTCATATTTTGTCCTGGTCTCCCCATTACACCCAGAGCTCACAGTGATCAAAAACAGCTCATGCACTTATTTCTAAGTTACTGTCCTAAACTATAAGTCAACTTCTTTTGACCCCATCATCACAGTAAGGCTCTGAAGAGTAGAGTTCAAAAAAAAAAAAGTGACTCTGATGTGGATTTTCTGGTCAAGATGTTCAGAAACAATGCTTAACTCAAAGCAGTTAGCTTTCCTATGTACATTTTAAAAAATATACAACTAACACATTACCCACAGCTACAGAAGTAAAGTTTTCATGAACTTAAAGGAATGACAAAAAAACACACAAACAAAACATCAATTCCATCTGTAAGGAGAAAAAAGCTAACAAAAAAGTCAGCATCTACAGAAGTTACTTTGCATCAAAGCTATGCCACTATTAATTACACACATTTTCTCATTTATATATAGTAATTAAGACTAAAGACTACATTTCTGAATGATATTAAGTATACCTTGACTTGAAGATGTAACTGTACAATACTTATAGAAATATATATAGAATACAGAAAAAAGAAAGTATGTAATTGGCAGCAAAATAGAATGTGAGGCACCTTACAGCTCAGAAAACTGTAGAGGTTTAAACTTGTAGTCACTTGGAAAACACAGTTATAACTTTCTTTACATACCTCAGTACTGGAGAACATCAGTGATATTTGGATTACAATTTACAGAAGGGTTAATAGTTCATTAACATGTTTTTCAGAGAATCAAGTACTACACTCATAATATCCTTCAAACAAGGACTAATCCTTAGTTCAAAAATTTGATTTTTCTTTTTACTCTAAAGTATAATGCTTAATAAATGCTAGAAAAAAAACAGGTAAGAAATAAAGCACTAAGTATTATTCATGAATTTCTGTTTTCAATATTCTAGTTCTCGTTAATAGTTTTCTAGAGATGGATTGACCCACCAATGGCATTATTACCACAGTGCCTTCTAGCACTAATCATGGACACCAGTCTCAAAGAGTTCAGTCCTGCATAACAACAAACAGCAAAAGCCCTTTACAGTTCAGGTACATGAGACAAAAGATCTTATTTTCTCTGTGCTGTGCTCAGCACCATATGTGTAATGTTGCCATCAGATTTTTGAGGGTGAATGAGGAGGTTTTACCCATCTTTACAGGGAATTTGTTCCAAGCATGAAGGGCAGCACAGAGATTCCTGTATCCAGAAGCATAAACATATGACAAGGAGCTGGACCACAAACCATTAGGCTCTGAAAGCAACCACTGATAGGTAGGATGAGGACAGGCTTGGAAAGGAAAGACAAACTGCTTATTCTATGGCCAAGCAAAAAAAGGTTTGTGGTTTTTTTTTGTTTGTTTGTTTGTGGTTTGGGGTTTTTTTTTTTATAAAAGAAGAAAAGTAAGTTCTATGATCAAAGCAATGAACTAGTACTTTTTAACTCTCCTAGCATCATCCAGCTAGGTGACATGATGGCATTTGCCAAAACCGAAAAAAAAGTTTCACTAATCAAGTTGCAAAATTATGAGTTTCACCTGTGCATATGAACAAGAAAGGCTCAATTTGGAGATTATGCAAAATAAATAAAAACTGCAACCTTTAAGACAGCCTCAATATCAAATTCCAGTCACAATCAGAACTGGTAAGTTAGGCAATACAGAAAAAAAACAAAGGAAAAAAAGAAAAAAAAAAGGCCTATGAATGTTCAGTGGGTTCCATCAGCAATGGATGGCTAAGTGAAGATAAAAAACAATATAAAACACCACCACCATACAGCAAGCCTTCCTCTTTCCAATGCTCCAGGACATGAAGTTATTTACTTCACATAAACCATGTATTTCTCAGATGACCGCAGCACCTTAGCAGGCGAAGGGAAAGCAAGGCCTTTGTAGAGAATGAAGCACTGAAAATAGAGACATGCATTTGACTAGTTCACAACCCCAAAGCAATACAGAAACAAAGTTTTTACTGTGAGGAAGAAAAAGAAAATCCTTTTAACACCAGAGTTTCTGACAAGCCAAAGTTTCTGGTGAGCCACAACTTCAGTACTTTGGACGACTGAAAGTTGGTTCACTCAAATTACAGGAAGACTCAAGTGTGTTATGTAAGAGATGCTGATGACTTTTCTTTCATCTCATAATCAGTAAAAGACAACTGTAAAAGCAATTAGTGTTCAATAACTACAAAAAGTGAACTGGTCAGATGACCATCCTTTAATTATTCACTTCAGTTCTCAATTTTCCTTATATTTTCTTCAGAAAGTATAAGCCAGAACAGTGGCATATAATTAAGCAGAGGAAGAGAGAGCAGGAAGAGAATACAAATGAATTTACCACAGACTTTTTAAAAAATTTGAAATTAAATATTAAGGACTGCAAAACAAAGAAAGTCCTAGCAAAGAAAGGCATTTGAAATACACCCTCACCTTCAGTATTTCCTACTCTTCAGCTCAGGCAGCTTTTGGCTTCACATAATGGCTTTTGTAAACCACATACATCAGACACCAACCTCACTCCTTGTACTATGTACAGTGATACGAAGCACAGGCACCACTAAATGACTAAGCAGCTAAGAGTTAGGAACATCAGAATTTACAGCTTTCTGGAACCTAAGTCTTTTTCCTAAGATAATTTACATAAACTTCAAAACAATTTAATCGAGTCACAGAAAAATACGGCAAACACCATTCATTCGCATTTGAAGAAAAATACTGGATTGCCTGGGTAAAATCACTAAGTACTCTTCAAAGCAGTCCTTTTTATTAACTTTATTTAATCACTAGGTGATAGATCATGCTCATTCTCTCAACAAGAATATTGAAAATATTCATGTGCCTAGAATAACTAAATAGAAGGGCTGGTGGTAATGCACAGTCAAAAGTATATATTGAACAGGTGAAAAAAATAGGCTCAGGTCTTCTTCACACAGAAGAGTTAACCCTCAAGCCCTCTTCCATCCTGAAGAAATACTCTAAATATTTAAGCTACTGTGTAAAAAGGAGGCTACTACCACCTTCCTTCTACATTTGGCATGAGCCAGTCTGAGAGGACCTACTACAGTGAACACTACACATGTTGGGAGGACGAGCCAAACTGCTGAGCCATTAGAAGATTTATGAAAGGTGGAGGAGGGGCCTTTTCATTTTCATATTCACTTTAAAATCCTAATTCAGCTTGAGTTCTTGACATAGCAAATAAGAAAGTTTACCAGGTCTGGTTTGGGGAACAAGTGGCTCATGCATGGTTCACGAAACTTTTACTTAAAAAAAAAAGTAAAACCCCAAAATATTTTTCCCAAATATTCATTAGGGAGTAAGGAACACACTTCATATGGAAAGATACAAAGATGAGCAAGAAGAATAAAAGTGCAAAACCAGACAAACACTACAACAGAACCAGGTTTAGCTACAGGTTATTTGGCATAACAACTGAACAAACTGATTTAACAGTTTATGTTTGGAGGTTTTTTTATTTCCTAGCAACAAAGGCCTTTTTACACTGGACAGCAAGAAGTAGCTGTGCAAAAATCTGGTTGGCAGGTACTTGAAACACTTTTGCTAAGAAATTTCCCTTTATCAGGTGTGACAAGGACACGTACTTCCTGACTGCAGCATTAATCCACGGCTACAAGAGGACACGCTCCACACTCGAGGACCATGACTTCGCTGTTGTGTGGAGAAGGCGCACGGGGCCTAACTAAGGCCCAAGCTGGTAACTGGGATCACAGGGCAGGAGAAAGCGAGGAACCCGTGACACACGGAAAGCGAACGGTTACGCCGACGCGGCCTGGCCGCTCCCGGCGGGGCGGGTGAGCCCCT
>NW_020799105.1:10061950-10149489 GCF_003259725.1 Athene cunicularia
GGAAGGAAGGAAGGAAGGAAGGAAGGAAGGAAGGAAGGAAGGAAGGAAGGAAGGAAGGAAGGAAGGAAGGAAGGAAGGGCTCTCAAGAGATTTTTGAAAATAATATATTCATGATCTGCAAACTTAAAGGAAGTACTCTTAACCATGATTTACTGATTTAGTTATGAGCTGCATGCCTTTTATTTTCAGATCTCTGGATTCATGGGATATTGTCAAAAAATAATTCAGTGGGCAGTAGCCACAGAGAATACATTAATGGGTATTCAGAAAGTTACTGCCAGCACCTCTGTCTCTGCAACATAATCTAAATACAAGCTACAGGAGAAAGGAAATTGTATAGGGTACTACTGTTATGCTGCTTTGTGCCATTTGAGATGTCTTTCATGTACTTTGGTAGATTTCTCCTTATATTAGCACTTCGGTTATTCTTTGTAATAGATTATATAATCATAATTGACTATTAAAATTTTGGAGTACCAGCCTTGTAGATGAAAGGTACACATTTGTTACACTGTAATTAGATCGTACATTCTCCTTTTAAGAGTTTTCATTTAATGGCAGTTTGCCTGAAGGTTCTTGTTTTAATTTAGTTTCGGTGAAACTGAGGCAACTGAATTATTGCAGTATAAAGAACTGGGTTTTGTGTGTGTATGACATATCCTTTTCAATTGTTTGGGTTTTGTTAATCAGAGATTGCTTTAATGCCACGGGCTTTAATACATTTACAGTCTAAGAAACTACTGTTCTTCCTTTAGCAGTTATATATATTTCAAGACAGAGAAAAGCTTTCTGCCAGTTGCCAAGTGCTGCTGCCTTTGTGGCAGCAGTGAGAAAGCATTGTAATAAAAAGCAATTACGTGTTGCTGCTACTGAAGAACCTGAAAGAATTCAAAGGTAAAGATACTGCAATTTTTGAACCAGCCCCATTGCTGTTATGAATCATATATGAGCATAAATCTGCTTGCCTAAAGTGGCAGGTTAGTTTGTATTCCAGGTACTTCAGAGTCTTACAAAGGTAATAGGGAGGCTTTGCATTTCTGAAGAGGATCAGAAAATTGTATGCATAGACTGCTTACTGTTTAGAGAAAACTATATATAGGCATTCCCTTTTCATGGGGTTAAATGGTAGAAAAGTAAACTTCAGAATCATCAATCAGAGTCTTCGGTCATTATAGGCACCTATCACATCATTCTTTTCATAGAAATATAAAACTCCACCTCTTCCTACATGTTAGGAATCTTCTGATTTCTAACCTCTACTTATACTCACTCACTTTTCCCCCAACATTGTCTTTTACCTTTTAATTTCAGTTCCTCTGTCTTTACAGATTACCATATTACACGTACATCTGTTCTGTTGCCTTTGACTTTGTTTTCATCTTCCAAACAGTGCATTTTCTTAAACCTGTGTTCTAGTCATGATTGCTTTTCTACTACACTATGCTTTTGTTGTCTTTATAATACTGATAAACCTTAATTTCATAATTTCCTTAGGTGCTTAGGCAATCTGATTTTTTCAATAGAGTCTTATCTACCACCTTGGTGTCTTTCTTTATAGAGGCTTATGTCTTTTTTCATCTTCATAATCTTCTCACATGTCCACTGTCTAAAGACTTTGATTTCATTGTATCTTCTTTGAATAGTAGTTTCATTTGTCCTCATATGAAAGACTATCAAAGGATTATTCACTGTTCTCCTCAGGACACCTTTCAATCATCTAATGCGTTTTCATCTGAACTGCAGCTGCACCTCCAATTCTGGTATTCTTTCTACATGAACTCTACTAGGTGGCACTCCAGGCATAGATAGCTCCCATCAGGAGCTACTTTAGGGTAACGTCCTTTGCATTTAGGCATCTCCACTTTCTTTGTCATTCTTTAAATATCCTGTGCTGTTGCAGTTGGGTATTATTATACCTTCCTATACTAGCTGAAATGCAGGGAAAGAGAGCAGAAGTAAAGATATAATTTGGCCCCAGTTGAAGTCAGTAGAAAAACTGTCATGACATAATTTCCTTTGAAGAGAACTCATTGAGGTGCAAGATCAAAGGCCAGAATTGTTTTTATTTGTATACAGATGGGAAAATAACCTAGTAATGATCCAACATGCAAACACATGGTTTCCTTTTCACCACTGGAAAATTAGGACTAGAAGAGATATGAATCCAAAATCAATCCAATGCTAAATCTGGTATTTTGGAATTTCTGAGTCATTATCTCATTAATTCAATTAGATTATTAGGTTTTTCATAGGTGGTATCTATCCAGAAATATATGTGTGTGTATTCACACATATATACATACACAGAAATTGATAATCAGATTCTTTCTGTTATCACTCTGGAGTGTTACATGACTTAATTTATCTCAGTTTCTTAGTATGTCCCAGGTATTCCCACAACAGGCTTGTATTGCAAGATGGAGACTGCTTTACTAGTTTCACACGGTAAAGTGAGGCACTGTGAAAATAAATCACTTCCAACATTACTCAGGAGGCTCATATCAAATGGAAATTTAAGCCATAAACCTGGAGAGCCAAATCCACACTATAATTGCAAAGCATCCTCCAACTGAATCTGAACTGCTTTAGTTTTGACATTATAACATTGTCTTCATAACACAATATTGTCTTTATAGTACCTATAGGTCCCCTTGCTCATTTAATTCATTTTACTGATCTTCATCTGAAAACACTAGAAAAAATTGCACAGAAGATAATTTTAAAAGATAATGTGCATAATATAAAGTCTAATATGATGCCTGTAGCAATTTCACATTAGAAAATAAGCTGCAGGGTAGTACTAGCCATCCTTCAGCAAAACACCTCATAAGAATTAACTAAATCTTAAATTCATATTAAAGAAACATAAAAATTAACTATGTGCAGGCAGAATTCTAAGCCTAAGCTTGCTTATATTTCTGACATTTGGCTATTTCCTTAAGCTTTCCTCTACAGAGATTTATGAGATGGTTATGAGCTGGAAAGGAGAACACTGACAAGACAAAGTATTCTCCCATCCATGGGGCAGTGAATCAAACTGCATTGTTTAAATCCTTCTTGAAGTTAATGAATCAGCAGGAAAAGTCCATCCTGAAGACCTAATGTCTCCAAAACAATCACTTGGTGTCCCAAATAACTGATAATGAAATCCACAAGTGTCTTTGTTGTTCTATTTGTTTTCCCAGAGACATGACCATGGTTATCATGGGAATCTTTCTCAATAAAACATAAAGACAAACTAGAACACAGATGACATGATCTACTAGCAACAGAGATAATATACAGTATTTACAATTTAATATTTTTGATTTACTGTGACTATTTGTCTCCAATGAGGATTTAGCTACTCTGTTTCATGCTTAGGTCACTGCCATTCTTTCTTCCTGACATTGAATTGGAAATGCATTCAGAAATTTCACCTGTGCAAGACAAAACAACCCAAATCTCCTGGAAGCATACCAGGTGCTATTCTCCATATTCCTTATAGGTCCTCCAAAATAAAAACATTGCTAATCCAGCAGCCTGTTCTCCATTCTTACCCTAGGAAAACAACTGCTGTCCACGGAAGCCTAAGGGCTCCAGTACTCCACTGGGAAACTCTCAGGAGCTGAGATCAGACCGTTCTTGGCAGAGGGCCCTATGTTATGTTACTTTGTGACAGAGCTGATTAGAATGAGTCTGATCACAATCAATTTCAAATCCCAATGCTGAACTCAATCTTTGTGCCAAGTCCTTCAATCACTAATAAAGATAGTTGAAAGAACTTTCAAAGGTACAGATCATCCAATAAAGTCACTTGACCTCACAAGAGGTGAAGAGCAGAGGTTTTTTTACATACAAACTGAGGCAAATCTCATACAGGGTATCAGAAAATGTTTGTTGAAAAACACAGCAGGAGCCATACTGAAGCTATTAAAAATGCAGATTTAATTTCCAGAATAGTTCCAGAGAGATTTTTAGTTTTCACATGATAGTCACAACCACAGAAGAAAAGGGCATTTGCTAAGGTTGACCTCTGCTATTATAGCTTGAAAACGCTGTGAGTAGGGTGTGCTCCTTGCAGATGGAAGTAGTCCTTTACCTAGGCAGGCTTTGAGTTTCAACCCTGGTGCCACACACAGGTGAGTGCCCTTTTTGCATTCTGAGAAAAAACCCCAACACTTCCATTTCTAGTCACCTTAAATTAAGACTCTTTTCTAACTTCTCAATCCAGCTACTGCACTGAAGTAAACAATTATTTGCACTACGCAAGTCTCAATTTTGTAATTGCTGCCTAGATAATTTGCTGATGGATGCATTAATAATGTCTCTGTATTGTGCTGCTGAGGAGTTCTTCAAACTGGGAAATGCTCCTCTGAGGAGAAGCAGTCAAATGTCCAGAATCTAGCCATAAAACTTGTAAATACAACTAGAAAACATAGTTGAGACTGAATCTTGTACATTGCACATGCAAATTTGCATGAGGAGAGAAACTCTTACCAAAAGATCTCCTCTTACCAAGAGAGCTCATCTGCAGAAGGGAGGAAATAGCCCCTTGACCTTCAAATGAAATGAGGCCTGATGAATTGAGCTTCAGTCTGGGGTGCAGGACTGTAGATTTTCAGACTTCCCCATCTTCTTTAGAACCAATTCTGGGACAGAGGTGACTGATTTGCAAAGACTCCTAAAGACATGATCATTAGCTGTATGTTAGTGGAGCTCAAAATAGTGTTTAATGAGCCAGGAAAAAAAGATAAATTGCTGAGTTCAGCTCAAAGTCTATAGTTGCTACACTGAATATGTGTTTGAAGCATTGGTTATTAATTAGGCATCGTCAGTTACCTCCTGGATGGAGCCAAAACCATCTTGGGCATCATAAAATCTATGAACTGCAGTATATGTCTCCAGAATTTGATAATCCAAATGAATCAGTGGGGCAAAACTATCTTCCAACCTGTTAGAGTTATTGATTTATCTGAATCTATAACATGTTAATAAATTTTCATTCTTATCAAAGACAGTTGATTTATATTAAGAAAAAAAAAAAAAAAGGAAAGATTATGCATAGCAAGCAGTTAGGTACATGAATATCCCATAAAGAAACTCTTCATAGCACACAGGGAGAAGCAGAACGACCACATGGCAGTGCCAGTGCCTCCATCCAGTATTGCTAGGATTCCGCTGATTTCATTAAAGTTTTGGTCTCTGCATTGGTGTCTCCATGAGCACCCCTTTCAAGAGGCAGGAAGGAGTCAGCCACCTGTATCTCAGAGGCAATACATCCCCATTTTAATCTGCCTCACAAGGATAAGTAAATTATTTCAGTTCTTCTTCTTGAAATAAACCACTATTTATAGGAGCATAACCAGGAAAATGGTTAAAACAAACAAAAAGAAAAGCACCTGCATACAAGCTTCCATAGTTAAACTTTCCTAATCCTGGTCATTCCTTACTACTGTGGAATAAGGAGAAAACTCTTACTATGACTTCTCTCTGAATACCCCCATAAGGGCCTGTTCCACTTAGGACCTAAAAATACAAGAGTTGATTCACCTACTTAATCAGTGTAAGAACCTCCAGTTGTCCTAATGCACCTGAGCCTCATGTTCCCCAGATGTAAGTAGTTGTTAGGGTGGCACAGGACCAGTGTAATGGCTTTTATTCCTGCCTTGTGCAAAAGGCTACCTGAGCATGACTAGAGGACTTGGCTTCCAGGAATATCCTCCTGAAGCCAGAATCTCCTTGGGACTGCTCTGACCAGTGTGAAGCCAAACTACTGGACATTTTGTTTGGTATGAAGGAGAGCCTTCAGGTGCTACAGAAACAACACGGGAACATCCAGCCCTTCAAGTATTCATATGGCTTATTCTGTCCTAGCCTTGGGGCAAGACAAAGTAAAACCTATCAGCAGTCTGGTGTGCCAGTTCCCCTCAGCTGTGCCAGGCATACCTCAGCTGCAGCCGACAACCTGGCACTGAGGCTCAATTAATCAAGAGAGGTTATATAACAAGCACAGAATTTCAGCCAGAACAATTCAAATGTATCTGCACACAAAACCCTCATTGTCCAGTCTGGTCACTTCTGTTCTGCACCAGCTGCTTCTGTGAACAATTTTTCAGCTTACCCTCAAACAGTATCTGTCCTTGATCATTTAATCGGTATTTAAAGCTGTGTCAGTGATGTTATTGATCCCACTTGTGCCTCCAGTGTGTGTTTCCAATGGAAAATCCAGCACAGAGGGAAAGTGCGGAACACTTTCTCAGTATCCGCAAGAAGAAAAAGATGCATTTTTCTCCTTTCTGATTTTACGGTTTGTTGTGTAATAGCAATAATCTCTATTGCTTTCATATACTTGCAATAAATGGCTTTTGAGATCGATGAAATGTCTGAGCTTCACTTTGGCTATTAATCATTCTCAGTAGCCATTTATTGCTTCATATATTACAAATAGCAGAAGTTATTCCTTAAACCTACCCAGATAGCTGAGGACTGCAAATTTCAAACCTAACTCTGAGAGACAGATTCACTGATGGCAATCCCGGTGTTGTCTTTTATAATAGTAAGTAATAACCATGCTGTGCCTTCCACCTGCAGATTTCAAAACCCACAATACAATGCATTAAGGAAAAATGAACCTTGCTTTTATAGTTGAAGGAGGGAAGAATGTGGGGATATAGGTAAAAAATATTTGTGAAGATCCTTCACCGGTTTGTTTCTCATTATCTGAGAAAGCAATATTTGTAACTTGGCAGAATTTGTAATACCTGCCCTTGGTGCCAGCCTGCTAGCAAAGCTCCTTTGGAGTCACCCCTCTGGCTGCAGCTAGGGGAGCATGCACTGGCTGCCCTGGGAGAGAGGTGGTGTTGCTGCTCCTGGTCAGTATCAGCAAAACTGATGTGAAACAAATGTTCACTCAGCAAACTTGCTCCCTGAATTTCCCAATCTGGCCAGTCTTTGGTCCCTCTCTTTCCTCCCTAAACTCTTTTTGCCTTAGGGCCTAATCATGTTTTTTGTGTAATAATAAAATAAAAATGGGCAGTGGCATCAAAGGAGAGGAATTCTTTATAGGTTTGGGTTGGGAAAGCATGTTTTAACCCAGATAATAATACTGTGGGTCCTTCACAAAGAATGGACTAGCATGAACTTGAGCATAATGTGCTATTCTTTTGTATTAGAGGCTTCTACTTTGACATATATCTGCCGCTTAAATGCCTCTGCTTTGATCATCCATCATTCTTTATTCCAATAAAAATACAGAGCCTATTTCTCAGTTCAGTGGAATTCCATATTTGTTTACTCAGGTGATGACATTGGTATAGTTTCTTTGCCTGCACATGGGATTTACCAAGTCTGGTAAGAGCCATCATGGCTCTAGTGGTTATGACCACTTTGAAGGTAAGTGGGCAGTTGCTAAGGAACAACCAGGCTGTTCTCACTACATGGCACAAAATACCTGACTGTTGCCATAGGCAGCCTAAATTCAGGGTGAGGTCAAGCTGTGCATGAATCCTGGCTATCTGGGAATACATGTTGTTGGGAGTTCAGAGAAAGAACCCCAGACATCTTGTCTCTTCCCTACGAGTTACATTATCACATCAGGGTAATGGCAGATGGTCAACAGGTCAGAATGCTCGGTCCACCAGCAACACTGGCAGTAAGTACATACTGGGGTGTGTACAGTAGCATCAGTTTAACAGTACTGCAAATGTTTATCTCCTTATCCTAAAGATTTGCAGTCAGATAATATGAAAATGGGATGTTCTCTCACCTACTTTTCTGCAAGAATCAGAAAGCCAAAGTGAAAATGGACTGGGGTATCACAAGTTTTTTGTCTGGGCCTTAGCCAACGTGAAGAAACAGAGGGGAAAAGCAGCTTTAAGGGTTCAGACAGCATTTTAATAACAGGCTTAGCGACTGGCTGTTGTTTGGTTGGGTTTTTTTTAATCAACTAAAGGACAGATTTCACTATCTTCTCCCAAGTCTAGTCTAGGTACTCTACTCTCCAATGTTACATTTTCTTTAACCTTGCCTCTTGGTTTAAGAACTCCGTATGCAGATTAGCCACCTCAGTTCCCAGAGATTATTTTAAGCTTTTCTACAATTTAATAATGATCCATTCTGCTGATTCTACTTCTGCATGTAAAATAGGTCTATACTATTAATGACAGCAATTTTATGTTATTGTAGCACACAGTTGCAACAGGCACTGTGTGAAAAGAACAGCTGAAAAAAAGTCTGCATTAAAACTTCCCCAGTTTTCAACAAAACCTTTGTCATGTTGCATTTCCATTAGGCTTACATAAGATATTATGCCACCCTGCAAAGTACCTATGTCGTAATAGTGCCTTCTTATTCCATGGCTTACTTCCCTTTGAATATTAAGAACCATATTTTAATAATGAAAGTAGACATGATTTGCTCTTTACTCTCTAGCTTGACAGAAGATCAGAAGGGGGAGAATTGGTTTCTGTTCCTCATGCATCACTGGCTGAATTGTTTCAACATTTCCAGTCTAATTGAAATTATACTTGTGTGACTCCAGAGTATGACAAAAGAAACTGAGAGAGCTCTCGTAACTTGCTTTTGGAAGTTTCAAAAAGTATTACTGACCTTCTACCCCACCCTCCCTACTTTTCAAAAAGATATTTGTTCGGAATGTCTGAGGTCATTGTTCATACAGCTCAGCAAGGTCTTGCCAGCCCTCTTCACCATTGAATGCAGAGCAGATCCTCCATATATCTGATGAACGCATATTAATTTTATTAATCAAATAGTATTTTATACCTCCTGCTACCCAAAGAGGAATATAAGCTCTCTTGCCTAAATATAAAAATGATGTACTGTCTCAAACCAGGATCCAGTTCAGTTAGTTATCCTATCTCTGCTGCTACTGGCCAACAGCATATGCTTAAGACTATAAGAACACAACATGTACAGAATGATCCTTCCCCATATTTAGAAATCAGCATTTTACTGTGATTACAAAAAGACCTTTGTTAACTAGTGAACAGAGCACAGGAGTCTGGAAAGATGAGTTCTCTAAATGACTCCTCCTTTGAATTACTTTGTGCCCTCAGGGAATTCACAAAGGTTGTGACTCATTTACCAAGTCAGTATGAAAATACTCGTCGGGCTTTGCAAGTTGGTAGGGACTCAATGCCCTTATAAAACTGTGTGTCACTTCAGCACAGCTTGTGACACAATAGCCATAAAATCTGCTACCGCCAATAAGGGGAAAATGTGCCATGAAAAGTGGCTTACAGATGCTCTCACATCTTGAAAACCAAATAGACAAATCAGGCTGTAAATTTATGATCCAGGGAAATCTGTACAGAGTAGAAAAGATAGAATTATGTGGTTGTGTTAAAGTAACATTTTTTTATTTATATGTTAATAAAAATAATGAAAGAGCGAATGAGCAGAGAACAATAGTATAAATTGCAGAGAACAATAGCATAAGCATCTTTCAAACAAATATTCAATTAAAATCAGCAATAATGTGATCCTGCAGCCCCAAAACAGAGACAAGGAAACTATTTTTGTGTTGATTTGAAACGCAGAGGTTTTCCTAAGATTTTTTATGTCCAAAATTCTCAACAGCAACTAAGGGGATAATGCTATAAATTCATTCTTAAGAAAATTGTAAGATTGAGGAGTTTTTCTTTATTTGCAACTTGATTTCAGAAACCTCTAAGATATTCCATGGTTATGTTTTGGAGACATTATTTATCATATTTCTATTTTGAAGATGCTATTCTGAATCCATCAGTATGCCCTCTTATTTCACAGTCATCTCCCAACATATTTGTATATGTTTTACATAATTATATCAGTGACCGATTTTCAAAATCTAGAAAACAGAAATATAACTCTACAGAAAAAAATCTATACCTTATGCTATGTCTCTTAATTTCTATGTATTCTATATGTAATAGAAAAATTTCTTCTTCTATCTAAAAGAAAATTAAGAAGAAAAATAAACAAAACTAACTTAGTGTATTGTATATATAAGTAGAAAAATATGCATGAGTTTCCTTGATATAGTCCAACAAATTGTATATTATTCATCAGTAATATTATCCAGTCATGTGAAATATTAAATAATAGGATGGCTGCTTTCCATGAATGTCATTAAATATTCCTTTAATACTTAAAAAAGTCTTACAACGTCAGTGAGAAAAAGGTCAGTCAGAAAATTCCAGTCATGTTCTTCACTACGTGTGATAGAACAGAGATGTCTGACATAATGGAGTTCTTTTTTCCTTCATTTGATAGGCTGTTCTCTTCTGTATTGGCCGCTACTTGATATGGTGATAAATTTTCCTCTAAAAACCTCCAAGCATCTTCCAGGTAAAAATATATATTTAGTTGTTTACAAAACTATAATTTATCTAGTATCAAATTGTCATGCACCCTTTAATATATGTGTAGACTAGTATTTTTCTCTTGTTCTTTAGAACATCACAATCAAAGCTTATATCCACTGCATTCGGTTTTGCTCAGAAAATGTAAGAATGAATGGTAAAAATTTTATTTTTTTAAAATATTCCCCTTCAACAGCACCTGCCATAAAAAGGTCTACACAAGGGTTTTTTGCAAAATGTTACTTGATCAGCACCAAGGAAATTGCTTCCTATAGAAGTCTGAATGTTACTATATGACAATATTCTCATCAGTTGTGCTTGCCTGTACAGAAAAGCTGACCAGAACAGGTTTTTTTTCAAAAACTGTATTTCTTAAAAGCTGTTTTCCAAAATCATAGTTGACTTTTTGAGTGCAAGAATGATGTGTCAGAGGGAATGCATTCCACTCAATTTTGTTGCATCAAAATCTCGGCAAAGAACTGGAGATGAAATTTGCTCATTGCCTCAGTCTTTTAAGAGCAGAATGAAAGCTATTAAATAATGTGACTGTGATCATAAGCATTTGTGGCACGTGATCTGCCTCCATCCACAGTAAATCATTGAGTCATCATATTGCATATTCATAATATATGCTTCTCAGAATATTGTTCCTCAGATCAATGGACTCATATGGCTTCTGTTAACTATTAGGCACCAGGGAATTCTACCTACAAATCCACTCCTCTAAGTATAATTTCATTATAATTTGCTTTGTGCAAGGGAAATAATAGTAGCAGGCAAGTTAAAGAGGATACTCCATTCTTGTGGTTGTCAAGAAAGTGGTCCAAATTCAGGAAACAAATTCTGTCATATCAGCCAAATTGTTTCCATAGTGTGACTCTAAAAGCCTGAAAGTAGAAATCAATATGGCAGAATGCTCTAACATAACATCAGTGTAAATGGAGAAAATCTAGAAGGATATAACAAGAAGGCATGAAAAACTAGAACTGCATTAGCTCAGAGTGGTTGTCAGCTGTTTCATGCTAAAGTCTGTACTAATAGTGGACTGTCAATACCGTTGTTTTTTTTAAAAAAAACAAGCCTAGATTAATTTCTAAAAATTATTTCATGGACTCAAATCTATCTTCCCAAAGCTATGAAATTTCCCAGAGTAGCAATAGACCTAGGCAAACTGTAGAGAGTTTGACAGAGGACACTTCTCCATGATTATGCCAACAACTATCCCTCTTTGTTCCAGTTTGTGAAAAGGGTTTAAGAATGCCTACTCATCATTCCTACAGAACTCTGAGAGGTATAAAAGTGAAATAAATATTACATAATGTTCAAAAAGTAACTCTTATTTCATTGTGCATTGCTAAACCATCATGGGACCATTCACCATCACAGGTCTGTGTATCTGGGAAGGAAACAACATTACGGGACAGGAAAAATGCCCTTTTGTTGAGTTGTCATAAAGTGCTATATTATATATTGCATTTCTCCATACCATGGTCAGTGGCCAACAGTATTGAAGTGTTGCTTTTATTAACATCTAAGTAAATTAATCGTAGTGGGTCCTATCCTCTGCTGTCATGAGTTGTGTAACCATACTGTGGTCAGTTAAACCAAGTTGAGTTATTCAGCAGAAAATCAGGGCTACCAGCCTCCTTAGATATCAAGTGGATTACCTGAAGTCAGAGTTGAGCTTCTTGATACTGTTCAGGTGTTTTAAAGAGTGAAATGAATACAGTAGTGTTTTAACCAAAGAACAGTGTATGCTGCATATTAACTGTCTCCATCTTTATGGAGCAACAATACCAGTAACTGTCACAGACTTCTGTAATGGATCAAGCCACCTCTTAAGGCACAAGGTTTTATAAACCTTTTCACTTCTTAAGATAAACCATATTGCCATTAATAGGTAAAACGTTACCTTTAGATCAGGTTTTGCTGTTATTGAGAACATCACAAGTGAGGAATTGCAGGACAATAGAAAAAAATTTGGAAGAAAAACCTTTCACAATAAATCCGTTCCAAAACGAAAAAAATTAACATTTCAGTCCTGATGAAGTAGAAGTCCTGGATAGCATCCAACAACCAAACCCAAGCAGAAAAACTGCAGCTTAATGTCTTCACTTAAAGGGAAGGAGCTTTTCAACTCGTCTTCCTTCCTCCAAGGGTAACCTAATGCAAATGCATTGTCTCGATTCATGCAGTAGAGGACACTATTTTACACATCATCACCTCCCCGGCCAACGTGGTGTGGTAACAGCCTCCACTTTAAACCCTGTCTGTTCTCCAGATACAAAAGAGGGGCTGTATTAAGTTGTGGATGAAGTACCATGCATGCCAAGGATGAAATATTATCAAGACATAATTAAGTAATATTAACCACTGCAATAATAAAAGGATCAGATAGAATTTGTGTGTTAAATGTGAGTGCATTGCTTGACCTGAGTTTTGTTTGCATGAGCACCCTGAAATTCTCATCCTGTTCTTCCTGCTAGCATTTACCTGGGAAATTTCAGCTAGCATTCACCTGCTAGCGGAAAACTGGAATAATAAGCAAACTGACACTCACTCCTCATCAAATCTCTAAGTTCAGCCATCTGTATGTTCTGAACCCAGAATGCATGGCTGTGCTCTGATTTCCTGGAACTTAATCAGATGATTCTGAGTACAAGCAAGACACAGACGCATGAAAATCTAGGGGAAAAATGCATTTATAAAGGTTGTTAAATGATTTATGTCATGCTAGTTGTTTCAATGCTTAACTTAGCACATCTAGGGAATTATTTAAGTTTTCTTTGAAAGATCCCAACTATTAGCATGTTATAACAGAGTTGGGAAATATAATTATGTTCTCAGTTGAGGCTTTAATATAAATATGTAATATTGACCTGCCTGCCTCCAAGTAAAATGCTGAGGAATAAATTTATAATTGTCTTTTAAAATCATCAGCATAAAATTTCTGGAGAACTAGAAATTGAGATTTTTTTTTTAAAACAGATTTTCCTCATGACCCACTTTCGAACCAGTCTTTATGGGGAGCCTTATTTGATTAGGAAACATCAATCACATTATACCTTTGGGGCTATCATGTTTATTTATTAAGAACAGTCAGAAAGTCATGTTTTCTGGAATAGGATAGTAATTAAATGACTCAGGACAAAATTTGTGATTCTGCCCTTCCAATTCCAGGATGGTTTCTGGCAACACGAAAGGTTCTCTCTCCTCAGTCTTTTTTAAAGTCATGCTATATGAACATTTTCCACCTTATCTTTTACTCTTTTATGTTTTCTCTTTGTTTCTCTTCATATTTATTTGTGCCTGTTCACAAAGTCACTGCTCAAACAAAACAGTAGGCAGAACTTATGTTCACAGGCAAAACTTGCCATGAAAAACAATGGTATTACTTGTACTGTTTTATGTAAAAACCACAAGCACATGTGCAGGTTCTGTAGCGCAAGGAATAGTACAAATGAACCAGGAAAAAATGATGTCTAGCTGCATAGACTTCAGTCAAATTACATCACCATTAAATTAATTACCTATGTCATTAACACTTTTTATTAACTCAGAATAATTTGTCAATAAAAGTTGCTAGATATTTTTTCCTATTGTTGCAAGATAGGTGCTGTGGGTAAAAGTTTTAAAGAGAAAGGGATCTCTGAATAATCTATAGGCTCACTGAATTTTAGGATAATTCAGGTTGGAAGGGACTTCACAAGGTATCTAGTCCAATCTGCTCAAATTAGGGTCAGCATTGAATTCAGACCAGGTTTCCCAGGGTTTGTCCAATGGTCTCTTGAAATCTTCCAAGGATGGAGATTCCACAGGCTCCCTCAACCCTGGTCCAACAATTAGTTATCCTCATAGAGAACATTTTAACCTAATACCTCCTCAGAAGCTCCCATTTCAATTTATAGCCACTGCCTCTCATTTTCTTACTGTAAAGAGCCTGTCTCTGTCTTGGTAACTTCCTCATGGGTATTGGAAGGCTACTGGTATTTTTTCTGCTATGCCATCTCTTCTGCAGTCTAAACAAGATCAATTCTTCTCATCGCCATGCTCCGGCTGCCTGGCCATTGTGGTGGCCCTCCACTAGCCTAGCTCTTAATTTCTGTCTGCCTCTTTAATGTTGAGTTAAAATTGTGCAAAGGAGTCAGATTTATCTGCCTATTCTGAAAAAGAATATTACAATTAATTGCAAAGTTAAAAAATATCTTTCATATCACTGCCATTAACTGGAACCTTAGAAGCAAGTAACCATCTCTAGGCAAAATTAAAGGGCCACTAATTTGACCACAGACCTTATGAAATCCTTGCAGTTCTGAGTTGGGCACTGCTTACCTAAGGCTTTGTTCAGCATGACAGCAAACTGTCTTCATTGTGTGAACATCCAGGCTGCCTTAGAAAATGTTCACTATTCATAGTAAGTATGACAATCTTCCCAGTCCATCTGGTGAAGCTAAAGGAAGAGACTTTTCCATCCTGAAAGCAAAAAAAAAAACCCAAACCAGTCCAGGAGGTTGAAAAGAACAACCATTAGAATATATCCCTAATGACCCTTGACTTCAGCCAATTTATATTATACATGTAGCAGTTGTTCATCTATATTTATATGACTACCCAATTGCTGGGGATACAAAGATATAAATAAATCTATTCATACACATGCACAAAGTTATAATTACATATACTGGTAACAGAAGGATTTAAATGGACTAGGTTATACATGCTTTCCTCCAGCTCAGTTCTATAAAAATTCAAAAGCTGAACTTGATTTGTCCATTTCTGATTTGATGGAGCATGTGTATGTCACCCGTGTGGCTATTTCAGTCCTTGGGAACAATTCCAGTGAGATAATCACTTGGGGAAGGTGTGATTTACCAGAGGCCTGTTTCTGCATTAGTTCAAAGGTCTATTTGCAAATACATGGAAAAATTGCAGGTTTTGAGGCATAATCCATCTCATTCCACAGAGATGATAAAGCAGAGGACTATAAAGTGCTATAATTCAAGACACGCAACTCGGTGAAGACATGAAGTGTTCCCTTTCTAGGCACCATTAGCAGAATTAGAGTAATAAAATGGCCTTATTTTAGAATCTGATCCATCTGGCTCACCTTTGTTAATTAGTATTAGTATGAATTCTACTTAATAAATAGAACTCCCTATTTCCTTCAAGAAAGGCATTGCTAAGATCTGAAGTTCAGGATTTCACAGATGCTATTGTGGTTAGGACATGGCTGAGATAAGAGAGTTATACAATGCCTGATACATTAATTACATCTCTGTAGTCCAGAAATGGGATACAAGTTTCCAGAGGTGTGAGAGGGCTCTGGGAGGAGCACTTATTAATGGTCCTTGTGTGAAAAATATCAAGCAATTTTTTCTGGGGGAAAAACAAAACCAAAACAAAACAAACCAGCTTTCCATGAAGAACAATCCCATGGAAATAGTTTATTTGGTTATTTAATAACTCACAAAAGTTGCAGGTAGTATTTCTTGAATTACTGGAATTCTGGACATTATGTCTTGCTTCTGAAGGGTTTATGCCTCACAGAAATAAAGAAAGTTGCCTCCCTGCTTTTACAAAAGGCACAGATCTGTGTTTCACAGCAAAATGCATTAAAGCACAAGAGAAGTATCTTTACTTTTGCCTTGCAAAGCATTAGGCATACGCCAGGCATGTAACAAATAATAAATAAAACAACAGCATAAATGTAGTTGGGATTAGAATACTATTACCATACTCTGGAGTCTCTGTCATGCTCTTTCACCTCACTTTGGCAACCCACTTGCCAGTTCACATCATAGTTTGAGGAAGATCTGCCAGGATATCAGCTACACATGAGAACAAGAAACCCAGGATGTATTTTTTATTAACTTGCTCTCTGTATGGGTGTGTCTCAACCAGACCTTTGAATATAGCTTGTGAGTACTGGCCAGGACAGAAAGTGCAATTTCTAGTATTCATTTCCAATGAATTCTTAATTTGTCTTCTGAAAAAACTGGCTGATATCAAGGCAAAGTACATATCCTTGAGGTTTTTCTGTTCTTTCTCTGCTCTAATCCCTTGCTTGCGTATGATGATACTGCATGTGTTAGAAAAGTCTGGTGAGGAGGTAGGTCTGTTTCTAGTAACAATTATCTAGGATGTAGCAATTTGGTACATACCAGAAGATGAATGTAAACTGTATAATAAATCCTGGAATTCACCCTGGCATGGCACCAATGGAGTTAAACACAGCCCCAGGCGCTGTGACTGCTCCACCTTTGTATTTTATGTGACGGTTCTCTTTCTCTCTCTGGATTGTCATGTAGCCCTTTTGCTCTGTCTGTTCACATTACACAGTAGCTCCTCTGGTGTCTCGTTCAGTTTTTTCCATACAAATGCATTCTCTGTGATACATTAAAATTTGTGCCAGAAGACTTCCTTAGGGTTACTATTGCTTTGGCACACTCACCTTTATACATAAATAATTAATACTATGGATTAATAAATAAATGCCTGGCCAAAATATCAGGAGCATCTACAAAAGTTAATTTTCACAATACATGTCTTAATAGATCGACAGCCTAAAATTTCCCTTGTGGAGAACTTCCAAATTCTTCCATAGTTTCACTGGTTTCAGTGTTTGTATTTGCAAATGGAGGAACTTCTAGTAACATGATTTACTAGAGTGATAAAGACTTTGATAAGAAAATAGATTCAGATTTGTGAGAAAGGACCATACCTGTCCTCAGACTGGTATGTCTGCAGACAAAGAAAACATTACTGCGTATGGCCCCTAGTACTACAGGGTATACTGCTACATAAATAAGGACTTGGTGGATGTTTTAGTTTAAAAGGAGAATTGGCAGGTAATATTTGATATGAGGACATTCCGGTTTTGTAACTGAGAAGTTAACATCTCCTTAATAACTCCTTAGTGCTCCTCCTCTTTCCCCAGATGACTTTAGATGTGATTTGAGCTGACACCCACAGTTGTGTGCTTGAATAGCTCTATTCTGTGCTAGGTTATAGTTTACACATCAACTTGTCAGAACTAAAAAATCATAAAAATCTTGATTAAGTTTGTCAGCCCATCCTAAGTTTTTACTTCATTATGAAATTTATTGAAAAAGAAACACTGAGAACTAGATTTCCCTCTTTTGGATGTCTTTTAAATGTTACAGAAAAACTTACTGTAATATAAATTCCCCCCAAAGGTTTTGTATCTCTCTGTATCAGTAATAGCTTATAAACCAGAAAAGTCTACTTTAAGAACTTTGCACAACTAAGTTCTGTCTTGTTAATATACAGTTTGGGCCTCTCTGATTATAAAATATATAAATCCAATATAAATGAAAACACATCTAAAAAGAATTATATGATCTATATACTTTCCACGGAAAATTTAAGCATTTAAAATGAATGAATTCTGAAAGGAACAGCTTTGAGTGTTATTGACTGAAAAAGCAGATGGTGCAAGGATACATTAGTGTCACAGAGCATTACCTTCATCCTAAGGAGCAGAGATGGTATCTCAGTGATGCACTGGGCTTTTTTCATTGCTTTCTAGGTGATTCAAATCATAAAACATAAAAAACCCTGTTTCTTACTGAAGTATTAATGTATCTCTGATTTACTCTTTGCACATAGATTGCTTCTCCAAGGGGAAAACTCAGCTTAAAGATGATAAGTCACTTAAGTCTCACCTAAAACCTTAAAATAGAGTGTAAGTATGACTTAAATTATGCATGAACCTTGAGCTAGCCAGAAGGGCAAACTCAGTTTCTTTAACCCTCACATGTCAGACTTAACCTGTTTTTAATTATAAGAAGGATGAAGGTTTGACACATGAAGACACTTACTTGTCTTTTTCAACTTACTCTCTTTCCTGAGGCCCAAATCTTTTTGCATCACATAGCCATGTGAAACATGCGTGTAAAAATAATTCCTGAGTTTTCTAATAACAATATTTACAATTATCCGAATCCTATATAACATTACATGGAAATCTGTGCCAACCCCAGGATCACAGCGCCTCACCCCAGGATCTGACATGCTTCCAGGGGTTCCCCAACCCAGAGAACAGCAGCCTTCTCTCCCACCCAGCCAAGCTTTTTACTAGAAAAACAAACTATAAAAAAAAAAAAAAACCAAAACAAGAACAAACTAGTAAAAGGATCCTATTAATCACAGAAATGTATTTTGTAAAAATAAAATTAGCTTTATTAAGAACATTACTCTTAGTTCACTTTAGTACAGTCTCAGGACAAGATACTTTGCTAGAGAAATGGTACAAATACTAAATACCTACCTTTTTCTAGCTTCATTCTGAGGTTACCCTTGCCTCTTATACCTGTTTGGGGCCTCACTGTGTGACTGTGACAGACCCAGGAACACTCCCACTACAGTATGACATTTTAGTCTCCATTCATTTTCACCTACTTTAAAAGAGACTCCTCTGGACAAAGTTCAACATTCAGTGTCTGTGTAAGCATTCCCTGGGGTTTTCTCTTCAGCCAGACATTGAACTTGTGTCTGGATGGCACCTCACGAAGGACAACTGTACGTCAGCAGGAAGGAGGAGCTAGATGACCTCACAAGTCTTTGCTGGTCTAACTGCTGCTGCTTGATCAAAGTTAAAATAATTTGTACTAAACTGCCATCTGAGGCTGGGCCCTGATCCAAGCATGCACACCAGTCCACAGTATCCTTTTGCTAAAGATGTTGAAAGTGCAGGGACTTGCCCTGGGTATAGAAAAGTAGTCCATGCTTCTAGCTACCTCTAAATTTCTCATGCCTTTCAGAAGAGAAGGTGGCATGAAAACATGCCTGTGGCAACATAACTGCCTTTGGAACTGGGATGCACCTATTCCAGGAACCCCTTAACTAGACCTCAGAAAGACAAACAGCACAGCTACCGCTTAGACTTAAAAAGGGGACATTCTGGTGGCCTCTCCAGACTGTCCAGCTATGCTCTGCCTTGCACCATTTATGTGCTAGGAACCATTCACAGAGAAACTTATGTATATGTCATAACTGTCTTTTGTATCACAACTGTGGGAACATACATGAGCATTAGGGAAGAGAACTTTAATTTGGGACACTATTTAAATAATAATTTATTTGCTTTAGCTCCAGAAAGAAAAAATGGCAGGATTTTTTAATGATGACCCAACTTCAGCAAAATTGGTGAGAAACAGTAAACTGAAATTAGCCACCAGAGAGAGCTCATTTAGTTCAAAACAGTCAGTGGCTTCATCTACTTTGGCAAAAATACTGAAAAACTATGGAAGTTTACAGACTTCAAACATGCTGGGTTTTATGTATTACTATGCATTTACAAGAAGATAGCAGGTTTTATTTGTTTGCATTTAAAAGTTTTTGATAACACAGAAAAAAATATCAAATGAGAAAGCATTCCTACTGTAACTTAACTAGTGAGTGCAAGATGATTCAGACTTGATGCAAAGGCTCTATGTGACAATACAAGACTATAGCAATGCCTATGTATAAGAGCACTACAGGCAGCCACAGTGAGCACATTTGAATACTCTTCTCACTATTGTTCTAATGAATGGAACCAAAACAATCCCCTTCAAAGCTGAAAACATGCATGCTTTGAATAATCCATTCAGCCCTAGTCAAATTTGCAGATGAGCTTTTGGAGTCTGTGAACACAGGCTGAAAAAAGAACAGCTTATTTATTTATTTATTTAATATTGAAATGAAAGGAGACAAGAAGTGAAAATGAGGTCCCAGATACCCATTTTTGATGGGTCCGGTAATGACTGTGAAACTGAGTAGCCAGTAAAAGAGTGGAGATGTCTTTTGAATAGATATCTCTCAGAGTACCTGGTAAGCAGGCACGGACCCTAGGTGGGCATCTCCTGGTTAAAGGTAGGATTGAGCTCATCTACTTTAGCCATATGGTATGAGCCATTGGTTATGTTGTCTTTATAGTCAGTGAAGAGAACAAGACTCTCGGAGAAGGCGATTAGTCCTGCCTATCTCAGGAAGGGATGAATTTTTTGAAGTGCTTATCTTTTGCCTATAAGGTCAGTTGTTGTCTCTCTGTAGGTGGCAAGTTTGATTTAGATACCTAACATTTAAATAGCTATAATTAGTAGAGATTAGTCCTTTAAATGCTCCAACTGCTTAATAAAATACAGGCTCTTTTCTAAAAGCCAGGTTTGTCAGTGAAAGTATGTGCTACAGGTTTCATTCAGCTGATGGTGAAATTAAGGTCAACATTGCACACTGCCTGTCCATTGTGAGTCCCAGTTTAGGCACAAGGGGATGTTGAGGTCCAAAGTATTGGTAAATGGTGGCATTCTGACTCCTCCTGTATCGGTCAGTCCTGGAGATAAGGCTGTGGGAAGTCCCATCTTATGTATCAAGAAAAAAAAAAAAAGGCACATCACATTGAATATTTATAAATCTAAGGTTTCAGGTTTGGGTTTTTTTCTAGTGACAACTTAGACAAGTGGAAATAGGCTGGTTACTTGAGCAGAAATTAAATGAAACACAGTGAGAAGTGGCAGGTTTCCTCTTTTGTGTGGGTTAATGAGACCCTGTAGGACAGCAAGAAGGTGGTTTTAACTGTTCTGATTAGCTTGACCTAAAAGCCACTTCATGATTCACACACAGAAAATGTAGCTTAAAAAGCTCAAATTGATGATCAAATACAAACTAGTTAACAATAGAGATTTTAAAATACCCTCTTCACAGCATCTTCTTCTCCTTTCAACCGCATGCCAGGCTTTATTGAATGTAATGTCCTGGGCTGTGAACAACTCCCACCAGAAATCTTGTATGTTTTAACACACAGGACACTTTTTCAGCACTCTTTCAAGTGATATCTTTAAATACACTGGATATAAATCCAGGACAATCATGTCTCACCATTTCTTATCCCTCCTTCCTGACCTCCAGAGAAGTAGTCACTTTGAGGGTCCCCTGTGCTTACTTGCTGGTGAAATCTGTCTGGGAAGGAGCTTGCTGAAAGCCTTCATTGCATGGGAGTGCACTGCAGGATGTCTGCTTTGGGGAAGCTGTCCTAGAAACCTGCTGGGAATTCTCTTGTTATAGATGAACACTGTCCACACTAGATTTTCCTCCTATTGCTAGCTATTTTTGTTGGTGGTGCAGCTTCATAACTGATGCGGAACTACTGGCATTTTAATCAAGGGCATCTCATTCTACCTAACTGCTGGTGAAAACGTAAAAAAGGGATGTATTTAATCTATCCTTCTAGCAAGGCAGAATTCTTCCTGTTGAATACTACAGTGCCAGAGAGGTAAGACTCTTCAGATGATTAGAGGGAAGATTTGAGACTCAGTTCTACAAACAGTGGTTTGAAATGAAACCTAAGATGCAGGTTCTGCTATAATGAGAGCAACAGGTTGGATAAATGAGACACAGATGCAAGACATATACATAATGTAAATCAGCACATTAAGTAATCTTTGTACTCGTAAAGAACTCGCTTTATATATGTTAGAAACATATTTGGACAAAGGATATCAGGCATAGGAGTCAGTTCCTTCCCTGCCCCCCCCCCAATTAGTACATAGCCTGAAGTCTTTTCTAAGACAGAAAAAAATACATGTCCTTAATGTGGTCATTGTCCTATAGCAAATAATTATTCATTCTACTAAAGGCCATTTCCAATCTATCTCATTAGCACAGTGCTCAATCCAGTTAAAGCTGGGTCAAACTAAAGTAAGCAACTAATGGACAGAAACACTGCATTTTTTTATATAAAAGTTCCTGAACTCAAACATGTAATATCTCAGATACAAGATCAGATGATAGCTTGTAGCATTTTCTTGAAAAGGACTTTAAATACAGATTATAACGTACCCATCCTGATTTCTTCTGGGAGAAAAAAAAATTTATAAAGGGATTATATTGACAAGATACAACAAAGACCAAGATGAATTCCACGTTATAACTTGGAAAAAATGAATGGCTTTTCTTTGTATTTTGGTGGGGTTTTTTGGTGTCTGAATATCATAAAAGTAATGATAAAAGGGATAACCCCACCAAATACCATCCAGGTCCTATTTAAATTCAAATCAACAATAACCAGCCTGTAATCTATGCAGATTTTAAAACAGTACAGGCTCTGGCACACATTCCTATTTGCACCTACACAGCCAAGCTTACCAGCATGTGACTGGTGAGATTTGTGTATATTGACTCATAAAATTCACTTGTGTAAGGTATGTTTTATACTTGCATGTGCAAACCAGGCACAGAGTCTCATATTTCAGTCTGGACATGATCCTGACAGTGCTCTTCTGAACTTCTGGCTACTAATATCTATATTGGAATCACAAACGAGTGATCAGGGTTCAGCAGGGGTCCCAGGACGAGTTTAGCACACATCTACACGCTCAGTTACAGGCAGACATTAGGTTGCTCTGCCAAGCCAGTGGGATGCAAATGAAATCTCTCTAGACAAGCTGGCAATTTGCTTTGCCTGAGGTAACAGACTGTGCAATTCACTCTGTGGACATATGCAGGGTGGACATATGCATGACCATGTAATTTCTCATTTCAGAACTGTTGCTTAACTTAAATAGCTTTCACAGAGAGGAAAAAAAAAATTCTGTGCTGTGCTCCTTAAAGTTGTCTTGAATATTGGCTGAAACTGACCCTATAAATACAAATTAATTAGTGAATAGTACTGTGAGTGTGGCTTTTTGGTCCAGTAACAGCAATATGAAAGAGATACAAACTATTGTACAGTCCTGGTGCCCTGCATAAAAATTATGCTAAGAAACTGCAAAACAAGAATCACAGTAATGATGGTAGAACTGTAGGAAATACCAAACAACTTAGCAAAATAAATTTGCTTAGCTTATCCACAAGTAAATTAGAAATTTAATTTTTAAATATTTTTACCTCTAAAAAGGGGACCTCCTGCTCACTGAGAATATATTGATAGGGATCAAACATACTGGAAATGGAAGAAATATTCACATTGTAAAGACAGCACAGGTTTAACGTTAACTGCTGAAAGAAGCAACGCTGAAAAGTGGCAATTTGCTTTCTAGAGGACATACTTTAATCAGAAATGATCACTGGGCTCTGACATATTGGTCAGTGTAGTTGGTAACTTCTGGCCTTCAAACTCCATGAAAATATGAGTTGTAAGTGCCTGGTTTCAGGAATGGATAATTCATCAGTACCAACAGTTCACTCTTCTGGCAGAGTGGCCAGAGTTTGAAATGCACAAATACCAAGGAGGAGAGATGGCTATGCTCTCTCTCTGGAAAATCTGTGCAGTTAAATCATAACTTCAATTTATAATAATGCTTCCTCTGTTCTCTCAAAATTATTTTTGAGAGATGATAACTTATTTACACATAAGTTGCACCTCATTTTTTCCATAAAATACAATTAGAGCTTTACATAATTAAAGGTAGTCAGAGAGCTGACTTTTCAGAGGTATTTGGCACAACATTTCTCATCAGAATTGTTTTTAATATACAAGTGTAAACTTTATGTACAGCCATGATATGTCAAATTTGGGGCCTTCCTAAGATCTCTGAATATATGAAGCTATCAGTATACCTGGGGCTTAATTGTATGTGAGCTTCTTAGTGCAAAAGAACCTTCATGTTCCCAGAAGCTAATTTTATTGTCATAGCTTTCAACCTATATATGTAAGAAGATGTTTTTGTCCTTGAAAAAGTTACAATGAAAATTTGCTTCTAAATATAAAGTGATTTTTCCCAGTAATTTATAACAGCAGAAATGGAATGCTTTCCAGATTTCATTTGCCCTAATTATTTGTTGGAAAAATGTCTATTTTGTTCAAAATTGTATATTGTGAAAAGGAATCATGTGAGAAGAGGAATCCTTTGAGAAGCTCTAGTTATAATAGCAATGTTGGTGGCTCATTTTCTTTTGAGGTGTGTGTGTGTGTGTGTGTGTATGTGTGTGGTATTTTTTCTTTTATTTTGAGGGAGAAATATCTTTTATTTCTCTTGAATAATGACCAACTTGTCTCCCTGTTCAGCTTATATTGTTTAACATTCTGGGGGGAATGACTTATAGTTCAGAGGCATTAAAGTTATGATAACAAGGTTTTATTTTGGTGAAATAAACACATTTCTCTGTTCTTCCTCTCGCCTGCTAGCATTGATGATGATAGGTATGCTGACAACTGTCAGGACTATTAATGTGCGTTGGGGAAAGACAAGGAAAAGGATATAGCAAAGAGCTCTTTGCTACTGTTGGAAAATTTCTTAAACCAGAACCCCAGTTTTCACAGTTACAGTAATTCTGTCATTCAAATCAAATTTGTGAATTCTGCCTCCATGCTGGCATCAATCAAGATTAAATGTAAAAAAACCCCACCCAAACCCGATAGCATTTAGGAATGAGATTTTTCCCTCTGTACAATGGACTGTCTTGTAGTGATGTAAAATTAATGAAATTCAAGTAGCTTTTTGAATGACCCAAACTCATGATTTCTACACCTGTCCCTGTCAGCAAACTCCAAAAAGCCAGTGTGCTGGAAACTCTTGTTCAAATTTCACGCTTCCTTTGTAATGCCATCAACGTGACCTTTCAGTATCTCACAACAGACTAATTGGCCTTTAGCGGACTAATATTCCAAAATCTGTAGGTTTAACTATGCCTATACATCACTGGGCAGGTACATTACTCTTTATACAGACAAGAAAAAAGTGAAACATTGCACCCATTCTTAAAAGGGTAGAAAGGAGGACCCTGGGAACTACTGACCTGTCAGCCTCACCTCTGTGCCCAGGAAGGTCGTGGAACAGATCCTCCTAGAAGTTATACTAAGGCATATGGAGGACAGGGAGGTAATTCAAGACAGCCAGCATGGTTTCACCAAGGGCAAGTCTTGCCTGACCAACGTAGTGCCCTTCTATGATGGAGTGATTACACCAGTGGACAACAGAAGAGCTACAGATGTCATCTATCTGGACTTCTTTAAGTCATAACAACATCATTCTCTCTAAATTGGAGAGATACGAGTTTGATGGGTAGACTCTGGTGGATGAGGAATTGGTTGGATGGTCATATCCAGAGGGTAATGCTCATTGGCTCAGTGTCCAGATGGAGATCAGTGACAAGTGGTGTCCCTTAGGGGTCTGTATTGAAACCAGTACTGTTTAATATCTTTACCAATGACAGTGGGGTCAACTGTACCCTCGGCAAGTTTCCAGATGACATCAAACTGTGTGGTGCAGTTGACATGCCCGAGGGACAGGATGCCATCCAGAAGGATATGGACCAACTCAAGAAGTGGGCCTGTGTGACCTTCATGAGGTTCAACAAGGCAAAGTGCAGGGTCCTGCACCTGGGCTGGGGCAACCCCTGCTATCAATACAGGCTGAGGGATGTGGGGATTGAGAGAAGCCTTGCCAAGAAGGACTTCCACCAATACTGGTGGAATGAAAAGCTGAACATGAGCTGACAAGGTGCGCTTGTGGCCCAGAAGGCAAACTGTATCCTTGGCTGCCTCAGTAGAGGCATGGCTGGTAGGTTGAGGGAAGTGATTGTCCCCTTCTACTTTGCTGTGGTGAGACTCCACCTGGAGTTCTGTGGCCAGCTCTGGAGCCCTCAGCACAGGAGAGACAAGGACCTGTTGGAGCGGGTCCAGAGATGGGACATAAAAATGATCAGAAGGATAGTACACATCTCCTACGAGGACAGGCTGAGAGAGTTGGGGTTGTTCAGCCTGGAGATGACACGGCTTCGGGGAGACCTTATAGCAGCATTTCAATACTTAAAGGGGGCTTATAAGAAAGATGGGGACAGACTTTTTAGTAGGGCCTGTTGCAATAGGACAAGGGGTAATGGTTTTAAACTAAAAGGGGGTAGATTTAGATTAGATTAAGAAAGAAATTTTTTATGATGAGGCTGGTGAGACACTGGCACAGGTTGCCCAGAGGGGCTGTGGCTGCCCCCTCCCTGGCAGTGTTCAAGGCCAGCCTGGACAGGGCTTGGAGAAACCTGGGCTAGTAGAAGGTGTCCCTGCTTATTGCAGGGAGGGTTGGACTAGATGACCTTTAAAGGTCACTACCAACCTAAACTATTCTATGATTCTGTAACTCTGTGATTCTAAGATGCCCAGTTTTGCCCTTGTTAAGTTTTGCAGCACCATTCTCTTTAATATTAATAACTTTTTCCCCCTGTACTGTGTTGCTAGGGAAAAAAAGGGATGAAAGCAAAAATGATGTTTCTGTGCCTGCAAGACAGACAACACAGTCGACAAGACACTATGTTGGTGACAGACTGAAGAATTCTTGGCTGAATAACACAAGGCACAAAACCAGCCAATATTCACCCTTCACTATCACAAAACATATGTAGTATTTTTCCATACTCATCACATTGCTTACCTTAGTGCTTTGTTCTCTATAGCAGTTACGACTGGTTTCAATAAATTGTGACCCCTGTCATATAACAGGCCCGTGGACTTTTGTAATCCTGGAACAGGTCAGATATCTGAAGGCAGAAAATAAAGGTCAGTTGTCTCTTTGCATCATTCCTGTAAACCACAGCATTATTACAGTGGTCTAGGTAGTTTAAGGCAACCATAAGGAGAGATTGTGCCAGAATTGTTTCTGTAGTTCTGAACTCAGCTCCAGGAAACTAAATACAAACAAATCTGCATGTTAGGGGCAACACACAAAAAAGGATCTCTCTCATAGTAGTAGCCTATTATATCAGACATAAAATAAGAAGAGAAGGGGAAGGACAGAAAGAGAAAAATAATTTCTGCCCATTATTATGTCTTTCTCTTTGTAACTTCAAGTTTGCATTAACAAAATACAATTGAGCTCATCACTACTAAAGAACCTTTAAAACAAATAATTTTTCCCTCCCCTGTAATTTCCATGAAACAGATGTATGTGCATATTAAGTTTTATTTTACGATTCAGCTGGGACAACTTAGCTAAGGCATATCTCTTTTTTTGCCACAAGAACAGTCTGGATTGATATTTTTTGGCAAATAAATCCTTAGTGAACGACAGAGTAAGGACTTCAGTTCTCAAACTCACAAAATTATTTCTTCTACTGCATGGCAAGCCAAAGCAATGCATAGCCAAGTTCTCATAAGCTATTGGGGTACAACCTTAAGGGCACACGTCTTGACTCCACTTAATGCATTAACAGAAAACAGTCCCACAGCATGGAGGAAAACAGGTTCAGCTGTGGGATGGCAGCTTTAACTGGCAGTTTGCAGGTGGCTCTTGATAGGTTATAGTTTCTTGCTGGTCACCAACTCACTAACTTATTTTTGAAGCCTTCCCAATATGTCTGAATGTTTCATTTCTGCAAGGTGATGCTAAGAGACCCCAGACAGCTATAGCTGATGCATTTAGCCCTGAGTTTCAGCAGTAAGGTTGTGGCTAGAATAAAAATATTGGGGACCTTCTTGGCTGATGGCCACAGCATGCTGCAAGGTCATCAGTCCTGATCACTGCACAGGGAACACCTAGTGCTAATAACGTGAAATAGTTCTTAGGGAAGACTGAGTGAATTAGGTTGGGTTATATAACAAAGAACTTACATTTAGGTAAAGCACAGCCAGCTAAGTGCTGGGAAAGATCTGGCTGGTTATTCTGTTGCTCAAGTTGTTTTCCCTGTCTCTAGCATTATCTTAAGAGTCTTGAATAGCAGAGATAGTCCACTCCATTACATTATACATCTGCAGCATAAAAAGTTCTGCAAGCAGGTCTCCAACAGACAGGTCATTAATGTTTACAGTGATCTAGAAAGGCGATAGGTTTATAAACCCTGTTATATGCTATAATATTTTATTTTATATATATATATATATATATATATATATATATATATATGAGATATTGTTTATGTAACAAGTCCCAGGATGCTTCATGAAATTTCAAGGTTTTCGCACTTGATGTTTGAAATACTGTGCATACAGTCATATTTCTGGTTATTTTGTTTCTGGTTTGTGCAGATTGCCAGATAATTGTGCCATACTATCACAGCTTTCACTGAAAAATACTAACTTCCACTTCTAGGGGCAAAGCTACCTTTAGTAACACTAACAAAGTAAGTAATTCAGAGATGTCCACTTAAATCTGCAGACAGAAGCACTAAAACCAGTGAGACTCACATCTGTTCCTCTCCCATTTAATGAACTTCAAAGGGAGATAATAGCAATTAAGTAATATCCTTTACAATTATTTCCTCAGAAACATTACAGTACTAAGTGGATCCATTTTAATTCCCTTTTATTATACGACCACAAGAGTATGCATTTCTCTAACCAAATGCCTTTCTTTTTCTCTCAGTAATATACTGTATCTCCATAGTAACATCACATAAATAAAAGACCATTTAATTTGGGAAATTATCTTTTTAATCAAATAATTATTTATGATTTTCATTTTTCTTCTAAATGCTTTCAAAAATATATAAAAAATAAAATTGTGCCAAGACTTCGTTATTGTAAGAGCGTATACTGTGGCACAATCCAAATTACTGACAAGGTATGTAAGATCAGGGAATAATGAAATGAAACCACCTCACATCCAAATTGGAAATCTCTCTTTTCTGTAAAGTATGCAAAATCTTGGGATAAAATATCTCAATTGTTAGTCAGTGCCAAGAATCAAAATCACCTCATCTCTCCTGGATGCCAGGGTCACCTGAAGTGACCATCTCAATTATCAAATCACAGTTTTACATCTTCACTGTGTTCTTTGCCTTTGCCTTGGTGTGTCTGAGAAATTAAATTTTCCAGTGATTAAGGATCTTTTATCCTTTGCTTGTACTAGCATAGGTCCAGTTGGTTTTACGCCAATGTTATCATTTATGCTTCAATAATTCTTTTCTTTCCCTTTTGTTACTACATCCAGCCTTGATTTATTTTCTCTAAACAAGCCAAGAATATTTTTTATCAAACTTTATTCTGCCTTCAAATGTTGTTAGATATTGTCCATATGTACTCTTCAGCTCAAACAATAAGACCATCAAACTGGTTATCAGGATACTTTTTTTTTTTTTTAAATACAGGTAATGAGAACTATTTATTGTGTTTCAGATAAATTTTAACTAGTGCTTGACTGTTTTTAGCTTGCCAGATATGTCTGAGCACAGTTTTCACCTTTTCTCTTCCCTAATACATTACTCACAGATACGCTGAGACTGTCAAGTTTTCAAATGTTTAACCCCAAATGCATAACTATCGCTTCCCTTCCTAAATGCATGGCTTTGTTATACCTGCTTTGTTCAGTGAAAAAATCTTTTACTTACCATGGCTAGATATTCCTACATTTTGCCATCATTAGTAATATTTGTTCTAAAGCCTGTTTCTGGAAGGTCAAAATCTCCCATAAAGACAGTAAATCTTCCCTAATGCTAATATTTCTCTTTCTAATAATATTATGGAGATCTTTATCCAGTGCAAATTAAACTCTAGGGGGCTAAAGCAGACATCCAACATTACCCAAACCTTTTAATGATCTTTCCTTAAATTGTTTTTTACTCATCCATTTTATCATGTTATCCTTTTTTTTTTTTTTTAGCTTAACACATTATGAATATATAATAGTCTTTCACTACCCCGCTTTTTATTTCTAGCTTGCCTGAAAAATGTGTACTCTTCATACTTATGTTGAACCCTACTATTATTATTCTACCTCAGCTGGGTTACCCTAACTGGCTCGACACCTTGCACCGTAATTCAGTTTCTTCTCTTATGTTGTCCAGATTATTTTAATTCCTATACTAATATTTTTATTGCTTCTCAGTAATCCCATATGATTTCCTAGCTAGATTAGGGATATTTAATTCATGGCATTGCTCACCTGACTACTGCTGTCACCAGATTTTTCTTCTTCAAATTCTTCAAGTGACTCCTTGTAGCCTCTTCAGTGACTTGTGCCACTGCCTGTGGCCTACTGAGCAGCCAGGGGTGGAGTAAAACAGACTAGAAAACAAATATCCAGTCCCTTCCCACATGAGACATCTATAGGTGTAAAAAGACCCACAGAAAGGAAGACACGAAGAAAATATATTGAAATTCAAAGTTGGTTATTTTGAAAGGGTTCACTTGATCATAATATAACTCATGTGAGGAGAGAGCTGATGACCTCCTCTCCCTGCCCACATTCACCTGCTGAGGGTTTCCATGGTCTCTGGAATTGGTCTCCCCTTATCCCCTGCTGTATAAGAGTTGTGTTTTCAGGATGACATAGGTTTGACAGAGCTTTGATGCTAGGAACAACAGAGACTCAGGTGTTTCCCAAAATTTCCTTAACATAATGAACAAATATTGATCAGGCAATAAGTGCTTCTCTGAGAATACCAGGTTTTCAGAAATTAAACTGATGTCTATGATGCTGCATAACTTCACTGTAATGTGCTATTTTAATTTGTCGTCAGTAGGCAAAATCTTGCACTGGCAGCAAAGTGGCAAGATGTGCAACAGCTTTTCCCCTACCTAGCACCCATACTTGTACATTTGCAGATGTGAGAAAATTGTTATATTGCTTACAGATGTTGCATCAGCTATAGAGTTGTGGTCTGGGCTTTTTTTGTTTGTTTGTCATTTGGTTGTTTTGTTGTTTTTTTTTCCAATTCTGTAGAACTCTGACAAAAATACCTTGGAATTCAAATGAAGAAATAAACTTTGAAAAAATCTAAAGATCAGATGCTGGAGTACAATCTAAGGTTTTGGAGACGAGGGATTTCTTGATGAAGTTGCATCCCACGCAGAAAAAATGACTGTGGAGTCAGATGAAGGCAAATAGAGAAGTCATAACTGACAGTGAGGATAAAAATGGTAGGATTTATTCTTTGTGCAAACAGTCAAGCAAGAAATATTGGGTTTTGGTATGAAATGAATGGGACAAATCTGAACTTTGTTATTCCTCTTAACTATTAAATAGGGCAAGTACTGAAAAAAGGATTAAGGCTCTTTTTGCTGCTACTGGAGCAGCACAAAATAGTCTTAGTAGGGATGGAGATCCAACCGTAGGACTATGTTAATTCAAATAGCCACTATTTGAATAAGTCCCTAATAATGAGAGCTATGCAATTTGTACTACTGCGTAAACAAATCATGCTTCAGAAGTTCCCAACTGGCTATTACAGTCTAGTCTGTCAGCTGTCATTTAGTTACAAAACCAATTTTCCATGTAGCTTATTTGCATAAACAACATTTTTTCAAAGAGCTTCATAGAAAAAGAAATCACATTAAACAAAATTAAAATTAGGTTAAAGTAATGTTAATAATCTGACAAGCTCCCCAAAGCCAAACTAGTCAAAGATTTTTTTAAAATTTCATGCTGAGCTTTTTTGATGTGTTCACCTCTCTAGGCAGACTTATGCTGTGTTAAAAGAATGATCATTACTGCTTCTTGAATCTTGTTAATTATGCATGCATGTGCAGGGTTATTTGTAATTGGTCCCTCTCCAGATATTCTCTCATCTCTCTCTGTTTTCATGAAAACTTAAAAAAATATCCATGCTGACTATCATTTACTCACTAATGTCTCTCTCTGTTTATATAATTTCAGGTGTCCTGTACTGATGTGGCCAGATTGGACAGATATTATCACATTGATTTTCCTTGAATGGACAAGTTGCATCTGCCAACATTATGTTATTAGGCCACCAACTGTTTTAACATATGATAATTGTAGACAAAGTGCAATGAATTTTTAGTTTAAATTCAGAACACTTTTCACAACTTGCATATAGAGCTTAGTATATTAAATCTACTTGGATACAACAGAGACCTTATGCAAGGCACCTGGGGACTTCCCAGAGTGAGAAGCCAGAGGGGGTCATACTGCCATATAGGCCTTTGGTGAGCAAATCAGATGGTTAGTCTTGCCTTTTATAGTCTATTATAACAGTTACAATCTTCCCCTGAGCTTCATTAACACTGTGTGCCTTCACATCTTATAACACGTACCATAGCTGTCTTTTCAAGGTAGGAGTAATACTTTAGTCTGCTACTTATAAATATTTTTTTATTTGAAAAGTAATATAAGCTTTTTCTCTGTGTATTATCCCAGTATTTCGCATTTCACCCATGTCATTGAAACACTGTTGTTTTCACTGAAGAAAATTCTGACCCTGAGATATTGATCTGACCAAAGATTGTACATCAGGAAACATTACAGGGAATCCCATTACAGTT
Organism: Athene cunicularia; assembly: GCF_003259725.1. NCBI lineage: Eukaryota > Metazoa > Chordata > Aves > Strigiformes > Strigidae > Athene > Athene cunicularia. The sequence continues at coordinate 10,094,447 of NW_020799105.1, forward strand.
GGAGTGGCTCAAACATTGTTTTCCACTGTAAAGTACTGAGGCATGGGCTTGCAAATGCTGCACATTTCTGCGGAAATCTCTTTTAATATGCACCTACTGCCCTGCAGGACTTGAAAAAAACTGTTAACGAGTAAGTTTTAGATAATATCTGATCTCTTCTATAAAATTTGCATTGCTCTACAATCCATAGTGAGCTTTTATCTCTTAAATTTACATCAGATGAGGTTTACTGAAAAAAGAAAATATGGAAGGTGCTGACTAAATAAATATAGCTAGATGCCCCTGAACCTTCCTTCTGATGACACTGATTTGATGAAAATTTGTCAGCAAAGATGTGTTAGCAGATATATCAGAGTTGCAAAGAACAAGAAAGGTCTTTAACTGCCATGAATGGCTTTACCTTTGGGGAAAAAGAGACTTCTGGTTTTTATAGGATATTATTTTTTCACATGTCATTCAGCATATGCTTATGCAATCAAAACCAAAACTGGTCTTGTTATTTATATTTCACAATATTTCAGGCCAGCATTTTCTTCTCTTCCCCAGAGCTTTAGCTGAGCTGCTCTTGCTTGACTGCCTCTGAGCCTGCATCTGATTCCTGAGTGAATGTGCTTTCATACTGTTCAGATAAAGGGCTTTCACTGCAGTCGTGACTTGCATGGGGTTGGATATTATACCTTTCTTACGTCTAGACCTACAGAGATGACGACATGCTGATTCATCTATGAATAATCCAAGTGAATTCTCAGACAGTCTCAAAAATAGACTTCTTTGCTCACTTTTGTTAACTCCAAGATGCCTGAATAATACTGAGATGTGGACAAAAAAGTGTCATAGTATGTGCTGTGTAGGGCTGTACATATGTGTTGTAAATATGATGAGACATAACAATAGGGAGGGTAATAAGGTTTGACTAAAGACTGCATTCAATAACCGGAGCTTACAAACATTTTTTAAGGAAACAGCCAGTTAAGGCTTTCAGCTTCGAGCTGAACAGATCATCCTTCGATTCTCAGTACTGCTATTTTGACCCACAACTCACTACTGAATCATATGAATTCAGTTTTGTAGTATTATTTTCTCATTTAGGCTACACACACATTAAAAACTGGAGAATAGTTTCTTTTTTCTTAAACTTCTTTAATAAAGTCTACCCTTTTCCTTGAATAAATATGTGTTTTCACTGAGAAGTCTGAGCATTGGCCAGTGAGGAGCGAGGGACACTGCAGACTTGCTAGCTTTGATAGAGTAGTAGCTTATGGAAGGACACAGTAGCTGGGCAACTCGGAAGCAGCTACAAATCTATTTTATCCCCTCAGGCTACTGTCCCAACAGAATGAGGTGAGTTGGAATTGAAAGACATTTATTTCTGTAATGTGTTCATTTCAGCATCAACAACAGGGGATAAACTTTCACAATTTGTCTGGGAGACTGATTCATGCCTTTTGCCTAAAAATCTGCCTGAAGACATTTTTTTCCCCTGTAACTCCCAAGCAATGTCTTTACAGATTGATGTGCATCCTTAGTTTTATGGAAAAAAGTCATATCAGACAGCATCTGGAATTTACTGTTTATGAATTGGAAGATTTTATCTGTATATGAGACCAAAAAAAGTTAGATATTTGGGGTATCACATTAATTTTGTTATTACTTCTCAGATTATTTATCTCATTTTTCATCTAATGGTCAGCCAGAATGATTGTTGTGTTTTTAGTTACTGACAGTTGGTCAGTAACATTAGTTACAATTAGTGTTAGAGTTTAGAAAAATATCTTGTGTCCAGTACTGTTTTATATTAAATTAAAAAATAGAATTAATGTATTCTAAAGAACTTTGAAATAAAGAACTGGCATCTATTTAAAATACATTTTCTGTGAGGCCTTTTGCACTGCTGATATTTTTGTTTGTTTTACAGTTTACAGACACTGAAGTAAGGTGACCTTCCATCACATAGACTGTGATGAAGCTTAGGGGTGGCCTTGGGCACTGATATCAGCTGCACCTCAGTTCAGTAATCTTATTGTCTCTCTCAAAATTAGGTCATCTGAAAGCCAAGTCCTAGATCTTGCTTGTGGGGATATTACATACCATATATTTCTATGCAAAGAGATTTAAATGGAACACTTCACCCAATATTTGAAGAATAGACTCAGATTAAGAGAAATCAGTTTTTCTACAAACACTAAGAAAGTGCATTATTACTTTTGATGAAATAGTACAGTATCCGGCTTATGCTGAGATTCCATGCAGTGCCTGTGTCTCATTCTTGTATGCATGAGAAAAATACAAAATGATTTGCTGACCTGCAGCTTTCTACTTAAGTCATGTGACATATTCCATGAAAACTAGCATGTGTAAAGGATCACGTTATTATATACAGCTGTTGAAGACCTAGAAAGCGAACAATGTGCTACTGACATATAAATAATACCTTCTGTGCACAGTTAAACATTGGTGCTATTTTTGCCAGATTTTAAGCTCTTTTGAGGCCAACTGGAACAGCTGAAACAGAACATTAAAAAAATGTTTTGATGCTGGGGCACAGATGGCGGTAGCCCAATGTGTCAAAATAAATGTTTCATTTTTGGTCTAATGTGGGAAAAATAGACCTTCTCAATTACTCCAATAATCGCAGGTGTGATAAATGCACTCTATAGCTAAGAAGAGCTATTTCAGATGGGCATTCAGAGAAATTCTACGTCTCCTACTTCCTACAGCCTGAAAAGGTGAATTACCTTAGGCCAATGACTTTGAAAGGGCTCAAACAGCTGCAGTCAAGCCTGAAGCTTTAATCCTTTATTTGGCCCCTGAATTTCACAAACACAGGATTGCTCCTTCTGAGAGAGTCTGAGAAGGTGCTGTAGATAATGGATCTGTTAACTTTAAATCAATGACATATGTATGTTTAGGAAATTTAGAATGGCTTGAACAGACTTTAGTGCTTAAATGTTTGCCCAGATTTTTCTAGAAGGCTTTGATGGCAAGCAGAATAAATAGGAGAGTCAATCAAATGCAGGCAAATTGTTTTCACTGCTAACATGTGCCCAGACCTTACATGTCACTGCCATCAAACGGCCGCATCAAGCTGGGCGCATCCACTGCTCTTTGCAGGTGCTGGTAACACCCATCATCCTCTTGGCTGCTGTGTTTGTAACTGAGAGGACAAAACCCACCTTTTGAAAAGGGCAATCTACCAGGACAACCCACTGAAATGTTAAAGTGCTCTGAGGAGAAACTTCAGATAACCCACAGATAACACAGTGTGGGACAAGATACCAGCTGGTTATGGGACAACATTTAGCAGGGCTTCAGCTGCTGATACTCTGCACTGCTTGGTTAGAACTACAACGCAGGGCTTTGTCTGTAAAACGGAGCAAAGTTACAAAGAGTGAACGATAATCCTTATGCTGCAGCACAACAGTAAAGTGATTCACATTCTCACCCAATATTTTACTTCCCATGTGAAATTTGAATCTGCTCCAGCTGGTAGAGGGTCTCACAGTCTGTGCAGCCAGCGCGGGGGGGGGAGAGGGAGGAAAGCAAAGCGAAGCAAAGCAAAACACTAACAGCTGAATCTGGAAGGCACCTCTCATTTTCTCTGAGACTTCCAGGCATCTCTACAGCTTGCTGTTGCGGAACTGTGGCTTTGTATTTTGTCATCTGCAGTGAGATTGCTGCATTTCTGCTAAAGAGCTGGGATTGTTGTTTCGCCCTGGGCAGTGCAGCACAGGAGGCAGCTATAGTTTTTAGCTGTAAGGGACCTGCAAGGATTGAAAAGCTCAAAAGCCTGTGATTACTATTGCAGTATTATCTTAATCTAAACCACCTAATTTCTTTCATACCTCTTTTTTAATCTATTTACAATGTTTGATATACCTCAAAATATTGCTTTTCAGTGGGGTTAATTCTGTTTTGTAAAAAAAAAATAAAATTATATTTGAACAAAAATCACTTATTTTTAAATAACCATAATTAAAATAATTATCTGCTTGAGGATGAAGTGCTTAGTGTGAGTTTTATATGGGTGACCCAAGAGAGATGAGTAACAAGGGGAATATGGTGCACACGAGGTAAAGAACAAAATCATGACATGTAGTCTGACTTCTAGGCTTTTCAAATGTTTTTCATGAGCATAAAACCAGGATGATAACTAAAACTCTGGCCCACAAAGATATTTCAAGGAGAGTTATGGATGTGTAAGAAGGTCTGTGAAATTTATTTGTGACATTCAAAAGGTCAGCACGAGGAGGGACAGGAAGCAGTAAGAGTAGTAGGCGCCCCAATCCCTTATGTTTGTGAGGACATTCTCCAGACAGGCCACAAGTATCAAAGTCCTTCAGATTGTCACGATAGCTGGCATGCAACTGCAGACACAGAATCAATTCTGCCTGCATTCTGCTTTAATTTTAGATGGATAAATTAGGGCCAGCAAGAAATGAAGCAGCAGACAATGACTGGTAAATGACCCAAATAAACTAGGCCAACAAGAAGATTTCCAAACAGAGAGTTTTTAGAGCCTCAAAACTTGCTAGAGGCATAGATAAGTTGTTGAGTGAGTTAACTGTCAGCATCCCTCAAATTATAGACAATTCTAAAGTTAAGGTTGAGCAATTCAACCTCTCTTATGTATGAGAAACACAGCACTTACTCAAGACAATTACAGCACTTCAAGTACAGAATTCAATTTCCAAGGATTAATAAGTAAACACCTTAATTAATGTATGACTTTAAAATAATTACAATAAGTCATTTAAGAGATTTAACATCTTTTTCAGTCTTTCATTTGTCCTGAATGATCTTCAGAATCATAATTATGCAAGCGTTTCATATTTGCAATCTTCTACTCCAGCCACAGTCAAAGGAGTGGTTATAATTAAATTATTAATGATTTCTGCCTCTAATTGTTATGACTAGATAGACTGTAGGCTGACTCATTTAACTCTTAACTGGAGAAACTCATCAATATCTTATGGTTTGTGGGGAAATTTCCATCTGTAAACTACATGCATCCGAAATTGAATTTGAACCATGTGGCTTCAGTTGTCTAGAAATATCACATGGTAGTATTCTTTGTTTACACATCAAGACATTTCCGTGGAAGAGAAATTTGTTAAAAGGAATTTAAAGTTGCTAATGTATATCAGGAAGATATAAAAGGTCTAATTTTATCCAGCTGGTGCAAAACCGTGTTAAAAATATCACTATTAGGAATCTCGTGCTTTTCTCAGACTAATTTTACAAGTGGCAACTTTCTGTACCTCTGGGGAGGTACTTACAATGCAAGTGAAAGAGCAATTGCAGCCACTGGAAAAGCTTCTGAGGTTTTTAATGGTTCATTTCTTTTATGCAGTGCTGGAATACCTCTAACACTTAGAAAATTGTAGGTTCTTTTAAAGCAAGTATGAAATACTGCAAATACCAGTAATACTTCAGGTTAGAAGACATATTCTGAAAACATGGACTGCTTGCTCAAAACAAAGAGAGACAGTAACAAGCATTAAGTTAATTTATTGTCCACAGTTCATTTATGTCTGTATGTGTGTATATATCTCCACACATACAAATTATGTACAAATTATGTACATAAACACATATATATACTTTAGAGCTATATAACTCCTAAGTGCCAGTGAAAGGAAAAAATAACCACTCCACTTTGCACAGTCTTTTCAGGTCAGCTTCATCCTCTGGTGAGTGACAACAGTGAGGCTCTTTCCAGAAGGGTCTTTCTTACTTCAGGAAGAGACCACCTGGGTGTTATAAGTGTGTGAGAGAGAATAAAAACCAAGAGATAGCAAGAAGTTTTAGGGGCAACACAGAAGTGGAAAATGAAGAACTCGGGCAAGTGCCTTAAAAGAGAAATGAGAAGTGGTACTTTCTGGTAGATTTGCACAACACTGGGAATGTCAGCAGAGGATGTCCCCAGATTGGCTGTGGTGCTTATGTTTTAGTATTCAATAAACAATCAGTTACTAGGCAAATATAATTTTTACTGTGAGAAAGAGCAGAAATCATTCCAATCACTTTGTCACAGGTCTATAACCAGAACAACCCTTCCCATATGTAGATGTTTCACAACAAATAATATGGAAAACCAAGCAGAGCTATGTGCTGCACAGCAGAAGCATTTTCAGAAAGGAAAAATAAAGAACACCACGGATGCCTGGCACTGGTTACACACCTGCCTGAGAAAGGACATGAGTGATCTTATCACAGGACCCAGCTTGCTGCAGGGGAGGCAGGAGAAATGGAGAGGGTGGGAGGACTGCATCTTAATTATCTCCCCGGAAAAATCCACATCTAGGAGAAGAGATAAAATGACAGCAAAGAACATTTCAGATCACAGCCAAAAAGATGCTACCCTGACAGCACAAGACCTGGGGCTGTCAGGTAAACTGAGGTCAGCATTGAACCTGTGCTGCCTTTCCAGAAGGACATGAAAAAGTGAGTGGAATTACAGCAACGTTGACCACTCAGTGCACAGACCAAGGTGAGATCATGAAAAATAGGAGGAGGACCAACACACCCCAGAAACAGTTTTATCCTGCTCATCACAGTTTGAGGTGCACAGATGTGCACAGGTACAAATGCTGGGCCTATGTACAAACAGTAGGTGCAAACTCAGGGCCTATCTCTACCTAGAAAATGCCAGTCTCTGTGCAGTGCATTAGGATCCCAACATATGGTTGCTTTATGTTTGTTCCCAACAGACTAAAGGCTCAATTGGTTTACATTAAGATCAAGTAAACATGCCAAATGAGGAAGATGAAACTATGGATCTAGAAGCTGGAATAAGGTTTTGGAAAATTTTGAAATCCTTGATTTTTCTACTAGTGGACATGTGAAATTCGGAATTATTTTACCAATTTTACTGGAAAGACAGAAAAATAGAGGTTTATAAAGAATATATTCTGGTGTAAGCAACACCCTGGGAAATTTGCAAAGAAGGGATTCAATTAGAAACATCAGATTGTTAATGCAGCTCAAAGTTTGGCCATTAGGTGCTAGAGAGGAGATAAGGAAGAGTTTGATTTAATGTGGACTGTTACAGGACATACTGATAACACCTAGTTAAGCAAGAATCATTGTGGTTTTAGTCAGAGGTTAAGGGAGCTTATAATTTAAAGCAGTAACTAAGAGCTTTATTATGTTGCAGAATATAAAGGTTTTCCATTCAAATATACAGTTTACAAACAACCTGGAATCATAAACATTAAAATGATGCTTAAACTGAACAGTGCTATGAAGACCAAAGTCAAGGGTGTCGAGTACAACACAATTTCCTAGGTTCTTCATAGAGAGGTTGAGACATTGTCCTTTCTATTCTACGTCACCTCTACAATACCTAACTGAAAGTAGGATTTTTCCAAGTCTACTGAACATTAAATATAATGTAAACCACCTGGAAAATTGTACCCTGTAGTTGTAGCACCAAGGTGAAAAATTTGTGTTTGAAGTGAAATATATTGCTGAAAGATATTCTCTCTTGAGTTAAAAATTTCAACTTACCATATCACTAAGGAATTTTTACAAAGTTAATTACTTTTTCAGATTAAAAGGCAAGTCCTACCTTCAGCTTTCTGCTTCTAATCACTGGATCTTTTCATACCTTTGCTGCTAGATTAAAGAACCTTCTGTATGGTAGTTTCTGCCAATATAGGTACCTGTGGACAGTGATCAAATCACTTCTTTTTCTTTCCTCTCTTTCTCCACAACCTGAACACATTCCATACCTTTAGCTTGAAACGTATTTCCAGTTTTCAGCTTGTCTTTGAGGATATTGTCCAAATAGTATCCAATCTTTTGGTATCCTGAATGAGCATCACTCCAGGAACAGGCTCACCTGTGCAGTCCTGCTCAACACACTCCTTTACTCAGCCAGGGCTTGTGGTGACTCTTGGGCTCACACCATTTCAGCAGGTGCTTGTACTCATTTGATTATCCATCACAACACCCTCCTTCCTTTTATGGCCCATTTCTCTTTCATTTCCACCCACTTTTCTGCCAGGTCCTTCCCACTGTAGATGTGTGCCAGGACATGCGACCTCACGCTATGATGGAAAACCTCCATTTAATGAGGTTTTCAGTTTGTCAGTTTTCAGATTAGGTTCTAAACCATGTGCCGTGCCTTTTCTATTCACTGCGCATTCAACCTAGGACCCATGGAAACCGATGGAAAGGTTCCTGCCCGTAATTTCAAATCTACAGCATTTTGCTCTAGAGTGAAAAAAGTTTGACTAAAGACTGAATAAATTTAACATTTCCTTGCATCCAGCAGTGGTTACACAAGGAAGGAAAGCCTATGCTAAGCTGTTCAAAATGCCGCTTTGTCAGTCTCTTTCATCGTTTCACTGATTTAAATTCAAACCTCCTTATATCCTACATAAGATATTTTATTCTCACTTTGTCTAAGTAAAAGGACTTCTGCTAAAGATTTTTCATCCTACAGCTCCAGGGCCTTTGAAATCATATCCTGTATGTTTTGTCTCCATCAGCAGTTTCCCTGCATCAATCTACAATGAGCTACATAAGCCACTTATACCAGAGACTGTTCAAGTCATCCCAAATTTGATTGGCATATTCTGATCTCTCTGGCTTTGTTAAGCAAGTTGAACTTTAATAACACACTGAGAAGATGAATGGGCTAATGAAGCAGATTGCATGATCTGGAATCTTTCCCTTACAGGTATATTTCTGAACTACTGACAGCAAGAGGATATTTTTTTTTTCCATTTTCCATGGTTACTTTTCACTCTTGATGCAGTGCTTTGTTATGCAGCTGTCTGGCTCTGTGTTAGTTACATACTGAAGAAAAATAACATCTCAGTGTAATACTGATGATTAGCCTTTTGTGTAATTAAAAAAAAAAAAAAAGTAACTTTCCCTCTTTTTACTTCAATATTAGAAAACCACTTTAACTGCATGCCCACATTAAATGTATCCTTAGTCTAAAAGAGTCCACCATTGCATCAGAGCATGCAGAAAATATTTCCACAGTACAACTGCATACAGTTTATTTTTACCCAGGGGAAAAAAGCATTGTGGGTGAACTGTAGTTACTTTCAATGAACTATAGCTCTTGACTGCATGTCACGTTGCTTGTGCTGTGCTGTCAGGTGGAATACAACATTGTTATAATGCTAGAATTAAGGCTTCTGTATTAACTCACAATGGTTGGGGGGTTTATTTTGGTGTTTTTTGCAGCACTTAAACTATTCCAGAATAGATTAGGTGGTCATTTATCTCTCCCCTCCTGCTTTCTTTTCCTCATGTACAAACACAGGGAAAGTTTAAAAGGTTTTACACAAGTTAGAGAGGAACCAGCCCTCCATGCTGATGTCTCATTCTTGTGCCATCTTGTCAAGGTGACTGGGGCTTTCCAGCTTCTGACTTGGGTGATAGGCTCACGGTTACAAATAAAGTGTGAGTCTTTGAAGGGAGGGGGCCTTTCTGGAGTTCACAGCATAATGACCTTTGTATAATGACAGGGGTTAAACCTCACACTTGCATTGAAACTCTCTCTCGGTGCATAGGGCTAGCCAGCTGTTGGCTTGAGGAGGCCACTGGGCAGTGCCAGAGACAAAAGTATGTCCATCCCTCATCAGCCAAACCTGTCACTTTCTGCAGTTTGGAGACACTGGGTATGTGATGACCTTCACAGCAGCCCCAGGTGTCTTCCAGAATAGGCACCATCACAGGTAAAATGGGATTTACAGGCAGCCCATATGTCCACATGAGTTATCATAAAGTACAGGGTTCCTACAGCTGCACAGAGCCAGGGCAGGCACTTCCTAGCTTCAGCCTTCTTCTAATTCTCCTATGTTCTCATAGCAATGACAACCCTCAGAACAATTATACAACTTAAATACTTTGGAAAAGAACCCCAAATGAGGGGAAGATCAAAGGAAAGTCAAGCCGCTTCTTCCTTTCTAGTACTCAAAGCAAGGAAGGGTAGAAAAGCAGGGTCTGTGTTATTAGAAGGCTTCAACCTCATCCTTCTGAAAAGGCTTTCTTTAAAAGTCCAGAAAAAAACATGGAAAATGAAGCTTACAGGGAAATGACTGACTTAACTCTAGATGTACGCAAACCCAAACGTTTTAACAAAACTAAATGTGTCGCATCAAAGCCAAGGTTAGAAAGCAGCATGCACTCAAATATTTTAAAACAATGTCAAAAGACAAACCAAAGCTGTGAATGAAAGTTCCAAAGGCAACCTTAATTCTAATAGTTCCTCAGTTTGCTCTGTTTGACTTTCACCTTCACTAGTATTGTTTGAAATCAGTTGCCTTTTTTTGGATAGTTCCTAGATTTTGAAAGGCAACATTAAAAATACAGAAATTCTGTTATGTGGCACATGAACATCTGGTTAATCAACAGCTTTGAGCATCTGTGATTCATCACAGATTTCTGACACTTAGGGTAATGGAATAGCTGACAGTGCTAATATACTCATTTTCTACAAGGACCAGTGTTATAAGCAAATAGCCATTTTGCTAGTAGGTTTTCAAATATTTACTGACTACAAAGGAATCACAAAGATTGGCTTATGAACCCAACCTTGAAACACACATGGACATATTTGCTTCACCCTACTCCCCCTTTCCCCCGTTACCAATTTGTTCCCAGTTTCTTCTCTGCCTCCAAGTCCCTCTTTTCAATTTTGTGATCCCCCTTTCCCTCACAGCTTCAAATCAGTCCCCAAGACAGCTTGTGACAGCTACCTACTCATACCAGCCTCTCTCCTGGTCAGCTTGCTTTATTCAACTCAATCCACTGCTAGGAGCTCTGTCTCTTATTTTTGGTTTCCTCTAGCTCTGCATTTGTCTCTCCTCATACAAATCAGTTCCCTCCTCCATTCCATTAAGGTGTCTGGGAGGAGGCAAGATGGAGAGTTTGGCAGAGAACATGAGAAGCAGTGTCCCTGCTTTCCATCCTAATCCTAGCTGAGGGCAGCTGAAGTCAGTCATTTATGGAGCAGGTTCCTTAGAGCCCCTGTATCTTGCAGCAACATGTAATCAGTGAGTGTAGCCCCAGTCAAGGCATACACATCCTAAGAAGAAGGGAGACTTTTCACAGTAGTATATTGGGATATTTTTAGTGGCTGAAATTGTCATCTGTACTGAACTGCTTACTTTCCAGAAACAGTAAAAGGTGCCCTTATCTCTTTTAATAGGTGTACTTCCCAAAGTTTTCAAATAATGGGCCTTGAAGACAGAATTATTAAACCAGTCACTGAATGGCATTATTGTCAACAAACATACTTTCCTCGGGTGTCTTTGATGAAAACATTGCAGCTGTTTTGGCTGAACTCTTTAAAATCATCGGAGGGCAGTAATTGCTGAGGGCATAAATCAAGCTAAATGGTTAACTTTCAGCTATGTTCCAATTAGTAGAGAACAAGGTCTTACAATGGAAAGAATCAGGGAATAAATGACTGTAACTGCTTACAATTTAGTAACAAATGGGCTAACAAAAGAAAGTACTGTGAGAAGAATATGAATGTTTTACCAATTTCTCTTCTCCCAGAGTTTCCCCCTAGTCCCACAATGAGCTCCTCCTGCTGCCTTCCTCAGGTGTTATTGAGTACCTGGGAAACAAATAAAGGAATGAATGAAAACCCTGACTATGCTGGACAATCTCACTCAACAGTGAGATGTTAAGGGGAACAGCCAGAGTAGAGTGACAGGCTGATGGGAACAGTCAGTCATTTTGTTGTTCAGGTTGTAAGGCACTACAGAATTCAAACAGATCAAAATGGAAAGAGACAGTAGTACCTATGGGGTATACAGACACCATGTTTACAAAAAAATCCCTTACCTTTCAGGCATGGCCAGCTGCACAACCTTAAGGCAGGATATTTGTCTGAGGTTGAACTGCTCTAGAGCTCCCAAACCAAATTTCAATCCTCCTTGCAGAGAAGGGAGCCCTATAATACTGTCCTGAATTCACTGATACTTGCTTGAAAAGCTCAGATAATAAACTGGTAGGATAAGGAAATAGGGATTCACTTGCATCTTCACAGATCTAGTCACAGGGAACCAAAAAGCTAGGGTTTATATGGTCAAGGAAATTCATAGAATAAGGTGGGTTTTTTAGCAATTCAATTGTTAATTTAAAAATGTGGTCAGATGGGCACAGCAAAAGAAAACAGCCAACCAAATCAAAAGCTCCCTTCTCTATAAACTAAGCAAGTAAAAGCTGCCTAGAGCACAAAGTTACAACTGAAACTGCTTGACTGAAGTCAGCCAGACGGATTTTAAACCCAGCTGATGGATCCTGATTGATCCAGCTGCCTCCTACAGCTTCTTTCTGAATTAGTGGATACTGGTACAGAAACTTGAATTTATATTATGGTAAGGAAGCTGCTGAGCTGCTAATGTCTTCATCAGCCTGACATTTCTTGTCATAGGCAACAAAAACTCAGTGAGAGTACAGGTGGTCTCCTTTACAGAGGACGATACCCACCTTCTCTTCTGTTTCCAAGCGAAGAAAATTCTATGTTGAAAAGGTTAGCGGCCTGATCCCAATGACAGATTTCTTTTTCCTTTTTTTTTTTTTTTTTTTTTTTTTTTGTGAAAAGTCATATAATTTACAGCAGAAGCTACTTCCAAATTTGTGGAGTCATGATCAGCTCTGTAAGCCTTCATAGTGACTGCACAAGAACAATTTCAGACCTTCAGAGCATTCAAGATTCTTAGACTCATGTCCCCACATGTGATGAAGCAGCGTTGTGACAGAGCATCCAAAAAGGTTTCCTCCAGCTTGGGCTTTTCTGATCATAACTCTGTTGTGTTGTTTCACTCTCATTTCAGCTAACCAGGAATTTTAGGTAAGATGACTAATTCTTCCTGGATTTGTCTGGTATGTCAGATGTCTGTAGGCAGCAGACCTACTATGCAGGTAGTTTTGGCAGAGAGCTGGAGGGAGGAGGAGTTATACTCCTTAAAGACACTTCCATTAGGTTTATCTGCCTTAAGCCCGATTGCCTGTGTTGTCTATCAAATGTGGCCTTGACTTTAAGCACAGACTTTGCTTTTGGTTTAGACAGCAAGACTGTTTTAGAGCTGCAGTGAAGGCTCCTTTGGTGGCTTAACATCTGGACAGGGTGCCTGCAGGGTAGCTGGCAGGCAGCTGTGTGGCCAAGGAGAACATGTGTTTATGGCCACTGACAGCAAGCGCTCAGCATATTAGTGCAGACACCACCCACAGACTTCTTGGGATCAACACTATGATCAGGCATAATGTGCAAAAATGTATGCTTTAATTTTACACCAAAACTCTTTATATGAGGCTAGGTAGGAATTCTTCTGGTAAATAGTCTGTGTGACATAAAATGGAGTCACTTACATGATCTGAAATTTAGTCATGAAAACTGGAATTTCTATATGCAGAGAACAGTACCGCATCAGAGCATATTTTCATCCTGGTAGTACTGTAGTAACAACCCTTCAGATTTCTGTTGATTGCATCATTCTCCAAAAATTACCTCTTTTGGATGAAATTTCTCTTGCTTAGTCTCAGACAGAAAGTGAACGGTAAAAATCTGTTCAGCCATTTTTATGTCATCAAAACTAATGCTGACTTTCAACCATGTTATATGTGTGTGTCCATGAGGAACTTACTAGGACAATATATCTCTTATACTCCAGATATTTTACTGACTTTATTTTTATAAGAAAGAAGACCAGGTAAAATAGTAATGGTTCACCGACTATAATTGACCAAACCCCCACAACAAAACAAAGCCAGACTCCCAAAGCATTGAAATTATCTCATTTATCTTAAGGAAAAAAAAAAAAAGTCAAATCACAAAAAGCATTTTGGTCAAATTTGATGTTACAAAACATTTTTATATTTATTTAATATCACGTTCTCCTACTCTGTAGTTATACGGTATATTTTCTGAAAAAATAATATGCAAACAGATTATTGCATAACACATCTCTTCCAAATTAGCCCAGAAATATTCACTAAATTAATTTTTAACACAATAAGAAAAGTGTTTTAATATTTTACTTTTAAATTCCAGAGAGTTTTATCACATAAGATATTCTGTGGAAAGCAGCACCTATTTACCTCTTTGTAAGCCATTACGAAGATGGAACTGGCCTCTCAGACAAAATAACAGAGGTGATTAAAACACAAGCTGAATAAAGAAGCTCACCAAGTGGGTTCTTGCAGAGTGAGTATTTCACTTGGCTGTGCGTGTGGAATATTTTGCATAATGGTCTACAGACCTTCTAGGATTTTGCTATTACAGAATATACATATACATAGTGCTGAGACACAGAGAAGTGGTATTTCACATTATGTCTATGCTTGTTTAGGGCTCACTGTCTATGTGGAATGAGTAAAAGTAATATTAAAAGAAAATAATTATTAAACAGAAAATATTTCATTATGCAAACAAAGAGAAATACTGTATTTTAGTTTAGAGACAGTTCAAGCATGTACAGCATATACATAATAAAGCTCAGGCGTTTGGTTTTTTTTTGTATTAGCTAAAGAAGCAGTCATGAAACTGTTGTATATTGGCTTAAAACTTGACAACCACCTAGTGCATTCTTCTTGCTCACCTTTTAAAAATACACAATCTGAGATGGATACATTGCACTGCTGGAGTTTACAATATATATTTCAAATTTACAAAAATACAGAAAAACAAGATTTCTTGCACTCAGATACTGAGCATTAACCCTTTGAGTACTAATTCCCACCTGCAACACTGCAGAACACATTCATCTGACTTACATGTTTTTATAACATTCTAACAATTATAATTGTCATCTTTATGTACACTATTAGGAAATGCATTCCTACATATTTTAAAAAAAAAGGTAGAGACTAATAAACTGCTAGTAACAGAAAAATAATGGGCTGAAGTATGTGAAGATTTTTTGCAACATATACACAGAGAATTGCAGGCTGATGATCTCTCAAGGGAATTTTCTACTTCCTCTCTGCAGCAATGTAGCAATTACATAAGCCTGTGTGAAGACATGACAGCAAACTTTCTCATGTGGCCATACAGAATTGTGCTTTTTCTCTTACTTATGGATGCACTGCTCGCTTTCCACTGTAGACATTTTTCTCACAGCTCTGTGCTCCTATTCGCTTTCTATGATCCCTTATTATTCTGCACCCTTCCTATTCGAAAAAAGAAGTTTCATTTCATAGAGGGTTATGATGTGGTTCTGTACTGTGAGTTGAAGCTTTGTGTCCAGATGTTCATGGAAACATGAAAAAATTTCTTGCCAAGAGCCTTGTTAATAGAGAATGGTGCTGACCCTGGAATGCCCTACAACTCCGCAGAAATCATGAACATAAAGAACTTCTCTGAAGGTCAAATTTGCATTAAAGGATGAAGACAATCTGAAATTTGCTCGGGGAGGAAATGGGTTTTCAGAAAGCAAGTGGTGAAAATAATAGTGGACTCTAAGAAGGTGTGTTTTTGGAAAATTACTGAACTTTCTCTTTCCTGACAACTCTGGACTACATTGATCATGTAACTAAATAGACAATATCATATATACAGTGTCTCTGAACTAGAATATGCTACTTTAAGAAAATAACTGTAGTCCTCAAAGAGTTAATGATAAAACTGCTCTACCTTAACAGATGTGGAAAGGTCATCATGAAACAGCTTACAGATTTGTTCAAAAGGCATACTTTACAAAGAAGTGTAAAACTTGTTGAGACAATTGCTATTACACCGCACAGTGTCACATACAATGAGTAGTGCATGCTCTGTAAAGACATTAGAGTGGACCCTTATCAAAGCTATCATATAACCTTATACAAAGGATTGTGCCACTTAAACTAGTGCAGAGTGATTTTTTTTCTGTAGATTTATAATGCTCTAGATTAATATCAATAGGGTTTTTCACAGCCTTGTACAACACTCTTTTTTTTGTTCTTTTTTTTAACACATGTAACACTAGAAAACAGCAAATGGTATATCCTGACATATGTCATGCAAAATACAACCAATACAGCACCATAGATGTAACAGAGACATTACCTAGCACTTCTCTCCAACAAGAAAAAGGACAGAACAGAGACTGTACATTACACGACTTTACAGGCCATATGCTACAGAAGATCTTTAGAGGCAGTATCACTTTTGTAGATCTAAAAAGCCATAATTTTATAAAATACTGTTTATCAATTCTACCATAGTCACTTCTGATTAAAATCCATGGCACAGTAATAGTATTTTGCTACAAAAATAAATAAGTAAAAGTTTAAGATGCTGATATGTTTATAAAAACTGTCTGAAGTTACTACAGAACAAAAGTGAAAACAATGAATGAAAGTGATATATTTCTGAAGAAATGTTGTTCTGTGTAACAAAAGGATATTGCCTCTCATATTCAATTGTCCAGACTTCATTTTCTGATTATCTTTCAGTATAATTTTATAACTTTCTTTTAAAAATAACTTCACTTTAAAACTGTCACTATCTCTCTCTTTTAGACTCTTATTAAGAAAATGGAAATAAAGATGGAAAAGCTGTACAGTTTACTGATGAGCTACACAAATATTTCATCTTACTTAGTTTGGAATGAAAACAAAGATAATGATGGCTAGGGAAAAGAACACATTATGAGGGCCCATGAACTACACAGTAGTTTCATTCTTCCAAGGGCCAGTTTTGATATTTCCTGTACTATCTGAGCTGTATATCATGGCTTCATGCACGTTTCCCTTGAGAATTCCATTGTGATTTGTCGTATTAAATGGCAATGACTGTGTCCGTGGGTGCATTTCAAAATGAGCTGGATGGTGCACAGTGTCACTTTCTGGCATTTTAGCACAACTATATATTACAGTACTTGCATCGCTACTTTCGGGCTGGTTGACAGTAGGATATGGATCACTTTTTGAGCAGCAGGCCCGTCTGTGACCTGACTGGCTATCATGTGTACTGTGGGGACTGTCTGTATGTGAGCTGTGGATGCTGCCGTCGATACTTGAAGGAATGTGATAGGCATATTCTCTTTCACCTGCAGACCTATGCCGACTGAAATAACGTGGCTTAGTTCTGCTTTTCAGACATCTATGAATGTGCATATTGGGTCTGAAGGTTCCCTCGTTGTGGACGTGAATGTGAGCTTCGTCATCAAGTAGCTGATCACAGTGCATTTTTGCACAACATGGTGTCACAGGCGAAAGGCAGTTAACATGATTTTGAACTGCCTGTAGGTTAGTAAGTTTGCAGTGGCTAGCTGCTGGGTGATTAAACACAGCTGATTTGTTGGGACATGGTGATTCCTGAAGACAAGGTGCATGAACTTGAGTGTCACCATTGACGTTAACCTTTGGGCGCACATTAACTTGTACAGAATAGGTGTTTCTTCTAGATGGGCAACAGGACCACCAGCAATGCCACACATCATCTCGCTTTGCACAGTGATGGATCAGGATAAAAAGCCCCAAGGTCACACAGAAGGCTCCGTAAAGACAGCTAAATATCATATCCAAGAAATGACCTTGAGATACTGCAAGTGCTCCAAAGGTCCAAGTGGCAGTAAACAGAAACAAAGTGAATGCTGCAGCTCGAAGCTGAGCCTTAAATGAATGCTCATTTTCCAACAAGGAAGAAGAAATCATGGAGCAGGTTGCCTGGGGAACAGGCACAGAGTCTGTAATATGACCGTGGCTCACTTCAGTACTTGGCATTCTCTGCGGATCTTCTGTCTTTTCCTTTAATTCATACTTGCGTTCAGGATGGCGCTTCAGTTGCACATAAGTGCAGAGAAAGTAAACACAGGTGACTAGCACAATGAATGCTACTGGCCCATAAAAAGCACCGAGACTAGGCTCCCATGCCATCCAGCAACTGAAAACAACAAGAAAAGACAGTCAAGAACATTTTATAGCCCACGTTAGATGTGATGAACAACTGACTGATGTGAAACTGGGCTTTCTAACTTGCATGACCCAACAGTGTCTCTGAAGTTCAGATATATTCGTTGTGGAGAAAGGGAGTGCATCTTTAATAGCAATTAAGCTGATGCATCACTTTCATATTTTTTAATAGAATAAAATGTCTAGTATACTTTACAGGATATTAGAGCTGAAAATTTCTAAGAAATGTGGGTCAGTTTATAATATAGAATTGCAACAAAGTATAAGACCATTTATGTGAACACTTTTTTCTACTATTAAAAATGTCAGTGCTAATACTTCGATTAAAAAGGAAATGAGGCATATTTTATACAACCTGTATGAGCAATAGAAATGTACAGATTTCATTGGATTGTATTGATGAACACTGATATAAACTCTTAAGCCTGAAGATTGTTCCTACAGAATTTTCTTGTTGCCAAAGTAGAGAACAGCCTGAGTAATAAGAAAGGCTGAAAAAAAGACTTCCAGTTGAACAGTCACTGCTTTCTGCAGTGAGCAGACCCAAAAGATAGATGCAATTTTTCTGTATACTCCACTGTTTCTGAAATTCCTTGGAGTTAATTTTCATCAATTTGAATGTCCTCGGAAAAATTAAGGAAATTGATGGTCTCTTTGTGATACACTAGTAGCGTAATATTTTTGTAGCATGGATCATTATTAGTTAGGCTTGAAATAATATAACCATAACTGTTTTAAAGCAGCCTAAAGTAGTTCACAGGCCAGTATGAAATGAGTAAGTCTCAGTTCAGCTGCATAATTCAGTAGCAGTCTAACAGGACTGCCCTGAGGATGAATTATCTAATCAAACAAACATGGGGGAAGGAAACACCTCTGGCTATTGAAATCCCAGATGGAAACTGGGACAACTTGGGTCAGGGGGAGAAGGAATATTTGCCCAGTTTTACTCTTCTCTATGATCTGTTTTTAGCCATCATTACAGTCAGGGCACTGAGCTGGTGGCGTAAGCTAGTACAGTTGTTATTAGGTTCCTATACTCTATATATATCATGGATTTCTGGAAGAAGGAATAAGTTACTTTCCTTAGTTGTTGGACTAGGACAAGAAATAATGGATTTAAACTGCAGCAAGAAAGGTTTAAATTAGATTTTTCAGAAAGTTTCCTAGCTGTTAAGACAATTAGGATAATGAGCTGTTGGAATAAAGTGTGGTCTATCCATTATCAGATCATTTAAAGAGCCTCAGATAAGTAAGTGTCAGGAATGGTTTGGATATAGCTAATTTCCCACTGGGTCAGAAAGACATACCAGGTGATCTGTCAAAATCCATTCCAGCTCTAAAAGTGACACTGTGTGACACTTCATACTCATTTAGGTATGTGTGATTGTTTGCAGTCCCTCCAATACAGGGAGAAACCATCTGATTCCATATTCTTGTCAAGCCAGGAATCATCTACCAGTTACTATAAAAAGGGCAGAATTCATTTTTCTCTCAGGCTGAAAACCTCTCAGCTAAAAAGAGGCAGTACCACTGGGTATTTATCACAAGCAACTGCAGAATAACTACTTTAAATTTTTAAAATCTGAACTTTAAACAAAAACATACACACATTTATTAATAAACTCCAAGGAGTATATATTTTGCTGTTAGTCATGCACATGAAAAGATTCCCTGAAAGATATCTGTGAAAAGATAGGTAAGTTACCACCTATATTTAACTGGATAAGCAGAGACCACAAAGCTACATGGATACTTCAAGTACATCTGAATGCTGCATATTTGATGCAAAGTGGAGAATGGAATGCTCCCCGGTGGAACAGTTTCTTAGAATGTTCTTATTTCACATGGAATGTCATCGTGGATCACTTAAAAAATCAGTTCTGTAGTAAAGGTTTGTGCATCTACATTTACCATACTAATACTATTAAAAATGAATAAGACATATAACTCACTATGCTGTTGTTGAATTAGAAGCTATCTTTTTATTCAGTCTTATAACCATCCCTCACCTAAGCCTTGTTTTTTGTACAGACTGTGGTACCAGGTATTGATTTGCTATGATTAATATGATTAAAGAAGTATAACCTCTGTAACTGTGCCAAAATGAAAAATGTCTCACATTTATGGACACAGATAATTGAGTCTTTTAATATACTGTTGATTATAAGCGATTGTCTAACTGGATAACTTTGAATAAATATATGAATATGAATTGGGCCCTAGGCAGAGCAGTTAGCCATTGTATGTACTAATTTATATCCAGAATCCAAATTTCAGTTATCTATAAAAATGCCTTTAACGAGGCAAATGATCACTTACAAACCGTTGTCCTTTGTTTCTACTTTTCTTACCCAGAACATAGCTAGTTTCAAACGTATTACAATAGATGCTCAAAGTAGTAAGAGACTGATGTCCTCCAGAATACCAGTGCTGGCAGAGTAGTAATATATCCATCAGTGTGCCAGTCATTGTCATGATGGTCATTTACCTAGAACGTATTTAACTTTGCAGTCTGATTCGTTTTCTGCTATATTTTTATGGAAAGACTTATTGTACTTTATTGATCTCATGTTTCATGCCAAGAATTAACAATGTGATGCCCAGACAGCTTGTGAAGGTATATTGAACACTAAAACACTAGAGGGCTATGTCAGGACTGCAAGACATTGTGACTGGAACATTTCCAGGTAGTTAAAATCCAAACTAATTGGTTTTTAAGGGAGGGATGGGGGTGGAGGAGGGACTTATATTTGTCCTTTTTTCACATAATTATTTGTAAATTACTTTAAATAAATCACCTGAAGGATATCAATTTAAGGTAGATAACAAAAGTATTTAATTAATTAGTTGCTCCATTCACTATGCTGTCCATTAGGTATTTTTAATATCTTTTCACTTATTTGGATGTAAATGAGGAGTAATTCTGTAAATGAAAAGTGATTATATTGACCGTAATGTAGGCAGATTCATAGAGCTGAAGCAGTAAACCCCAGATTAAGACATTGCTCTTTCATAGCTATTTAATAAAATTTCATAATAAATATAAACCCAAATGGCATGTCTAGATCATTTATGAAGTCAGTTAAATTTACTGGTGTAAGAAGAAGAGTATGTTTTCCTTAAAAGTTTTATGATAATAGTTTATACTTACTATGGTGCATTGCCTTCAATCCCATAATTATTGATATTGGTTGCTGCTGTAATTCCACATATAATAAAAGGAACTCCACCACTAATCAGGTAAAATCTGTTGAGAGATAATAAAAAATATTTTAATTGGCATGACTTGTAGCTGAATACAAATAATTATACCTTCATGAAGTATTTTGGGTATACAATATTCCTGAAATATTAAAGATGTCCCTAAAACCAGAAAAGCAATAGGTATTGTCACAATAAACACTGTACTTTATGAAGCAAACAGCAGAAAGCTTAATATTTAATATTTATATGGACCCACTTTTAACAATTGATTGATTTACGTCTTTAGTGAATGTAGTTACTATTGCAGTCATATGAAGAACAAAATCTTGTCTAATGGAAAATCTACATCCCAAATAACATCATTCCACTCACCTAGATATTTATATTTTATATTTATTAAATATATAACAATTATAAATTAAAAATATTCAGGCAAAGCAGCTGTATTCACTTTAACCTGAAAATGTTCCCAGGGAAAATCGGTGAAATCACAGAAACATTTTCCTAACTCCTGCATGACAAAAGAAATGGAATTCAGTTAGGCAAAGAGAAAAGGGGCTATACACTTGGCAAAATGTTTTTGTTTATGTTTTTGGTTTTTTTCCGCAGAGGAGCAATATGGAGAAATCAGGAGGATTAAATAGCCCTTTGCATAGCTTAAATTTTTCTTCACTCCTTCCATACCCAGCCTTGCAAATGCATTAAAATGTGAGGGCCTCTAAGACTTCAGCAAGATTTCATAAATATCCAAGAAGAGTGTTAAACTAAGTGTTATTGTTTCTGTAAAGACTTGTATTCGAAGACTGAGAGCACATAGATTCACACCCCTTTAACCTGTTAAATGCCACCAAACTACTCAAAAGTAGCAGTCATTCCAATGTACAATCATTAGGCTAGATTAAAGTCCTAAGGCATGTCTCACTGAACTTGGCATCCTGCATCAAATTCAGCAAAATAAACCATCATCACATCTTCCATGTATATAAGTGAAACACAAAGTTATGGATGGAGCACAGCACTTCCACCTCTGCGGTCTCTGAGGTGGAGGCCATGCATGTGAGGTTACAGCTGGAAGGAATGCTGCTCAGTGACAAAAGTGAAAATGTTCCACTGCACCGAGAAGCTTCAGCTGGTTCTCTGAACATCCTGACTCATTTCCTGGTTTAACCAATACTCTTCTGTCAGTAGACAAAATTAGTTTTATTTCAAGCCACTCTTCTAGTGCGGGAAACAGCATGCAGGGATACAAAGGCTTCCCAACCGCTGCTATTATGTTGTCCATCAGGACTAAGAGGAACCTGATAATGTGTGGGACACATTCTGGCCACTCGTTTTCTACAATGTGTTATAAATATTGGGAAATTTCAGTCAGTGCAAGGCAAGATTTTTACAGAACAAAGTTACAGTAGGACTAAATAAATCAGCATTTAAATCAGACCCAAAATTAGCGTTAGAATTTCCTAACCTCTTTTCCCCATCTCCTTCTGAAGCAGAATTTGAGCCCAGGCCTCAGAAAATTTCATGTTAACATTTACAGTACCATCTTTGTCCTAATGGTCTAAGCTGTAAACAGAGCAGAGAAAATCATCTTCCACATTCATCAAAAAGCCCTTCAGATTTTATAACTTCAAAGTCATTAAGTATATATTTTTTCTTCAAACTTGGCTTATTCTGTGGAGCTCAACAAATTCCAACGAACAAGCTGCCTCCTTACAAAATCCATTCATTCACTGCAGTTTAATGATTGTACATATCTTTTGACTTGAGCATGTTGAATAAGCTAGCTTAATAGCTTATTATTAATTTTAACAAAGACATATTCAATGACATTTCTGAAATTCAGGAAATTACTAGGGTAAGCAATGAGGCATAGAAAAGTTAATCCAAATTTATCTAAGAAATAGTAAGGAGCAGAATAATAGGAATACAGAAGCAAGTATAGGAAACTGCACTTCAAACTCATCTGAAGTGATTACACCATAGAATTTACCTACAATACAACCTATAATTTCATTTTTTGCAGTGCCACCACTTTTTACAGATTGGATACACACATTTAAATCATATTCTTATCTCAAGTCTCAGACAAGTCAGTATTTGGGTGTTAGATAATCTACTTCATATCTCACACTTTCAGCAGGCTGCTGAAAACAACAGTAGCATCAGATGTTCTGGAAGCACTTAGCTACACAGTGCTTCAGAAATGTGGCAAAATCTAGCCAAATTCCTGTCCTGGCTCATTGCTAAGACAAAGAAAATATATTCTAGAAATAACATAACATGAAGTCA
The DNA here is from genome assembly GCF_003259725.1 of Athene cunicularia. Taxonomy (NCBI): domain Eukaryota; kingdom Metazoa; phylum Chordata; class Aves; order Strigiformes; family Strigidae; genus Athene; species Athene cunicularia. Next base: position 10,117,811 of record NW_020799105.1, read on the forward strand.
GATGGTTTCAGTGTACTTGAGGGGCACTGTACTGATAACCAGCACAGCACACTGCCTGCCCTGTCTCAATGGAAAAAAGTAAAATGGCAAACAGAAATGACACTGTATACAAATGATTATTCATTGGTGGACTTAGGATTCTTGAAGGGTGAAGGGAAAAGAAGTCTGCCAAATAGAAGAAAAGTCAGCAAGAGAGGAATGGGATTAAAATAGAATGAACAGAATATATAATCAAAGAAATGGAAGTTCAATTGTAAGAGCAGGACTACATACTCTTGCCCATTTGTGTGAGCTCATGTATACCTTAAACAGCATACAAAGAAGAAAAGACCACACTGGAAGTTACCAAAGAGAAGAAACATTGCTCAAGAGGATCCATATACATGTTACTTGTGAGGAAGTACACTTAAAATTAAGAATATATTGACCAGTCTCTCCAAACATTAGTTTCTATGCAATCATTAAGTTTTATTTTTTTCATTTCTTCTTTTTCACTTAGATGAGATGATTAGGCCAAATAATTTTGAAGAAAAAGATGAAGTAGAATTGATAGGGTATGAATAAAAAGTGAAGAAAATGCAAGTAAATAGCTATGCTTCATACTTCTAGAAAACCTTTTATCTAAGAGAATCAAAGTGCTTTATAACATTAATTAATTTAGCCTTACAGCCCCCTGTGTGGTTGATAAACATTATGATCCCTATTGTACAGATGAGTCAACAAGCAAGGAGAGATTAAGCATTCAAGGTCACGAAGAAAATCTGTTACAGAACAAGACTTCTTAATTCCCATTCTACGTTTAAACACAAGGCAGCTCGCTATTACTGTAAATGAAGGGACTGGGCAAATCATGGCACCTAGGAGTTTGTCTCCAAGCCCAAGAAACATGATCCCCTCTGTGTAAATTCAAGCAGGAGCAAGAAGAAGATAATCTTATGTGAAGGATCCCCTGGTTAGGGTGGTCCCTCCCAGTATTCACTAAGCCTTGCCAGTGACTGTTACTCCTTGCAAAGCCTGACTTGTGGAGGAGGAGCCTGTGTGCACTTCCCTGTGCAGCCGTAATACTAACATCCACTGGTATTTCCTATAGCACTGCCTGGGCATGTACACAGAACAGCTTTTCCAGACCAGTTAAAGTGGTTCAAATGTAAGGGTTGTAATTGGAGAGACACTCACTCCTGCTGCTTTTGCTGCTGCAGCCAACTTCTGGTGACTTTCAGCCATACAAGAGCAAAAGTAAGGGGCAATACTCCTGTCCAGTAATGCTCATTTACAGAACAATATAATAAAGCAGTACTGGAAGGATGTACCTTGTAGACTAAGCAAGTACCTGCGTTTCAACCATCTTTTTTCCCCACCTCAAATATATTTTCTTATTTGGAAAATAATGACCAATCTTTTTCCTACACTGTTTGCCTAACTAACATTTACTATTTCCTCTCATGACTATCTGTTGGTTTTAAACTTTTAAAAGTCTATCCTTTGGTTCAGTAACCAGCTTTTGTCTTCCAATTATCTTTTCTACTTTTGAGATAATATTCCTCATTAAGCCAATGGGCTGTCTCCTCTTCACAAAAGAAGATGCAGTAACTCAGGACCCAGACCCAATTTCATGTACTTGTGTTACTCTTCTACCATTCAACAACGCAAATGGTGATACTCAGGCTATCAGTAACGAAACTCTGTAGGCTGCAGTAAGAAGAGAGAAGAATCCTGCTTTGACAGATGTGACTGTTACAATGGAGCCAGCTAACGCTGTAGTCAAGATAGCCCTGCATGCAAATCTCTAAAGACTGGGAAATGACAGGAAGGAAATTAAAACTTTTTTCAGCCAAAATTTGATTTTGACAAGCAGTTACTTTATATGATATTTTAAAATTGTTTTACAGGGAAAACTGTAAACTATATGTGGGATGATTTGGGGCTTTGAAGTAATTGCCAAGCTGTTGCTTCAATAGCCCTTGGGAAGAGTTTTTAAAACTTGTACATTGTTGTTGCTGACCACCCAGGGATGTCCTGATGATTCCTAGCAGGCTTTTTCATCAGCATACATTTATTTACTGAAGCTCATTCTATCACATCCGCACTAATATTGTTATCCAAGCTAATTAGATTAAAGCTAGCCTGGTAGGCCTCAGCTGCACTTGCACCTCTTAGTTGCAGTGTAGGGAACACCTACAGCCTGAAAACCAGGCTAAGCAGACATGCTCAAATGATGTGCAGTGAATTGTGGGGGGAGGAATCATACTCACTGAACATTAGAGCGTGTGAGAGACTGAAATGTCCTATGACTGTCATAGCTTGCTTGTGTCTGTGCAAACCTCCAAGAGAAGCTGCCGTGGCCTGTGACTTGGTCTGGGGGATGCTGCCCAGAGAAGTGGCAGTGTATTCAACGATGCTCTCTCCACTTCTTGGCGGTTGCATTGTCCGGACTCTTTACATAAGCCTCAAAGGGTCAGACATGGACTGACTGGCCCCATCCTGGAGCCGTTTGTGGCTCTGTTGTGCAGGCCAGACCCCATGCATGCACTGCTAATGAACAGATGAGAGGCAAACGTTCCTGCCCTTGAAGCCGGATGCAACAAAACCTGTTAGACCATAGGAAAAAAAAAACTAAAGGCGAGCAGATCTGCTGATCAGCTGGTACAATTAACTTAAAAAGGCAGCAGAAAATCTTGCTCTGTGCATCTGCCATTGAGGCCTGATCCATGCGCACCCAACCACTGAAGAACTGAAGGCTGAGGACCAACGGGACAATGCTGGATCCTTGGTGGTGACTATTCTGGCAGCCCTATCCCGCATCCTGCCTTTATTTCTGCCTTTTCCTTCTATTCTGTCCTATCGCTACCCCTCTTCACTTCTTTTTTAGCAATTAAAAACCCATTTTGGATATACGGCAGTTGACCTCGTTTGTGTTTTAATCTCGCTCTTGGGATCGTATCGAAACATCCCCTGACATTGGATTGGGACAGAGGGAACCCCTAAGTTCCTGCTGCAGCTGCCAGAGACCAATAAGTAAAATATTTTTTATTACATGCACTGACATAAACACAGAAAACCCCCAACAGAGCAGCAGACACTGCTTGAGGTGATGTCCCTCTGTCGACATCATGGCCTACTCTTTTCCAGCTTCCTTTCAGCAAGAATTCCTCTTGTAAGGCAAACCCAACCACAGAATACTGTGAGCTACATAGGAAATCGGATCTCAACAGGATAAAGTCAGAAAAAATGACTGAAATAGCCTGCAGGCAGCATCTGTATCTTTATACTTAACATAGTATATTCTTCTATTTCCATAAATATTACTCAGTAAGTCAGCAAGTACAAGGAGAGTTCTACGCAGTGATGAAATTCTTGCTTGAGTGTCTCACTGTTCTCTAAACCAAAATTGTTTCCAGATTAAGAACCCTGACTCTGGAATGAATTCTTCCAAAAAAGATCAGACCTTGGCTTTATGGGCATAATGCAAGACTGATTTTAATCTTTTTTTTTTTCCCTGCAGTGTGGCAGAATGGTGATGTACCGGTAAGTGATTTAATAGCTTCAAATAGTCTTTATTGCAGACATTACTTGATTAAAATGTATGTATATTTAAAAGTATTCCTCTCTGCGTGCACAAGTCTAAAAAGGTACATGTTATATATATAAAGATACCAGTGAAACATTAATTTCTTTCCTTTTCCTCAGCACAAAAAAATCTTTTTAGCTCTTCCTATATAAACTGTACCCTAGAAGTAGAGATGTCTATCTATTAACCACTTGTAAAATAAACATGAAAATAGAAGAGGAGTCACAGAAAGATGATTTCACCTTTATTTTTCCTTGAGCTGGGTTTTGATTTTAACATCTTTGTGAAAATAAACCTTATAGAAAATGGTCATGAATTTCTGAGCTAACCAGATGCCACAGTTCAAGTACCCGGCAGCCAGGCAGACATATAAGTAGCTGCTCTGTAGAAAGCTGAATTTATGAGACTGATTTTCAAATTATTCAAATTTTAATGGTCCTTTTTCCTTGGAATTTTGATAAAATAAAAAGACTTTGTAAAAATGATGGGATTTAAAAAATATACTTTTAATTTAAGAAAAAAAATGTAATTTTGAATCCTATTATGAACATATTTACAAATAACGTTAGCTTTGTTTCATAGTCTTGCTGAAGAAATAGCTTATGTTTCTTAATTGCTTCTTTCCTGTCTGCAAAGCAGAATATAAACACAGAATACACTAAAAAAAAAAAATAAATCTACAAGAAATGCTAAAATAAACTTTAATATTACGAGTCAAAATCTAAAAGGTAGATAATAGCAGAATTAAGAGTTGTGTGAAAACTCTTTAGCACCTTTATATAGCAATGTTGTTATTTTTTTTAACTGCCTGTTCACAGTCCGTTTTTTTTTTTTTTCTCTAGGATATTTCACTCATTCAGCATCAAAGGAACAAAGATACTGGGCAGGTAGTTATTAGTTTTTATCTATATATATCCCTTCTTTCTGGATCTTATTGTAAATTAAGAGCTTCACAAACTTTAACTGATTAGTCTTCATAATGTCCTTGTGAGAATATGTATAATCTCCATTTAGAGGCAGAGACTAAAACAGAGAGAGATGAATGACAAAACCATTAAGAAAAGTCTCTGCAGATTTGTTTGCTCAACTTACGATGTCCAGGCCTCCATTTGACAAAACCAGGCTCTAATTTTTTATTAAAATTAGCCGTGAGATAGGAGTTTAAATACTTTGCTGGATCTGCCCCTAGAAATTCATAATACGGGAGACTGGTCAATAAAGTGGAAGAATGTTAGTCAGTGTCAGAAGATCCAAAACCTCACCTATCAGCCTCAGAAATCACTTGTTGCTCTTCTGCAAGGCCATTACACTAGATATTCATATTGAGCTTCTCTTCCTTATCATTCATGTCAGATGATGTCTCATGCACTGTTAGTTAGGTAGTGTGAGACTTAGGTGAGGCCCTGCTAGTGGAGGAAGCTAAGAGGGTGTGCTGACGCTATTCAACTTCCTTGGTGAACACCCACCTTTCATGGCTAGTGTAGCCATTCTGTCTACTTTGGTGTTTTGCAGGTGGAAAGGAATTTATAGGTTGGCAGTATAGTTGCAGTTTGCTTTACCATGGACCTGTAAGACAGTCTGAGCCAGCAGAGATGACAGAGAAACAAAAATGAATATACCAAAAAATTAAAAAAGAATTCAAGAACTCAAAAAAATGCTTAGAGAAAATTCAGAAGTAGGAGAAGGGAGTTTTATTTACATAGAGATACTCTGTTGTCTCTAGGTGAGCTAGATCAACCTGAAGAGAGACCTTGCCTCTTTTTTTTTTTTTTTTTTCTATTTTATTGGAGAATGCCTCGGGGGCTGCTGGAAATCAAAGAGAGAGATGACTCTTACAGTGCATTCCATGCTGCAGTTTAGCTCTATTGACTTCTACTCCTGCTCAGACTTAATGAATAAATAACTTAAGTCAGGTAAGGAGGTACTCATGATGAATGTACTTCTGAAGGAAAGAAGTAAGTAAAATATTAAGCAGTATGTTGATGAGAATGAAAACATATTTATTAGTATTTATTAAAGTATATATATTTTTAAAGGTTTAAAAAGATCACAGAGCTCATAGAGACAACTGATTATGTTAATGGTTAGAGAGAAATAATAGGTGGAGAAATAATACTCATGTTTTGAGTATTTTATATTTGAACAATCATTTTATCCCTAGGAAACACAACAGACCTTTCAATTCTGTTTCCACAGTTAATTTCTAGTAGTAAAATGGCTGATACTCTTGTTCGGAGCAATTCATTGCTACCTCATTTTTCCAGGCATTTGACTACTCTGGTGTAGAGCTGTTAGCTGAAATTATTTTGCTGTTCCAGCCTACTGAATCAAACACGACTGCTTCACTGAGCATTGCAGCACACCTTTAGAAAGTCAATTACCATCAGGATGTCCTTCTGCCTTTCGAAGAGGAGAAAAGAACCATTAACCTATCAACCCTCATCAAGACAAGAAACTCTGATAACAGCCTATATATGACAATGCCATTTTATATAATATGAAAGTGAAATGAAAAGTAAAGCATGCAAAGATAGGGATAATAAGTGCTGTACCCTTATATTGTCACATTTAATACTTGATTCACATTATATTAGTATCAATGTTTTACGACTGTCAGTAGGATCACCTTGAATTTTAAGTAGAAAATACAGATTTCTTTGGTTTTACTTGATGTAATATTTCATTAAGCCTGCCAAAGAACCAAACTAAATGACTAGCAGGAGGAAATATATTTTAATTTGGATCAACTGTGAAAGTCACTGACACAGGGTTCTGGTCTACGTTCTCCTATGACTAAATTTTGAAATAATATTTTTAAAAAGGAATTGATGTCAATACCATATTTTATTATGGTTGGCAGTCACCAACACAACTGTCTGAATCTCCCTGTCTTTCATGCATTGTTGAGTTTGACACTTACTTGCTTTGTAGGCAACATTTTTTTTAATCAAGAATAATGCTTTTTCTTCCACAGTAATTTTAAAAATTTCAAACAGACCAGGCAAGTCCTTGTTTTGTAATTTTTCCATCACCTGAAAATACACTATTTCCAACTTTCTCAGGAGGAGAACCTTTTAAGAGTTTATTCAAATGTTATTTATTCACTACTTTGTATAGTCTTGGTTTCAAGTATGAAATCTATTTGTATTAAAAAGAGATATTCTGTGAACTTATTTTTTGTTATGAGCTATATCACCAAGCTACAGCTGAATAATTTTGATTGCATGAGTTTCACAGTAATAGGTGAAACTGTCCATTTTCCAGAGAATAATACTCTTAGTTTTATTTTCTGTTAAGTTCTTTCACTATACATGCACAGAATGATTCAGAAGATATTAATGACCAAGCAATCAATGTCATGAAGATAGGGACTTCACTGGTAAACCCAGGTGGCTTATTCTTAGATTTGCTCAGCTGAGCATTCAAGACAGATGTGTGCAAACAGACAATGAAAAGAGAATACAGAAACTCTTGGAAAATATCTCTAGGGAGGATACATTAATTCTCTTATCCTAAATTTGTATCTTCTTTTCCTTTTTCTCTTCTATAAATCAATGATCTTATATTAAGGGCAAGATATTTGCCCACAGTGCCAGAGAGAGCTGAAATTGTTTAGAAGAGAAAAATACAAGAAATACTTCAGAGACGTGAATTTCCACAAAAACTATATTGTTAATGTGTCATTTTTTTTGCAATCCTTGTATCTTTTGATGTAATATTAAGCCCCTGTTCCAGAGGGCAGGTGATAAAGAATCTGAGCTTTCTCTACTGAACTTTTATGTGGGCACAGAAACAACTGAAATCTGATTTCCTACAGATTTTGTCTTATAATTGTCTTTGGTGTCTAAAAAGGTTCAAGGTCCTCTTGAGATCTTTCCCATAGTTGTGCCATGTCTCTACCAGTTCAGCCTTCTCTTAAGTTGAGATATTTGTCTTTGTTATTCACTTGCCCATCTAGTCATGTGAAACATACAGGAGCTTAATGATCTCTATCCATCTCAGGCTGACTACCCAAGTTATTAGACAGGGAAAGGCTCAACCACAGTCACATAATTCAACAAACTGTTTCTTGAAGGAGATCATAATATAAGTAAGAATAAATGCCTGGTTTTCCATGGCAGATAATTATAGGCAAAATGTAAAAACTGTAAACTTTAATGGGTCAAAAACTAGAGGGCAAACAGGAATCTTAAATTCACCGTTTTCAAAAAGTGTCCTGTTTTTTTACACTAACACCACAGTTTTTACTTTAGTTTACTGATTCTTGAATGATGAATGATGGCGTTACTACTTACAGAGAGAAAACAGTACCAAGAAATCTTCAACAAACTGAAAAGCATTTTTGTCTCTTCTGCTGGCCCTGAAACATTTCAAGCATCTTATAAAGCCTGTTTGATTGATACAGGGCATTAAAATAATGTGTTTAGGAAATCTAATGGTGTCCCATGAAATCTGCCATTACTAAAAAAAAAAAAAAAAAGCCTTTCTTCAATGAAAATGAGAATTACAGCTTCACACATAATTGTATGTAAAATTGCTGAATGCATCCACTGGTTTCTGTCACATAACAGTGATTGGGTGGTTACTGTTGTACAGACTACTCTCAGAAATACTTTAAAATGATACATGTTCTGGCCACATACTTTTAATATGTAATAGATTCATATTTAATATATTCATATGTCCTTATAAGGGCTTTCTTACAAAGTTTACAGGACAATAGTAAATTTCATCACTTTATCTAGAGTTGTTCAGCATATCCTATGCATATTCTTCTTAAATGATACCCATCCACAATACTCAAGACATAGTTATACTGCCTGTGCATAGATAATATATGGAGGTAGCTTTATTGGCTTTTAAATAATAAAACTTCAAAGCATTACAGCATTCTTACTGTTTTTGATGATTTTACCAATAAGGTAGTAAACCCCCCATATTTAAAATATTGTTAAGGATTATGTGCTACATCCCCAAAATTAAACAGAATTAGTGTTTCAGGCTTCTGCATCTCTGGTTTTACAATTATGTGCTAATGACAATTTACTTCTACCTTCCATCTATTTAGGTAATTGGGTTTATTTTCAACTGCATGTATCTAAAATCTAATCACACAGCTAGAGCAAGATGTATCCTCAGGCAAAGTGAGAGAACAAACAGTCTTGTTTAAGACATGAAGAAACCACACACTAAATAAAAATAATATCATTTTGATTATTAAATCCTCTTGGTCTAAAAGAAGTATTCAGTCACAAACCCAGAGGGCCATTTAAAATCGAAAAGCATTTATGCCAAAGATCCATGGAAACCACAAAACGCTTTCTGTTGAATCTTTCCAGCTACCAAGCTTTTGTCATTGACAAAACAAACCCACATTTTTAGAGAAAAGATGAAATACTTTCCTGAAAGGAATTGCTTCTAATGTGAAAGACATACAAGCAAGTTTTGAATTCTCCTAAAGTCCATATTCAGTGCACAGTAAAGGAAGGGACTCTGTGTTTTCTTTTGGCTCTTATTTTAAAATATTTTTAATATTTTTTTAATATTTCTAATATTTTTAGGATTTGCCACAGGTCATGAGTTAAGGAAAGGACATCCCTCAGAGTTAAGAAAAATTAGGAGCTCAAACATCAAAGACATATTTTCATTCACACAGAATACTGCTTTCAATATAAAGAAAAACATACAGAAACACTTCCAGTTGAAGTCAGTACAAGGCACAGATGTCAACATCCTAAGATACACCCCAAATGACTTGATATATAGATTCTAAAGGCACTACATTTTTGCTTTATTTACCAAGACTGTATAATGAAAAATAAAAAAATAAAAAAAAAAAAAAAAGTATTAATGTGTAAGGTGCCTGTATAAGTTAAACTTGGGCTCTTTCTTTTTTTTTTTTTTTTTTATTTCTACCCTCATATTTGTCTTTGTTCACAAATACTTGCTGAGAAAAAAATCTCAGTACTTATAAAGAGCAGCAGAACAGAATAGAGTCCCTGCCTCAAGAACTAACTTGCACTTCACATAGGCTAGAGTTACTGAAAATTTATACACCAGAAATCTAAAATGGGAAGCTGCAAAATATAGCTCAGGTAAAATATCCAAACTAGTAAAATAAAAACATTTCATTTTTTTTCCAACCAAAAATTTTCCTGAATATCTATTACCTAATCACTTCTAAATATTGACTTTAATTTCCTCTTCAGAGTAAGAAGATATATCAAAAATGTTGTCATCTCCCATGAATGATAATTCAGTTTTACAGCTGGCCACATTTGGAACATATATCTATAGTATATGCAACCACTACTTATATCACAACAGACTCATACAGAAAGAAAACATTAGAAATCCAAAACCTATTAATTTGATTAATTGTGAATAACTACTCTCCTTGACTTGGTAATTTGATGATATTCCAACATTTTTTAATGCACCATTTATTACTTCCTGTCGTTTTTCACTTAGGAATCCTTAGTAATGACAGCTTCATTTTCATGTATTTCAACACTGAAACATATTTCTCAGTTTTGGCTATTTGAAAGAAAGCTGCGCTTCCTTTTTTTTTTTTTTTTTTTTTTTTTTTTTTTTTTTTTGGCTTAAATATTAGCTGAACCAAGTAATTTTAAACCCATGTAGCAATGATTAATGTATTTAGATATTTTTCTAGAACGATAACCCACAGCCTTCATATCATTGAATACATCACATTCTTGTTAGGGCATTATAAAGTTCCCTACCTTCTTAATGCTGCACACATTGACTGGTTAGGGTACACTGACCAGGGTGAGAAAAAAAACATACTATTGATAACAGCATGCCCTGAGCCAAGAAACAATTTTGAAATTTACTTTGGTACAGTGAACTAATATACCAAGTGAGCTTTCTCCTTTAAGGGATAGTGAGAGAAAACCATCTCTGAATACTCAATGATCAGGTGCCTGGACTTTCTTCTGTGATGTGGAAGACAGATTCTCTTTCCTTGAATTAGATGATTAAGGGTCAGCCATCACACCTGAGTGCTGTGCACACTGGACATTCAGTATTTTAGTTTTAGCAGAAATGGTGCTACTTTCCTCATGAGGTAGGGATACTTTCAATTTACAGGGATGGAAAATTACTACCATCACAATTCTATTTTATTCTTATTTCTGAAGCTTTTAAGAAATTTGTTAAATTTCTGGAAAGGCTGAAAGAGTCGGGACTAGAGAATCAGAATCCTCATGGATTGTGGCAGAATGAGATGGCCACCACACGATGAGTTTCTTTTGCTATCCCTTATATGTTCTCATTAATAGTTTATATATACTATCTGCAATTTGATGGGAATTTCTTGTGTTTATAAACATGATATTTCTACATTTTACATTATATAGCCATGAATTTTAACTTTACATTATATACCTATGTACTTTAATGATGTTCTGTTAAACTCAATGGGTTTTGTTCATGGGATCAAGAGTGATATTTCTGTGTTTTGCTTAAGACTGTGTTACAGCTCTTACATTTCATGTTTGTGGTCCATTCAAGATGAAAGCTAAAAGGAAACAGAGCTAGGATGGGAAGAAGAAATAAAGTCCTTGGAGATTTCCAAAACGACTAGATGAGGACCTGATCTAACTTTTATGTTGGATCTGCTTTGAGTGGAGAGTTAAATTAGATGACTTACAGATTTTTCTGCCAAACTTATTATTTTTATTATTCTATGATTCTTATTACTCATTGGCATTTTTTCCATCTTATGAGGGTCCATCCATACCAACTGTCAATGCTGAGAGACAAGCTCTTTAAACCTACTGCTTTCCTAGTTCATATCACTCTGTAAATTGAAACATATGCACTACTTAGACTGATTGACAGGTGAGTGAGCATAGCTTGAAAATTCCTATAGTTAGAAGTCTATGTGCCTAAAGCTAGATAGAGTTCTTTATAAAAGTACAGTGCATTATTAAAATGTAACAGATAGGAAATGACTGAGGTCAGAAAGAGATCCCACTTCGCATACCATCAACAGTGCCTACAGCTGTAGCTCTAGCCAAGAACAGTTGTAACAAAAGAAAAAAATACTATGTATAAAATCAATCATTGTGTCAGATAAATTGTGTATCCATTATTTAGGTAAGTGTTCCTGCTTGCTTTGGTGAAGCTCCATATGAGTGAGATGAGACTTGATTTTGTACTACACAACTGCATTATTCTTTTGCAGAAGCTAACCTTCTCTCTTAAGAATCTTAGTGAAGTTTCATCCTTACAGTTTGTGAAAAGGAAAAAAGCTTACTTTTTCATGGAGAAATTCTTATATTAGGATTTATGCAATGTTATCCACTTCTACAACTTCCAATTTATCATCTTGACAGATATCCAGGTATCCAAGAACTTAAAATCTCACCAAGTATGTGTTTTTAAATGTAAAAAGCAGTAGTAAAGCATTAAAGCACGATGGAAGTAACTTTCCCTCATGGTTTTACTTTTGTCTTCTTTCTGGAACACTTTCTCCTTTATATTCCATAAGAGGTAATTAAATCTGGTAATCTAGAGGTAGCAAAAAGCATTATCTTCTAATGCTACACGTAAAAGAATGATCATGGATTACCCTGATATTAAATCATAGACAAACTGTATTCAATTAATGTCTTGACTCCACAAAACCATGGAGATTTAGATTTGTTGATAAAAAGTCAGGTTGACATTTTGTCCTTAATTCATCCTATTGAAAAGTAAGAAACAAAGGTACAATTGCATGAGTTTATGAATTTTTAGCTTTAATATAGAGGTTTTTTGCCCTTGTCTGTTTTAGTCTAACTAAGTTGAGCTATGGGAAATATTTTATATATATATATATGATGATGGCATGAATATTTATGTTTTTCTGTTGTTTAAGAACTGACATACACAGAAATTTATTTTTGGTGAGCCCTATCCCAGATTTTAACCAGAATCAAAACCAAAACTTTTCCTACAAGACTCATATATAAAAAGGTCGAAGGGTAAGTTTCAAAAAAAATCACAGGGCTTCTTGCAACACTCAGTCAGAAGCGATCATGAAACTTTAAAAGAAAAGGACAAGCAGAGAAAGAGGTGAATTATCTTTATAAATAATAATTGAGAAATATTAATCAAAAGCTAGAAATGACATGTCATTTCCAGAATGTTACTGTGTTAGTAATGTGGAAAAAGGAGATCTGAAAAGGAATGAACAACAGTCATTGCCATCTTCACGATACTGTAAGAGCATCTCATTGCTTAACTTTCCAGGTCAAAAGGCTGTCTGGCTTTGCTGGGTATGATGTTATCAGATTTGGCATTGCCAGAACCTCAGAAAGAAGTAAAGTGTTCTCTCTAGTTGGAAAACACTCTCTTAAATGCACGAAGAAGGAATACAGCTAATTGGTTGCTTTTCAGTATCACTAATAGAGGACTAAGAGTCTGTACGAGTAGACAAGTTTAATGTCATTCTTATATGAGACAATGAATATGATATGCCACATTAAATGGTCCAAAACGTCTTTCATATGAATTACAGACAGCATGGGGTAGCTATTCTGAAAATAGCAGTGGTAGTAATTTGCCCATGATTCCTGTTCCTTATCTTTTTGATTCATGAGAACAAGTTTTACTGACATCAGTAATCCCAGAAATCCAATTCCAAAGTGTTATGCATAAAATTTCTGGGAAATGAACTCTGCCTGTCTAGCTATTTTTTTCTGAAGATGTTTGTAAACTCATGTAGTATGAAGCAACAAGATGCTATGAGTGACCATTCATGACTCATATAGTTAGCAAATACCACAAATTCAGGGACCATCTATATTCAATGTATAAACCAATGATAGTAAAAGACTGGGGGATAAACTAAAGCAATAAATATATCTGCAGAAGTTGTTATCTGCTCAGAGTTTTATAGGCATAAATTTGTGGATAATGTTCGTGGTGAATTACCTATATCTACTATGTGACTAGTAATAAGCACAGCTACCCGTCAAGGCATGCTGGAACGGGGAACTAGTACTTACTTTTCATATATTTTCCACAAAAATCATATAGAATATTTGAAGGTGAATCTCTGAAACCTCCAATTTCTTGGCATTGCTCATAAATATGGAGAGGCAAACAAAAATGATCTTCCATAATCATAATCCTCCTACCTCCTAATCAATAGTAAAACAATAACTAGGTATCTCTCATAATCAATAGATAAATTAGTCAGATATCTCAGGGGGTCAGGATTTCTTTCACAGAAAACCTAAGCCAATGTTCACTTTCAGATAAAAGAGTTAAAAACTTGAATGATTCCCAAGTACCAAGTGCGATCCAATAATAATGGCATCACCCCTTTATCTGCATGAGTACTCAATCAGTATAAGCATGTTTAATCTGGACATTCTATTTTGCTAAGATATATTAAATATTATACATTTAAATTATTTTAATCTGTATCATTAAAATTAGTAATTAAAATTACTAAATTTTGTTAAATAAGCAATAATTTCTATCTATGAACCAAAATATTCTTGTGATTAAATATGTGTAACTCTCAGTGATTCACTGAAACCCATTGTGGGTGTGGATGTTTCAGAGCTGAGCTAGCCTAATTTTTGTTATGTTTTGTATAGTAATGTGGTACCTGAATAAAAATACCTGGAGGATCAGCAGCCAGTTTCTACAAGACTCATAACATTTCCAAACACTGAAGGCATATTTGGAACACATTAGTTTCAAAGTCTCGTCTGTCAGAATTTGCTTGCATAATAACACAAGAATTGCATAAAAACACAAGAGTTTCTTACGAGACCAACAAGGCTTTAGGAATTCAGCAGTAAATAAAGGTTTGAAAAATGAGAATACTGTTAGGAAAAATGTTTGTTTTAAGAGTGACAGAATTGTAGGGTGGGAATGAACATCAAGAGTTCATCTAGTCTACTCAGAAGCTCTGAGGCAGGGTCACGTTAAGCATCTATCATGACTGGCTTGGCCTTACCTAATCTATGTTAACAAATATCTTATGACAGAGTTTCCACAACCTCCCAGGTAAGCTGTTTTAACTGTCAACTATACTCATAGTTTAAAATCTTTTTCTAATATCAAGCCATTTACCCGTTACTACAATTTAAGCTTATTATTTATTGTCCTGCCTTCAAAAATCTCAGAGAATTTTGTTATTAATGCATTTTAAAACTCTTATCAAGGTTGTTCTTAACACTCATAACTACCAGTGAGGGTCCACAACTTCAAAGTGATTTGAGTTCATGTATTCCCTCTTTTTTCATGTTTACAACTCTCATTGCAAACAGGGAGTCAGAAGCTTTTTTAAAAAAAGTTTAGGATGAGGGTTTCAAACAAAATCACATGAGTCCAGAAAGTCAAGCTTTAAACAGTATATGAAATGTCATACTCTGATGGTACTGGACAGATAACTCTCTTTTTCCTTTTCCACCCTTTCAACTGTGTAACCTCTCAAGGGGCGTGTCTCACTGATAGGGATGTGATTTACTATCTCATTAAAAAATATCAGGAATAGGATTTGAACAGAAATTACAGAAAATAGATAAGGATAGATATGGACTTCTAAAGTACATGATAAATTTTTTACCTAAGTTTGCTTGTCTCTTACCTTGCTGCAGGCCAGTGTTTTTCCATTTCCATTTCCTTTATTAATATTATCGCCATCTCGGATATCCTCATAACTTCTCCTTTCCTGTGTTAGAGCCTGACTGATCTCTTTGAGACTTTCTATCATTCTGTCTGTATGTTGGTTTGCATGTTATTTCAAGACTCTTTCTTTGCTCAGTTTTCTTTAAAGCTTTGTTTGGACACTTTTTTGTGTCATTTTCAAACTAATTCTCTATTTTATTCTGAGTCAAAATTTCATCTCCTGGTGTACCTCTCAAACTCTTCTACTTCTCAGTTTCTATACTTTCAATCATTCCACTGAGTTTCTCTCATTTACAATGTATGCTGTTCTGCACAGGCAATCGTTCAACTGCCTCTGTAAAACACAACACATACTCATACCACTTTGTAACAGTGCAAGACAAAGGTTTAAAAATCAGATCAATAGTCATGAAATTCATAATGCAAATTCTGAATACCTTGGCTGTACTGGAATTGTAATTTTTCCATGGAAAAATATAAAGTGTTCAGGAGAAACAGCAGAGAAAAATACTACACATGTACAAGACCTGTTCTACAGAAAAGACCTGCCTTCCCTCTGCTATCATTTATGAATCATTGCAGGAACTCCACAGTAGGTAATTTTGAAGTACTTAATCCAGCAAATGTTACTCTAACCCCAACAGTCAATGGGTGGCTTTTAATCTAATGTATGAGAGCTCTATCTACTCTGGAAGTGATTCTTAGTATGTACTTTATTCAGAATACTAAAATTATAAAAGTTACATAGGAGAACTTTAATTTCCCAGCCTGGATTAATTTAGCTGCTGTGATTCACTTTTCTGCATATGTCAAACGGAAAACTGATGATAAAAGTAAAAGGCACAACTCAGGCATTGCTGTATGAGATGTAGCTTTAAACAATGGTCTGCCTTTCACTCTACAACTTATGCTTGCTCCTGAAGACTATTGCACTATTTGCAGCCTTAACAGTTGAAGAACAGCTAAAATTGGCCTAAAGCCTGCTCAAAGTTCTAAACTGGTCTCCTTTTATAGCATTTTGAAAATCGAATTAAAAATACTCAGTCATACCCCAGGAGGATGCTAATTTTAAACATCCCTACTTCAAAATTGTAAAGACAACTGTGATATTGTCTTTAACATCTTCTCATTTGGAGTTTTTAATGACGACTGAATTGAAAAGGATCATCCATATTTCCAGTAACGGGCTTCAACTATTTAGGATGTGCAAGGTCAAGGAGATCAATGGAAATATATGTGTATTTTTCCATGCTCTCTTAACTCAAACCCAAGTGATTTAATCTAATGCAACTTTTTCTCCCAAGTCTTCTGAGCTCTCCTTCCAAACAGGCATAAAACAGAGATGATCACACATATTTGGCAGGAAGTATGCATGGAATGAGTCAGGCCTGAAGCTGAATTTACAACAGTTACAGTTAAATATGCTCCAGCATATTTAATATAATAGGCATATCTGTAGATTTCACCAGTCTTGTTTGTGCAAGGAACATATATTTATTTCCTTGAATTTTTCCATTCATTAATAAGAAAAATATTCCGAAATGTTACAATTAGGCATTTAAAACTATTATTGATAAAAACATATATATGTGCATGAAAATATATGGGGTTTTTTAATTGCTAGTTTACTTTTAAGATAGGTCATGTACTTTTTATTGTTTAATATTTCCTCTTGTAGCCTAATAATATCTTTAAGCCAAAATTACTTTATGGAGTAGTGTCAATGCATTGGTAAATGCATGACCTAATAAGACCTATGCCATGCTATAATTTAAATGTTTAGTGACTGTACTGCTGTTATAGACTACTGAGTAATTCTGTAGTACAGTAGTTGGTTGCCTGAAGTGTTCTATTTTCTGTGACATTGCAGTTTATCAGTCTGCACAACATACTTCACAATTCTTCATGTCTTATGTTTTCTTGTAACATCATTGTTTTCATTACAGTTAAGCTGGAGGTATACAAACACCCACTTAAAAGAGAGGTGTGCTGTAACAAGCTTTAAGTTCCCTCTTTCTCACATTACAGTTTTCACAGGAAAGAATTTGTATCTAATTTGACTGCGGCTTTATTTAAATAAAATACATTCTTAATTTTTAATTTTTCTTAATAATAAATAAATGAGTACAATCATTCACAATTAGAAGTCAGATAGCTTTTTCTGTAACGGTGGTGAATATTATTTCATGCAGAAGGGAATGCTTAGTTCTTTGTCCACACTATGGCAATAAACACATTTGAAATTATCTTATGCATTTCCCTTTACAGCTTTTTTGCATAATCAAGTTTAATCTATATGACACCAGAGAATCATCTGAGAAAATATTTAGCTCTTTCAAATCTGATAAAGTTTTCTACAAAGCCCCCACTGGAGTTTGAATATATTATCTTCAAGGATTTTTAGAACTTGCAAAATTTCCAATCAGCGTTTTACATTTTGCCTGGAGCAGCATATCAAAGCATGGAGCATTTTATCAAACTTACCCTACCTCTAACTTATCCTCTACAATTATGTATGTGACTAGCCTGAATTCTAGAAAGCGTTGAGGCAAGGAACAGTGTGACAAGAATTCTGAATTTCCAGGAAATACCTAGAGGAGAACTTATGATAAAAGAAGCTGAAAATTCAACCCAATGCAGATCTGCAGATCAGCATGTGCAGTTACAGCCTTTCAAACTTGAAAATATCACAGAAATCATTATAAGTCTTCCTGAAGCTCACAGCTTTGAAATCTTGCAAATACCATAATGCATGTAGGGAATTAGAAATTTTCACAAGATCATCATTCCCTCATTAAATGACCAGATAACATTCAGATGTAATTTTTGGGGGTTTTTGGCTATGTTTGTCAATAGCTTTAGAACTGCTGGGTTTCAGCTGAATGGGTCTTGATATATGAGTTGCTATGCTGTTTAAGAGCTTGTTAACAAGTAATAAGTTGACATACATTTCTTTTGTAATAACCACAAACCATTTCTTTTCATCTATACTAAGCAGCTCTGACACTGTTCTTTAGACAAAGAGGATAAAACTTCACCTTCTACCTCAACATCTCTTAAAGATTTGTTACTTTCTGATTTCTACTCTCTAAAGTGTCAACTTTGTGTGTATCTGACCCATACCTTAGCTAATGAAGTTATGGCAGTAACAAAATCCTTTTTCTATTTTGATTGTAAAATGTCTTGAAATTAGATCAAATCAAGGAGGAAGTTCCAGGCATCATTCACTTAAAGGATTTCATAGTATATTCAGGTGAGATTTGAAGAATAACTTTGCCAGATAGGAAATAAGAACAAACTTTTGAAATACTTTCAGTTTGAGTCTTGATTCACAAGCCAGATGAAGTGAAACTAAAAGCAAAGCAGGTGGCTCTGTTACCATCTTGGTCTTAGTAACACAATAATTCAGTCACCCTGAAGGTGGAGAAGAGAGTTTTAATCACTCATCCTGTTTGATTCAGAGTAGGCAGGAAAGTACCTCCACACTATGACACTATACACTGGCAATCCAGTGCCATCTGCAATGAATATTTACATGGCCTATGCAAAGTGCCACAGCTTCCTCAGCGTACCACTGACAATATATTGCTACCATGAATTTCCTTAATATTTTGATATTTTGTTTTTACTGAAAATATTACTGTGTGGAACAATTAATTCAAAGCTGAATTCATTTTCTTTGACTTAAGATAATTTTCCCCCATGTGATGGGAATGCATTCAGCTTCAGGCTGAGATTGAGTAAGAATTCATGAAAATGTTTCCCTCGTCACCATTTTATACCCTTTTCCACTGCAGATCTTTCAGTTACATTGCTAGCTAGCAATAAAATGGTTCTGGCTATAATCCATTACTCCATCTGACCACATATCAGTCTTTTAAGAGTGATCATGTTAAATAGCTTGTAATATCAATATGTCCCCGAAGTAACAAACCATTTCCAAGCACCTTTAGGTTCTGCAATCCTCTCCCTCCAACTCATTCATGATGAACAGACTTAATCTGCCTGTTTTGTACTTAGGCTTCTCTTTTTTGCTATCTCTAGCTGTTATGTCTCCCGTAGCAGAATCTTTCTGGTCATTCTGGCTAAGGTCCCAGCATTACAATTCTTTCATTTGTTGGTTTTGGGTTTTTTGCGAACTTGCTTAAATTGATGGGCGGATAAGACACAGTACAGTCTGACTGATAAAATCCTTCAGAATACAGCATTGTTCAAAAGATGAGCTCTATAATTAAACCAAACTAAAACTCTGAAATGGCTCTTATCTTTAGATTATTTTAATATCCAATATAATAATATACTAGCTTATTTTAATGTTGAATATAAGCCTTATTTTGGTGAATAAAACTAAAACATTAGCTGGAAGGAAAACATGGCTTTTCTTCCACTCAGTTGTTAGCAAATGCAAAAATTTTAAAAATGGTATTTCAGAAAATATGGCCTTTCTCCTTCCTGGGAAATATGATAAATACTGAAACATGAAACATGAGAATACAGATTTGCAGATATGTATGAAAGCAGCTGTTACACACTATGTCCTTTTTAGAAACTTACGGTATTGAGGCTATAAGTGGCCTTGAGAATACATGAGGATTGCATAAACTTCCATTGTTCAATAATGAATCAAACTAATTACAGCACAATTTGAAAATTATCTAAAAATATACATTGGAAAAGACATTTTTCTAGGCTTAATTTCCAATAACTAAAATAAGAAACGTTGATGATAATATCAGAGACTTCCTGATGACTGACCCTGCCCACATCAAAATATTCTGTCCTCTAAGCAAAGCATGCAATTGAGTATTTAAATTATACCCAAATTCCTTGAGCATGGAATAGCATATTTTCAGTGAGACTGTTGGCTTACCATCCCATGGTTCATTCAGCCAAACCCTTACTCACAGGGAGACATCACTTTCACTTACTCTCCAATGACAGAACTGCATTTATTCTAATAGTAAAGAGTGAACTACAGAGATCTCCTCAGGGCTTCCAAGAATTCTGCCCTGTGGCGTTTCTCATTTATTTCAACATATGCAAACTACAGAGAGTTGTTAAGGAAAAGTCAGATAAACCCTTGGGATAATCAGGCCTAAATTTACATTTTATAGAGGATGTTTCGTATGTTCACTGTGGGAAGGAAAAATGGGTTTCCATGGATCAAGATTAGAGGAATTAATATTTAAGGGCATACCATAAAGAAGAAAACAATGGACTGTAATTGATGCTTTTCATCTGACCTCTTTCTCCCTCTCTCTCAATCATTGTTTGATACTAGAAGACATGAATTCATGAGAGCCAGTGCTAAAGAAAAATGCACTAGAACTTAACTGCATTTTAGATCTGATGGTGTCAAGGGGACAAGTAATGTCTGTATCTGTCAGAATGTAAATTAAGTCACTTCATATCATTCACACTCAAGATCCAGAAAAGACCATGACCAAGGAAATGACATGACACATTTGGCAAACTTGACGTTTAATACAAATTTGTTACCATGGTCAAATTTTGATCCCCAATTGCACTGCTATTATGCTGCAATAAATTATAGCCAACTTGTTATAACTAATAGGGGAGATTTTCTAGACACTGGGAGTAACTAAGATCATTTTCTGAAGACCCTTTCAACCTTGGGAACATCAGTTCTTTTTATTCTAGGGTTTTTCTCTGGTAAAGGATATAATTATTCTTTAAAAAACTAAATGTAAGTACTCTTTAGTCTTTATAACTGGGGTGTTTTTAGCACCTTCATTATGATGCAAAAACCTCATGGGCCTGTTTTCAATGACATCATGAATACTGTTTCATGCAACTCAAATTCAGGAAATAGCCTGCTTTATTGATAACTTACGCAGTAAAAATTCCTACATCATCAATTCGTAATGGAAGTCACAACACTTCCAGCCAGGTTCTATTGGGACCTGCAGCTAGGCAAACGCAGCAGTACATCGCAGTAGGTCCATTTGTGACCATGAGTTGGTTTCCAGCTTGTCATTAATTCAGATTAAGCACCTAAATGTTCATCCTAAAACAAGCAGGGTTAACAGGGTGAACAAAGCACTAAACAGATGCCATGATCCCTGTAGTATCATGCAAGTCTCCAAAATCTCCTCACTGCAAGGCAAGAGGCTCATCACAGGATTGGTTGACACAAACTGAAGGAAAGGGTTTTTTTGGATTTGAAAGTTTAGCATGGTTTCTCCTTTTTACAATGAAAGAATTTAAAATAATTAAGTGTCACAAAGATACTTAGTTACTGTTTAGCTGGATACTACTGATTACTGTTTAGGTAGCTGAGAGAAATAATGAGCCAGGGACTGACTGTGAGGAGCTGATGCCACATTCACAGGAGAGGGGGAGGAGGCAAGTGGAGCACTATCGCATCTTGTGCATGTGATGGGGGTGTAGATTCGTCACCGCTACACCAGAAACAGCCCACAAGGAAGACCTCTGTTGTTGCTACTTCCAAGATATCACTCAATACTCTGGAAGTGTATGGATAATGTACATAAACTTGCCCATATTTAAGCTCGTATTGAACAGCAGACACACACACACATATATAAGCATGTACGCATCCATTAGCAGGTATTACAGTTCACTGAATTGCTTCAGTTTTCAACTACTATTTCTAGGTCTGTTTTGTGTGCAAGTTAAAGGACAGTTTCAATAGATATATGAAATATGCAAACAGTTTTCTCATTCTGAAAATTATTCTTAACTTCTAACATTATTTGAAGTTGAAAACAATAAGAGAATGGAGTTGAAGCCAGTGGTATTGACTGTACATACTCTGCGTGTGCTGCTGAAAACTGATTTAATTTGCCTGAGAAATGATCCTCCCCAAATTTTCTATCTTCAGTTTTAGTAGCCATAGTACTAGCCTTAGTACTTTGAATACAAAGGAAAGGACACCAAATCCATTCCTAAATTGCTACTATGGGTCTTTACAGAATTTTTCTAAGGTACTGCATGAGGTTCTTTTCCTAGAAGCCCCACAACTTTAGCAAGAACCTTTTAAAATGCTTATCAAGATATATTACATAATAATAAAAAAAAAAAAGTAGTTCAGCAGAGCCAGTGACATCACCCATTATCCACTTTGCAGTTGATTCTGCTACCTTATTTATACACATTGATGTTTTTTCATGACAGATATAGGATATTGGACTGTCTGTAATCTGAAGTTTGCCATATTAGTTACCTTGCAAGATGTTCATTGAATAGAAGAGGATGGAGGAAATTAGGAAACATATTTGTACCTAACCCTGAGATAAAAGGTAACTTAATTATCTGTCTCCTTAACACCAATCTCTGGCCCAGCTGGCAGCTTATTTATTTTTTATTTTAAATGTTTATAGTGCAATTGTGCTCAGTAGTTATCTTATTAAAAATTATAGAAGCCTATTTTTTTTCTGTCTTTCTGGAAAGGAGTTATTTTAACAGAGTATCTTTCAGGAATATTTTCTGCTTGGTCTGTACTCCTGTCTAATCTGTATGTGCAGAGAGTGTCACATGAAAAATGCATACATGTATCAGGTATAAAAACTAATACTACCTGTGCCTCAGCTTGGGCTGACAAGAAGTTTTGTACATTGCAAGTAATAGCTGAATCTTCCATGCCCCTTTGTCTTTGCTGGCAAAATCTAACTTCAGATGAGTCAGAAGCCAAACTCTGCCAGGTTTAACAAATGTCCACAGAGGATGAACAGATAGAATTATTTATTTCTATTAAGAATACCAGAGAGTATATTTTACAGGAAGTAATTTCATTACCTGTTGAAGTGCTAGGGTTCAGCATTTCAAGACACAAAATTCAATGATGCATTAATTTGATCCACCTCATTAGCATCCAGGCACATTTAGTGAAAAATGCCAGAATTGTTACAGTTGGTTCCAGTAATCAAAGTAATAGGCCCTGAGAGCTTTAACTCTATAATTAACGGATAATATATCTATATCATGTATAATATATATAAGAAAATATATATTGTGTATAACGTATAACATAATGTATCATATAATATATGATTAATGTACAAGAAGAGGCAATATTCAAAATCATATTGCCATGAAGAACAAGTTTCAGTAAAATTACAGATTTCAAGTTTGATCACCGTATTTAGAACAGAGAACCACGATTTTACATAATAGGATACATACTTGAAGAAAACTAGGAGAAAAAGATCAAATGTGCCTCATCTGTCTTGCTTCTGCAAATGAATATGCAAATAGCAGGCAGAGAAACTGAAGCAACTGTTACAAGCAAACATCCTTTTCTACTAACAGTTAAGGTCTCCTTTTAGATATTTTGCTATTTATTTCCACTATTTTACCTACTTTTTAGACTGGATCAAGCTCCTTGAAAAAAAAGTGTCGAGAGAATTTTTATCATTTCTTGGTAATTTCCATGTCACAGATTTATGTATTGATTTTTGGCAGTAGTCCCCACTTACTGACTCACAAAAGATATCCTTATGTCTCACATAGCAAGTACATATACAAGGAATACAAAACCACTCATATGTGAAGTGGAAACCTAGTCTATCATATATATCCACTACCAAAAAAAGGAAGAACAGCAAAGTGTATGGTTCTTGCCAAACACATTCATATATTTGTGTTCAACAAAACCTGAACAGAAGTCTATAGACAGGGATTTCTGACAAACTACCTCTTCTTTAAAAGTGTTTTGCAGATTGTATTACATGCTTCCTAGCACTGATGGTCCTGACATATAAAAAATCTTAACTCCATTTGAACAAACTTTGTATCATTTAGCTGTCTACTGGGGTCAAATGGAAACAAAGATTAACATTCCCTCATCCAAACACAGACCCAGGCAAACTGCGATGTCTTCTCTTACGTACCTGGGGCACAATATGTATAAAGTCTGGCATCAGCTTACAGTCACAAGTGAAATGACTAACACTGAAATATAAGCATCTTAAATGGATTTTATGGAAATAGAATGATACAAAATAATTCTGGTTTCAATGTTATTAAAACCAAGAAAGTTGAGGTGTCCATAAAAATGATCATTATTGATCTAAAAGAACTACAATTACTAATTATGAGTTTGGCATTTTCTCACTTAAAGCAATTTTTAATTTTCCATATACTATGCCCATTTTCTACATGAAATTGATCCTTACTACTCTGGATCTAATACTAAACATTATGAGATCACATTAGACATTTCAGTGCCTGTGTCTCTAGGACATATGGTACCGAGTGAGAAAAATAACAGAAGCATTTTACTTAGCTATTAAACAATTATACTCATGTTCTCTTACAGCTAAAAGGAGGTTTGTAATTTCTGTTACTAAACTTAAAATATTACTGTTTATTTTTAATATCTCAGAGCCTCAACATGACAAAAATTCTAATTAGAGTAATCTTTCCTGTAACCTGATTGTCTATCGTTTTCCAACTCAAGATTTGAATTTGAAGAACATACACTATGCTGGGTCTATGTAACCTGTAACAATTTTCTACCTTAGTAGCCATGCTGCATCTTTCGAAAACTAGCAATGATTAATTTTGCCACGAGCTAGTAACTGAAAGAGTGAAATTCTCATTTGTGAGGAATGGTATAGTAAATCACAGATTAGCAGTCACGCACTCTCAGTGAAAGTATATCCTCTTGCTTACACCTAACAAAGCTTATGTTCAATATGGCTCTTTACTATACAAATCTTGTGTTAACTTCAGAAAGAAAATGTTTTAAAACCAGAAAACTACTTATGTTAACAAAGATTTCACTCAGCAGAATCAGACAGTAAAACACAATTCATCTTCCTACAAACTTTTAACAATTGTGACAACTTCACACAGCTGTCCACAAATGTTATTTAATAAAAATTTTGTCTGCTTAAAAGAATACACTAATCTAGATTTTTCAGACCAAAGTAATGAAAAGTACAATTCACACTTCCTGTCCTTCCCTATAAAGCAGAGGTCTTTAGTCTAAATTGACCATTCAGGGTTTTTTTCATGATCTGTGGTGAAAGAGTGGCACCTCCATAAAATAATTTATCCTGTCCTCACACAAACATCCGAGACAGATGGGAGGAATTGTTCTCTGGAAGTCCCTCTCTGTCTCAGTCTCCCTCTAAAATCTATACAGCGACACTAGATAACTTTGGCTAATACCTAACTTTCTGATAGCTAAAGTCAAAAAAGATGAATCCATCTTCTCGTGCCCTTGGTCAGAAATCCTAGTTTGTGGTAAGTTGTTTGGTGTTGGGTTTTTTTGTTTTGTTTTTTTTGGTGCGGGTTTTTTTGGGGTTTTTGTTTGTTTGTTTGTTTTTTTAATGCAGACTGACTATTTTGAAGTTTCAGCATCTCATAGGCATCTGGTTAAAATTCTTACTGCATTACACCTGCCATGCTGTAAGAGACACGTTAGTTAGTCTGCTCCATCTAGAAAGCTGATAGAGAGTCCAGACTTTCAGTTGCACCTGTAACAGCATTACATCTCTGATGTGAAATGAGGAAGGTTGCTATCAAGTTACTAGGCAATCAATACAAGTGTGGGCAAGACTTACTGCAGAATAGATAAGGGTAAAGGGAGAATCATTATAGCGTAATTTCTGATGATTAAATAATGCCTTAACCTGGAAGAGAGCCACATTTTTTTCCTCCATAAGAAACCAACAGAAATATTTGAATTGTTCCTGTTCAGATAAAGGTATCTAAACATAGCCAATACTAGTTCTGCATATTTCCATTTCCTGAGTAGAGATAACTATTTGCATACAATAAATATTCAGATTTTTATATACATCTAAGTGACTCAATTCTTTATGGATCCCACTTATAGATTGTAAAAAGTAAAGAATATGGAAATAAAAGTGAGAGTTTGTTTAAAATTTATATGCTTTAGGAATACATTAAAAAAAAAAAAGATTATAGCTAATATTCCATACCTGAGTAGTGGTTGCTTTGGATAAGAAGGTTGGTCAGTGTTTTGGCATGGCTGAGGTTTTTTTGTGACTTGCTTATAAATATTCCTGGCAGTTACTCCAATCCATAGCATAGTAGAGAGTGTAGAATAATGTAGTACTATGCCAACCTAAAAAGAGTGGACAGTTAAACATCAGTAAATGGATCCATAAAAGAAGAGTTTTAGAAAAATCTTACTGCATAAGTGTACAAACAAACAGATTTTTTTAAACTGAATTTATAAGTGCATCATTTTTTTTCCTTTCTCTCTGGTTATTACTAACCAGGGAAAACACTTTTAAAAAGGAGATGGACTCTGTTATTTAATCTATTAGAGATAATATCTGTGATACCAGATGGTATGTTATGAAACCAAGACTGTAAAGACATTTGTTTTCTAAGAACCTGATTAATGACAATTTTTTACACCTGAATTTAAAGTGACACAAAGCTTAGTTCATGTTGTAAGCTTTGTTAGTTTATCATGACAATCCAATTTAAAAATTAATGAGAGGTCAGCATTTTTGCCTGCTATTACAATATTATTTCCTTTCATTTTTCAGGAATAACCTGCTGTAGTTCCCTCTCAGCTGCACATAGTTAAGGTTGACTTCTTGTAATGGGATCAGTGCTATTTGCCTAAACCCACACATATTTTAAGGAGTTTATAAACTTGGACATACAATTTTTGAAAATAAATTAAGATCTTGTCATCCTCCTGTAAAAGGAAATACCAACTGTCATTAGTGTTATTAACATTTTGTCTCAAAGAAACTTGTATGTTTATCACTGAAAGTAAAATAAAGTACAAACACCTCTAAAATACTAACATCTTTGTTATGTCAGTAATTGTTATTCATTACTATGGAAACAGTAATTGGAATTTTATCCAATCCCCAATGCTTTATTGCATCAGCTAAGTCTCCATCTGATTATATAAAATAAGGTTAACTTTGAAGCAATAACCTGACATTTTGCAGTGACAAGTAAAATATTGCTATAATTGGAAAGCACATAAAAGTTTAAGGAATACAGAGAATTGCTGAATAAAGCTAACACAAATCCATTATAGTGATTTATTTGAACCAGTGTTCATTTTTGCTTGACTTAAAATAATTGATGGGTAAAGAAAAAAATTAAATTATTTTTGTTTATATTTAGTAATATAGCACAAAACTTGAAGATAGCAGCAAATATCATTAACAGAAAACCCTTTGTAATTTTCTCTGGGACTTGTCTCACACATTATACAAGGGAGTATAAAGCCTTCATAGCTGTTGTTGCTTGAGGTAAAAGAAGCGGAAATAAAAGAATGAGACAACTATGTACCATCAGCTGGCAGACGTTGTCAGTTCACTGGCTAGTGCTGTCTGGACTTAGTTCATATGCAGCTTGCAGCATTTCTGTAGGGACGCAGTGAATATGACTATGAGCTGAGGGACAAGTGAAGGAGCAAGACAGGAGGGAAAAGAAGGGGAGGAGAAAGGGGGAGAAAAAATGGAGGTGGGAACCATGAGAAAGAACTGGAAAAATTCTAGTGATTTGGTTCATAACCTTTTTGTCATTTCAGCATAGCACTGCTAATATATATTCTGTAATTATTCTACATAAGTATGCCAAAGAGTCCATAAGAATATGAACAGCAGGGATGAATTCCATATGAGAAGGCACCTATATGTGAAATTTTCAAAAACATATATGGCCACATGTACAGAAATGATCAGACACTTAACTGAATGAGATTCTTTATAAAAGTACAATAAAACAATGTTATTGAACTTTCAAGGAGGAAACTGAACTGAAAACATCATTGCCATGCCACACCTTAGTCACATTACTTTTCTTCAGTGTGCTCATTTCAGCGACTTAGTTCCTTCTGATAAATCAAACAAATACGGACAAGAGACAGAAATGTTATAATCTTTTGTACTAACTCTTTCATACTATGCCTCTTTCTGTTGCCCAAAGAAACCCCCAACATTTGTATTTCTTGCTTAAAGGAAAAGAGGATATATCCTAAGGATACAGGACCTCCTCACAACTGACAGATTTAAAGGACAGTGGTGACAATCTGGAGATAAAACATATGACACAACAATGTTGAATTTGGAAAGATGTGCTGAGCTGTTATACTAAATTCCAGAAGAAAGGATACCCTTTTCTCTGTGGGGTGATGATTTTGTTTCTCAAGTCTTACCATAAAATATGCTTTCTGGAGTAGAATTTTTGTTCTTATTCATACACTAGTAATAATTAGTGAAGAAATGATTGTCACATCTCATCTTGAAACTTCAGTGTTTCAAATTGGTGGGCTTCGCTCTCTGCCTCTTCCTTTTCCACATCTCCACAGTGACATCAGTCATGCCACGGAGATGCATTTTCCTCACTGTTGCACTTAGGGGCTGTGGCTGCATGCTCTTTTGTCCCCTTCAGTGGGACCACCTCTTTCTAGCTTTCTTAAGCTAGGAAGACATCTGAGCCCTATGCTAGAAATACATGAGATACCAGCTCATGACATGGAAGGGGAAGACAAGGCTCAACAGAAAGGGGAACAGGTCAAAGACAGTTTCGTCTTCTAGACTCCCTTAACTCTTCTCACAAATGTAAACTTTAGGTTTATGCAATAAAGGTCCAGGGTACAAATATATCTGTATACATCTTGTTACTGGATTTGTGTCTCTGTAAAGCTTAAGAGGTCAATAAACAGATACAAATTAAATAACCAGGTTTTTGTTTAAAACTATTTTCATTATAAGTAGAACTTCTGTATTTCATGTAAAATTGTGTGGGAAGGGTCAAGTTTTCCACACAGAACAAAGGATTATGACTGAATATATTAAAATGATGACCCTTACTTGTAAGGTTGTCCACTGACAGGCCAAATGGCACAGAAAGAGCTGTCAGGACATACTCATTGAAGACAGCATTGGACCTAAAGTTAGTCAATAACTGCAGTTATATGGTGAAAATTCTGTTGTTTCCTTGGACTCATTTTTCTCATGTCCTGTGTTCTTAGAACTCTTATCTTTGGGAATAAGCACCAGCCTACTGAATAGAAGATTACACTTTCTTATGATAAGAAGATGCTGCCTGTACATGCTCCTTCAATATATTTCAATACCTTAGGTGTAACTTAAGTTCCACACCATGCAGTTACCATGGTAATGACCAGAATACACATTTATGCAAAGCATTTTGGCACAAAAAGCTTTCTTGATCAGCTTTAGCTTGCAAACAAATGTCTTCGTTTTCCCCTAGTTTTAATTTAATTTTTTTTTTCAATTGTAATCATATTTCAGATAAGACTGTCCTTCTTCAGCCAGTTCTATTTAAAGGAGGATATGGATATGCACTGAAGTTCTGGTTAAACTATTAATCCTGCATTGAAAGTTATTCTTTTCACTGGAATGAAGGGATTCAGGAACTTCTTTGCAGTCTATAACATCACTGGATGTGATTATTTAATGATCTTAAGACATTTAGCCTTAGAACAACCCCCTGCTCCCTTTACAGGTAGAAAAGAGCAAAAAGTTGAGACCCACAAATCAGATACCCGAGACGAGGAAGGACAATCTTCAGCACGCACATTTAACTCCACAGTGTGAAAACTTTAGCTGTCTTATGTGCCTGCTAGTAAAGTTTCCAGCCACCTATGACTAGCTCTGTTTCTTATCTCAGCAGAGCTGAACAGTGCAGCTCCTTTCTCACCAGACCAGTCAAGCATTCTTTGCTTAAGGTATTCTGACAAACTTGATCATTGTACATTAGTTTTACACCCATTCTTTCAAAAAAGTTATAGCTAGAGCAGAAAGAACTGCTCTTTTTCTCCTCTTTCCATAATATTTTTTGATTCTACAGCTCCTACCCGAAACGTGGCACATAGCTCTAGGATGTCCTTAGTTTAACAGGACTCAAATCCAAATTTCAGACTTCCAAGGGTAGCATGCTGATTTCTAGGCTACTGGTTAGTATGGAATGGGCTTCGC
The DNA here is from genome assembly GCF_003259725.1 of Athene cunicularia. Lineage (NCBI taxonomy): Eukaryota > Metazoa > Chordata > Aves > Strigiformes > Strigidae > Athene > Athene cunicularia. The sequence goes on from NW_020799105.1 coordinate 10,147,970, forward strand.
CTTTCTTACTGAAGATTTACTGCCCTACAGAAAGGAATTCACAAGCAACTTCACATATAACACTTTCAGGGAGAAGAAAGATCAGAGGCTTGCCAAATTTTACATGGAAGCTTTTATTTGATACAGGAGGTTTTTGGAGATGTGATGTAAGTGATCAAGCCACTCAATGACTGGCCACTAGGATGAAAAGTTATGATTCTTCTGACTTTTCTGTCTTCTGAATCTTGTGCCCCTAGGCCTATTCTTCATGCTTTGACATGTTGAACTGATGATTTTATCCCCTAGCATCCATAGCCTCATGGCCATCATAGTCTTCTGGAAAGTAGGGGCCATAAGACTGAAATGTTTTGGATGGAGAGTACAGAATCAATGCCTCCCACACATGGAGAGTAATCCAGCTACAGTCGTGTCTCCTTCTGTCTCATTCTCTACATGAAAGGAATAAGCCTTCTTCTGTCCTATAAAGGAAAATAATCTGAGACTAACTCTGGGAGATGGAAGGGGCTGGTACATCACCTATTGGCTGGCTCAAGCAGCTTTCTGGCCAGTATACTGGCTCTGATTAATCCCATTTTGCTGTTCCTAACACAACTTTGCCTTGCATGAAAAATTTTGCCATAAACTCAAAACTGTATTCTACATCAACAGCCAGAATTCAGACACCCAAAATCAAATTTGTGGGTAATCTAAATAGTCTGTAGATATAACCTAATTCATACAGGAAATCTGTGAAGAAGCAATCAACTCTTCCAGACCAGCACTCTAACATCAGTTTTCTCTGTAAATCATAAAGACTGCATAGCACATATGCAAGTGAGACTATCTATACAAAATCCCCTCTGAAATAGGTATGCAGGTTTAAAAGGGAGTTTTAGATTTTCAGATTGTAGATAAAAATAAATAACTTACCATCTCTGAAAACAGAATTTTTTTTTTTTTTGTGTGTGTGTAACTACTTTGCCTTCAAGGGGATATGAAGGTTCTTCTAGCTATCTACCACAGAAAATGGGTCCATTTCCATAGAATTAACTCCTGCAGCTTAAAGTTAGCCTGGGACACCTCATTTAGAGAGAGAAGGTGATCCAAATGAAGTTATTTTAGAACCACCATTTTTTGGTTAATGATGAAGGATAAAAATTAACTCAGTCTATTATTCCACTTGGGTGAGGATGTTGCAGTGAAATTTGTGTGAAAGTTTTGAGGATAATTACAACAAGAAAGGTGGAGGTTCACTGGCTTTAACACTGCATTTCAGTGACTAGGACAAAAAATGCTTGCACTTAGAATCTTCCCCTGTGCACTGAGGAAACAAAAAGTGGAAATTGCATTGCTGCACAGTGAAGCTCTGTTTTGAATTGTAGCAGATGGAAAGATACCTGTGCTATAGCAACACTGATGGTGCTACACATGGAGTATAACTAATATTTTAGTGCTGCTTGAAGCAGTAATATTTTCACAAATATATTTTAGATCCTAATATCAGTTTTTTTCCACAACTGAAAAAAAAAAAGGGGGGGGGG
>NW_020799105.1:10149539-10252190 GCF_003259725.1 Athene cunicularia
GGGGGGGGGGGGGGGACAAGAGACAAAACCTAGACTTGAGGGACACACAAGCCCAAAACTGCTATATAACTATACATTTCATTACGCTGAGTGATTTAAAGAATTGCTATATTCCATACACAGGAAAAAAGGAGTGCTGTCCACCCCACCACCACTTATGCAAGCCACAGGAAATGTTCAAATATGTGAGCTTTTAGGGAAACCATTAGTAGGTCTGACCTCCCTACCTCCTAGCTTTGGCATCCGGAATATTAATTCACAGAGTAATCCTCTCAGGGTTATCACAGGAGGAGATAGGCACTGGGACTCACAGAATTTTGCTGTCAGTAGGCAAGAAAGGGTCTGTGGTGGCGTACAGTTTTCTGGGAGTGAACATTTGTTCAGCCTCTGTTATCAGCATCCATTAGCCCTACCTAATCACATCAGGAACATTAGCCCATCCTAATTTCTACCAGGAACCAGAGGACTGTGTGTGTTGAGTGTCCTGTATCTTTCCTATATTTTAACTGCTGATGATATTGTCTGTTGATGTAGCATGGTGTCAGGTAAATAAATAATTCTGTGAAGCTGGTTAGAAGGCATATGTGAATGGATCCATTCAGTTTCTCTAAATGTGCATGTTTCAGCAGTTCAGGATCTGGTCCTATACCATAGCTAGAAACCGCTGTCACTGATAATGCATTTTATGAAGATACCCCTGTAGTTTATGTAATACTCATAACATTATTAATAACTCATTTATCTCAATCAATTTTTCATTATGGCTGTTAATGCTGCATTGTTACCATGCAATCTTCAAAGTAAATAACCAGACAATGATTGCAACAACAGATGGTCATCTGTGATCGTGTAATTACACAGCCGTGGCTGCCCTACAAACTAATCTGCCACCCTCACTTGCAAACTGCAGATAGAGACAATGGTAAGTGATATTTCAATTTGCCAGAACTCACAGATTAATTATGACACAATACACCAGATATTGTGAGATATTTATCTCAGACTAATATAGTGGACAACTAAACTATTGTCATTTAAATGAATACCATATAATACACATAGGTAGACTTTGCACACAGAACGTTACAGGTGCTTACAGATCTATATATGCTGTTTATTGACAGTCATGCACAAGTACACATAAAAGGCTTCCAAAGCATCTCACTGAGAATTAGAATGGTAACTCTCACACTAGCTATGCAAGTTTTGCAGTGACTAAGCTATTGGCTGGTGACTCTTGCTGTTTACACCCATTCAAACCAATCAGAAGAACCAGATTAGTGACAGGCAAAATATCTGTGAGAATGTAATGAAGTGCTTTACTACAGGTAAATGCCAACAACATTCATGAGATCTGGAGCACTTCTACAAAAATCTGAGAAGAAGAAATATTTAAGACAAAAAAATCGCAACAAGCCCTCATCAGGCATTCCAGATGACTGCAATGACTCTCTTTACACACTGTACAGACTCAGCTTCTATATTCAGAGCAGCTGAAGCCATGGCCTCTCTGCGGATCTCATGGCACTATACTTCAGGAAAAGAATGAAGCAAGAAATTTGAAAAAGTCCAGCAGTACAAAACACGGGTCCATAAATTGCAAGGGTACTGGTCTGCTTTGTCTCTTTATCTTGAGTTTTAATTAAAAGACATAATCATACTATAAATATTAAGCTGCCCAAGTGTGTATTTAGAGATCACTCAGTGAAGTCAGGGCCACCCTCAGGCAAGTGGTATATGTATTACAAAAGCGCAGCATTGAACTTAGTTCCCCACATTTGATGGAATGATCAGAAAGGACAGAAATATTGGGGAATCATAGTTTTCAGCTATCCTGTAGAAAATAATAGTATTTCTCTGTTCAGGGATTTTTTAAAATAAGGAAATCTGAGTTGTAGAGAAATTAATGCATTGGTCAGACTCTCACAGAAACTCAGGCAACAACCAAACACTGAACATTCCCAGTGCTGGCCTTTAAGAGATATAATGATGACTTATTCTGAAGAATTTAAGATTGAGGAACAACATATGAAAAGAAAGAGAACTATCAATATTGTGTTAAAAGATACAGTTTCAGGTTTTCATTCTATTAGTAAGAATTACTAAGGCAGATACTTACAGCTTGACATATAATTGGATATTTAATGCGATTGATTCCACCAGCAAAAACAGCAAACGTAAGAGCAGTATGAAAACAAAAGTTGAGAAGCATGTGCCATCCTTTTCTACTTATTCGGATTGTGCTGTTGAAAAATCACGTTTTAAAATTAGAAACTAACATATTTATTATGAAAATTACAATTTGGAAAAAAATTTTAATATGACAGAACTAAATTCTCTAATTCTTGAATACCTACTTAGAAATGTACCTATAGGAAAGAGTCTGCTTTATACAGCACTGAAATCAATAGCAAAAAAGGTAAAATCAATGGTAAAAATTGTAAAGACTCTGCTGACAAGGGTCTACTGCCTTATAAGTTTCCTCCCTCAAATCAAGCATTTAAAGTAGAGTAATAAAAGCAAAAGGCTTATTGCATAGCTTCAGATATGCAGAACCTTAACAAGACATCTCTAAAGGATTAAATGGAAGCTGAAAATCAAAAGTCATTGCATTAAGTTCACTCAATATTTAGCAGCTTCTACAGTACAATACATTCCTACTCTTTTAAATTGCTAATAGTCTTTAACAGAAGTATGTAGTCAAAATGGCATTTATATAAATCCTTCATATAAAGGAAAACACAAGTTTTCTAAAATCAAGAAGATTTAGAAGTCAAAGGAAGTTTCTTTTATCCAATGATAGTTGCCAGGCTTTCAACCAAACTTGGTCTTAGAAGCCAATACCACCAGCATAGCTGTCCAGAGTGCTGCTCATCTGGAATTTGCCAGAAAGTGATTTGATAGTGCTCATGGTTTTATAGTAAATTGTCAAGTTAGAAATCTTAGAAACAGCATGTAGACCATTTAGAGATACGTCTCTGGACAGATAGAGCTTGGGAACAGCTTGAGAAAGGTTGACATAACCTTTTTACCTTTTTTGATTTCTCTGGTGTAAATCACATTGCTGGTATTACTATGCAACAGTTATTCTGATAATTTTAAGTGATCTTTTCAGTGAAGATTAGAAAAATTAAAGTGTCTCAGCATAATGCTGACCATTTAACACAAGTGCTTAAAATTGAATTCTTACCTGTGATGGACAATGTAGGTGATAATAGAAGCAAACAGGCACAACAACATAACTGCAGTACATGCATATACCACAGGGTGCAGAAACTCCCCTGGGTACTGGGGGAAAGACAGCACTGTCTTAAAATCCTATGGAGAAAACAGAATGATTTAACATCATTAGGCATGTGTGAGACTTCGAGACTTCATTTCAGTATGTCCTGTCATTTCTAGCTGTTCCCGTTAAATAGCAGAAAAATTAGATTATGAACTTTTTATGTAGATATAGTTCATGAATTTACAATAACATCAGACTGCTCTTTCCTCATCTGCATATATTTTGCAAGACAGAAATGAACCTTTTTTGTACAAGCAGACATATCCTAATTTAAAAAAAAAGGTCTGAAAAAATACATAGAATATTACATTTTCCATACATTAACAATATCTGTTTCTTCTGATAACATGAACTTTATGTGTATTTTACTAGGATATTAAGGACTAAATATCGAATTACCATAAAGGTCTCTAAATGGCATATACATGGTTGCAGAAGAACCACTCAAACAAACAAAAGCTGTGAGAATACACCCAAAATATTGACTGACTTGCTCCTGTATTCAAATATAATTCCCAGTTGATACACCTCCTCTGACCCAGTGACCTTCACACTTAGTTGCAAATATTCTACACTATCTACGTCAGTTCAAAAGCAGCTTGACAGCTACATTAACAGCAGAGTAAAGATCCATGCACTCCTTTTGAACCTGCTAGTGCCTACTGACACAATTCTTCATGAAAAATATAATGAAAAACTATTAATATCTTTGTAAAATTAACCATATCAAATTCTCATTTAAGTTAGTGGATCTCACAAGTAAGAAATAATAAGGGAGCTAAATCTGCAGGTGTGATGGATGGAAAGCAAAAGGAGCCCATTACAGAAAACAGTATGTCTTCAGACTGAATTAAACCAAACATTAGAGGTTCATTGTAATACATTAAGCCACGTCTATTTGTGACACTACACTTCTGCAAACAAGTAGTATAAATCAGACACATAAACTATCACTTGAGTGCAACGTGTTGTCTACATGCCAGTTTCCACGTGCAGTGGCACTTACTGATTGGATGTATATTCATTTTTGCGTGCATACAGAAAAAGCTAAAATCTGAAAAACTATTGAATATGACAATCCAGCATACTCTAACACTGAAAATACTGGCATACATTTAAAAGTATTTTTCTTTATTTGTCAGTTTTAGGTTCCCCTGGATCACGAATCAATACATTATTTTCCTGAGGTGAAATCTACCCTTTGGAGACTGGGATTGTAATGCTAATACATTTTAAAAATTGCATTTGCATGCAGAGAGCTGATTTCCCACACCATTATTTATGTATATGATCTTGTGCCATGTACAAGCAGCTAATGTTCATGAGTATATACAATTATTAAATCATGGGGAAAGGTACTGTTCTGTTTACCTTCCAGAAAGGTCCTTACAAGTAACAGATGCCCTTAATAGTCATTATTTTTCTTCATACTAGCTTTAAAGTTCCTAAAATTGACTGTATCAGTTCCTCCAGATGCATATTAATGTCAGTTCTAAAACAGAGCAGCTTAAAACATACACAAAAAATACCATCAAAATGAACAAATAACATATGAACAAGATGGCAAATACATGTCATCACACCCCATTTCTCTTCAAGTACTTCCTCAGCTTGTGTGTGTACCTCAGTTAAATATGCTCAGTCACCACTTGTCCCACACAAAAGTCCTCTCTCAGTCCTGCTCAGTTCTCCAAGATTCAGTCAGAGGTGGAGTCACTTGTCACAGAGGTATGCTTATGGTGTCTTCTAACACCTCTTGCTTCTCTTGCCTCAACCACAAGTGGAATGGAAGAGGAAAAGAACTCTGTCTTTTGATGTGGTAGCTTTTTAATGTGACAGACCTATGCTCTTGAGGCCTTCTCTTGTTTTTGTTAGTATGCATGAATATACATTCAGGATATAATGAATTCACAAATTCAAATAATTCTTTAAAAGTCTACTGTCTCAGAACTGCCATTGAATCTTCACTCAAACCAAACATCCTTTCTTAATGACCATTAATTCTTTTACAGACTGAATTTCTTGAGGTAGACTATTATTTAGCAGAGATGTTCAGTAAAATTTTGGCTCATATTACTACAGTAGTAATGTAAATACTGTACAACTTAAATAGAAATACTTTGCTGAATATGATAAAATATTTACTTCTAGCTCTTACTATATATTTTAATGCCGTACGCAAAGTACCATAATTGTATGTTACATTTTTAAAAGGTGGGTTTGATTTTATTTCCTAGAGGAGATTCAAATTATGATGATATTGAAAAATGGCAGGAATTGTCTACAGGAAAATGAACACGCACACACACACACAAGACTGACCATTACAAACTACAACTACAAGGCCAGTAAAATGTTGTCTAATGAGAATCTGTCATTCATTCACCCTTATAAGAAGGTGTGAAACCAGCTTCTTTTAGCTGTAAATGCCACCATAGTATATAAGGAACAATAGAATTTAGAGATGGAAATTAGTGACAGAAAAGACTTTTTATCAGCTATTTCAACCAACAATCAGAATTATAAAAACATCAAAGTGCAAATGGGACTGTTTCACTTTTACTGAAGACTTCATTTCAAAAATCGACTAAACCACACACATCCACCAAACTGATTAGTTAAAACTGAATATGTAAGTATGAAGAGGTATAGACAAATTACATACAGAAGGTAGCCCTAAGACATCTAACAGCAGATGCTGATAAAGTTGAGGGGAAGAAACAGTGAACTAATACTAAATATCTAGTATTTTCACAAAATTACAGCTGCTAACAAGATCTAGTTTGTGCTCTAAATTTTTGTAATCCATCTACTTATATTGGCAAATTAAACATTTATTTTTAATATATTACTTGTAATAGTATGATGTTAGAAAGTACAGTCTAACTGATTTCTGTGTTTAAAGCAGGACACCTGAAATTGCATTTCCTAAAGAAGCGATATCCAAGCACCACAGACTTAGAAACACAAGTGCATTTCAACAATCAGTTATGGTAAGTTTTAGATTCCTATTTGTATTTAGATTCCTCCCACTTAAAACCAAACTTAAGGATTAGGTGCCAAATATTAGGATGGTTAGGAGCAACAGAATATGGAAATTATCCACAGAGTTGGGTCTCTATGGAGAGCTGAAAACACTGCAATGCACATTGAGTGGAGCAGTTGAGAAGGACTGCTCTTTGGCAGGATCTCAACAGGCTGGAGAAATGGGTTTATAAGGAAACTCATGAAGTCCAATGAAGACAAAGTTTCCTGTCTCTGAGACAGAGTAACCCTGACAGCAGAACAGGCTAGGGGACAACGGACTGGGAAAAAACTTTGCAGAGGGTCCTGGTGGACAGTAAGTTGAAAGCAAGGCAGTGGTGAGCCCTCGTGGGTGAACCACATATTGGGCCTTATTAACAAGAATGAAGGCAGCAGGCTGAGGGAAGTGGTTATTCCCTTCTATTCACCACTTGTGAGACCAAATCTTGACTAGTGTGGCCAGTTTGGGGCACTTCAGTACAAGAAAGAGACTGATGAAATGGAAGGAGCCCAAGTGGAAGCCATCAAGACAGTAAGATGGATCAAGACCTAGATTCTAGCTCTTTAACTTATATGTCCTATCTCCCAAGAGTTGGCCCATTTTACTGAGCTCCTTTACAGTCTGGATTACTTTACCCTCTGGCTAAAGGTGTACCACAAAGAATGCAAGATGTATTAAGCCAGCAGAAAGCAACAGCAAACAGAAACAAAGAGCTTGAGCTAGAAGCTTGACTTGTATTAAAGTTAGTGCATTTTGAGGGAGACAAGCCTGGATTTTTGTCCCCAGTACCAAGCCAAATTTATGCATTTTACAGAGTAAACAATACATGTTATTAAGTGTAATTTAATAAAAAGCAGATATAATCCAAGGAGAAAGGAATAAAATACAGATCTTGATCTTATGAGTGTTCTAATTCCAAGGCTTCATGCAAAAGATTGGCATATTCAGGAATATTCTGAAAAAAATCCACCTCTTCTGGAAAGCTGGACTCAATACTGTCTATATGGGCCGGGCTAAGAATTCTCTGTTAGGTGAGCAGTACATATCAGCTGACGACTCAGGTGAAGTGTATGTGCCTCCATGCCAGACTTCTGAATGACAGCAGAGCTTAGAAATCTATCTGTTCACACTGGGAAGCATCTATGCACATGCAGAGAAATCTAATTCCAGGGAATTTTCCAGTTCCCACTACAACAAATGTTAATTTCGCAGATAGCAGGCAAACTTCCTGAATCACTTTCATAGTTTTTGTTGCTTAAACTCTGCTAAGGTCTATTCTGTAGGTGTAAAAGTAGGTGTTTAAACACACACAAAAAAATTAAAAGTTCATTCTGAAACCTCTCCCGGTAAAGAGTCTAATTTTTCAAAGTACTGAACCATGTTTCCACAGCCTGTTATGAGAAAACCCTGCGTTTTCTATGGGGAAAATGTCAAATACTGTAATTAAGTCAACCTTCTAAATGACATCTCTGTAATACTTCCCCAACTCATGAATTAATATCTCAAATGGCTTAGGCTGTTTAATTTGGAGAAGATCTGAAACATGGAAGTTTAGAAGAATGTTTTCAGAATTCACAAATAGGTCTAAGAAATTCTGCAACTGTCTCCAGTCACACTGAAAACATTGAAAACAGCTTTTGTGGTACTGTGATTCTACCAATTTTGAAAGACTTAAAAGATTCAGGGAATGCTTGTAAAACAACAGGAGAAAAATCCTGTAACTCTTAGCATGATCAGTTCCTAGTATCTTGCCTCTCCTCAATTTCTCATTCACAGTTTTCCAAGGTTTGCTTCCAGAATAGTTTCAAATTTGCTGGTTTTGCTAGCTGTCTCCTCAGCCCTAATTATCTCCAATAGCCATCCACTGAATGTATGCTACTTTTGCAAATAATGACTCCTTACACTCACAGAGAAAAAAAAAAAATCCAACAAAAAACCCGCCTATGTTGTTTAGAATAATGAGACACATTGTGACAAAACAGGAAAGGAGCTGTTTACGATTTTATGTAAATTTAACATATCTTCAGGATTACAATTAAAACCACTAGCAATATTTATTAATCCATTTTATGTTAATTGAGAAGTAGCATGCTTAGATTTAAGAATTTTGCTCATGTTTATTTGGCAGATTTGAGGAAATCATTATTGACAAAGCAGTCTGAGGGGGGAAAAGGAAATGCTGAATACAATTACAGTAATATCCATCACTACTGAATTGCCATTCTGTTCAAAGAAAATTGGAAGGAAGAACAAAGGACACCATATGCCAAAACATATTTAGCAAATTTTGAAATTCAATGTTGTTGTTGGATATTTTTGTTATCTCCTTGAAGAGTTTTTACTCAGAAACACTATGGCTAGAGGGCACTCAATTGGTCATAACATACACAAACACTGTCCTGAAAAATTACAATATTGATATACAGCTTATTTCACAGAAAAGCACAAATACATAGTATTTATAGAGCAAATACTTAAATATACCAAAGCTTCAGAATATGTAAGTTCATAATTTTACTCTAAAACAGAAAATGATATTGCAGAGGTTCATAGTTCAAGACCCTAGAGGCCACCTTCAAAAGAAACTTGAGTGTGACTGTCTCTCCTACAGATAACAGAAGAAAAGACAAAATAGGGGACTGGTCTAAAAACAGAGTATATGAAGGGAAAGGCAGGAATATAACTCGGGAGTTTAGTTCACAGTATTTTACTCCCACCCCTAGGACATACCATTCAAATGCTGTATTACATCTGACACTACTAGTTTACTTCCATCCACATTGGCCCAACCCAGAGCAGAATGAAAGTGTGAGTGTGTGAGGAAAGAAGCTTGTAGCTCCTTTCCAATGCAACCTCCAAGCTTTCTCTCCCTCTCAGATTACTTAAACAACTGTCACAGACAGAAATCAGATGGATCTACATGAATGCTCTCACTTGAAGTATGCTCATGCCTATTAATTATCAATCGTAGCTGATAAATCCTTGATTGCTGCCTTTCTAAAAAAAGAACTCTACGAATTTATTTTAACACTTTTATGGTACATAGGCAGAAACAACTTTTATAAAAGCAGTTCAGGGAACTTTGTTTTACTATTTAAAAAGATGACAATCAGAATATGTGCTGTACTAGCTATAAAATGGACATTTGAATCGAGACATCTATTTCATCTTGTTCCACATCAGGATATGCATTATTCTAACGGTAATGTAAATCTTCATCACTGTTGCATTATTGCTGCTCTTCAGTTTACAGCTGGTACTTCAGTTTTCTACTGTTACCCCAAAACATAATAATCAATTATGAATTTTTATGGTTTAATAGATTACAGAATCATAGATTAATAATATGTATCATGATATTGTAGATAATTTCATTGGCTGCATACCATATACTAGCTATTTTGAATTTGCTGCCATTTTAATAATATTTTAAAATTTATTAGACACTCAGGTGTGAATTAAGAAGACACACATAGCAATTTACATTGTTCACATTATAAATTAATAGCCAGAAAGAACAATGAAATATTTTTCATTTCTGGTATAAGAACTGAACTGCCCAGAAAAGTATAGCCTCTATCAAATAAAACAATCCCTGATTTTATGCCACAAAACACTGTTTAAGAAATAACACTTGAATGGAAATGGCTGCACATAACAAAGCTACAAAAGTTTTCCAATAGCTGTTTAGAAAGACAGCTGTTGGAAGACATATGTGTGTGTGTATATATATATATATATATATATATATATAAATGACTTATGGTCAGGCATCTTTTTAATTAAAAGTGACTGCAAAACATAAGCTAAGGAACACATCATATTGTTTGCTACCATATCAACTACAAAGCAAGGGTGAGTCTAAGATTCTATTTTCTTGTCTTGCAGAGATAAAAATGGAAGACACACACAGGAAAAAAAGCAAAGTTGGATAACCATAGCAAAAACCCCACAAGACCTAAACCAGAACTACATACCAGATTCAAAAGCTGCAGTAAAATGTGCCTCAGTTGCCTTTATGGTTATAGAAAAACCAATCTCCTACATCTCATCAAAGAGAAATGGGCATTTATCTTTACATACCAAAAATTAACTGTAGTCCTTGTGTCAGTATACAATTAACAAGATGGTAAACAAAATGAAACTGTGGAATTGGTTGTTTGCAAGCAATTAGTTAACATTTAGTAACTACTCAAAGTTTAACAAGACCAGGCTGAACCCAAGCAGTTGAAGGGGGAGGAAGCCATTTTGGGCGTGGCACCTGCAAAGTCAACAGGTGCATTCTTTGACGAATTTAGAAGAACATCCTCAAAGCAAAATTCTGTTTCAGATTTTGAGAAAAAAGTGGCTGGGGGAAAAAAGGGAACTCACAGAAGCTGTAGAAAATTAGGTATATTTGAAGTCTTGAAGTCTTAGGAACAGGTCTTAAATTCTGAACAATTCCGGAATGGTGAAAAACTGTTCAAGTAACTCTGAGGGAAATCAGTTTTTACGAAGTGGACGATAATATCTGCATTTAACTCGTGGGTGCCACAGCCTTGTGCTATGATTGGCTGCCATCTGGGCTCCATCTGACAGTAGCAGATTGGTATTCTCTGCACACGTCCTCGCAATTCCTGTCGCCTATGTTTGCTGTCCCTTACACATACACACAATACATTATTTACTCAACTATAAACATTTCTGTAATGTACACAAGCAGCATCTACAGTGCAATCATACACCAGCATCAGGATCAATCTCATATTAATAGTACACATCTGCCAAATCTTTTTACAAATGGTTTATAAGAAATATTTTTAACGGTATAAACATTTTCACACCTACATATATTAGAAACCTCTGATTTTTTTCTTTGTTTTCCTTTATTCTCTGAACAATAACAGGTCATTATTGCATGCATAATATTTTTGCTTTCATGAAGGTAACTTTCTGTTAAGCAGGATAGTTAAATAACTGCAATGGGAACTGTAAGTGTGACTGAGAACAGACCAAAGCAGGCTGATGTGTTAGCACTGCACAGAAATATTTTCTTCACAAACAGCAATTTCGTAAGAGGGCTATCAGCATCAGAATACAAACCAAAACTCCTACAGAATCAACAAGGACAGCACTGTCCTTACTTAAAAGAGCAGATGTTACTCCTCTCCATGTATTAAATGATTCAACATTGCGGTATGCCTGCAACTAATTAGTATGATCAACACAGTGCAGGGCAGGAACAAAAGCAGACCAGCCTCTGAGATGTGCTGATGTAAAGGCACACAGGAGTGTACATTTTTAAACCCTGTCCTATAATTTATATCCATTACATACTAATTGTTCCTTGATGGAACTTTCATTTGTAAGACTGAATTTAATGTCATTTCTGATTAGGCCCGTCTCTGGATATTAAAACTGACCACCAGGTTTATTCACTTACTAGCAGTTAAATAACTCACTTTCTGTAAGACTGTCTTATACTAAACATTACAGAAAACAGAAGATCAGTTACTGACAAGTAAGAATGATACAGATGCACGTAAAAAGAACATATATGTATGGCAAAAGAGAGAGAAATATATTTGCTAAGTCATATACTCACCATTAGCACTGCAAAGTTACTGAAGTGTGTACTCTGAATGGTGGTAATATTGCCTGCAGAACTAATTATGTGGCACCCTTCTCCCCACCAGCCTCCATGTCCATCTAGAAGGTCAAAATCCCAGAAGGCTGCAATGGGGTCTATACCCCGTGCAAAGTGCCTCAACCCTATAGTAAGAGGGCTGGTGAGGTTTCCAAAACTGCACCCATCTGCAAAAGCAACAAACTGAATCAGAGCGATGGAGTGGAAAACCCTTTATTGATGAATGCTGTGTAAAGAGATCAGATACGCTCAGCTATGGGGGGAAAAGCAATAGAGATACACCCTTAATGGTCAAAATCATAGGTAGTGCTCACATTCAGAGAAGTTTGCAATAGTATAAATAAATATGAACATCTCAGTCCCATAACGTGTCTAAAAGATCTAATCATCCTTCATAAAGCAGGTTTTTGGTTTTTTTTTTTTTTGTCTCAGAATCTTCAGTTACAGCCAGTGTTACACCGTTGCCCATGTAACTGCAGAAACGGCTCAGTTTCATGGTATGATTAATAGCTGAAACAATTCTGCGCTTTGAAAGTCACACTTAGAACATTTAAAAAATGTTAATAGAAATGAGAGCACTATTCAGTACCAAATAAAATAAGTAAAATTGCCTGGGTGAATAATTAATCAAAATAATGACTCACTAGCACATACAACATATCACATTTAGACAAAAGCCTTTAACAACACCTGTTTTACGTCCATCACATCAGAAAGTATACTGCTATCGATACATGCAACAGGGCACTACTCCCACTCCAAAAGCTTTATTTTTATCAGTGTCTGAGACATTAACATTGCAATTTTCAGTGTAAAGAGTAAAACAAGATTCTCTCGTATAGCACCATGCTTTAAGAAAAAGCATCTGTAACAACACTGTCAACAATCAGTAGTCCAAAATTTGCATTCTAGTCATACAGCAAGTGCATTTCTTTACTTGCAGGATAATTTCCATAAAATAATGCAGACAGGAACAATTGCAAACATTTGTATTAAAGAAAGAGACTATTTCCAGCCTCTCAGCACATTGTACACTCTACTCCTCTATTCTTTACATAATCAAGTACATTGTAGCTTTTAGATTAAAGGAAATAATGCATAACAACTCCTCACCTATTTTAGCAAAAACAGCTGGTGTGGCAACCGTCCTACGTTTCCCATCATCTGCAAGATTTGATGAGTTTCCTGTGCTAGGAAAGAGTTTTCCATTCCGAAAGACAATAAACTGTAGCTTGCAAGTGGAGTTATCAACAGATTGCCAGGCTGAAGACTGAGAGAAGACAGACTGTGGCAAATGAACTGAAGCTACCGCTACAGCATTCTGTACAATGAGAAAAAAAAAGAAACATTTAAAATGCAAATCACAACAGGGTTGCTTTCATGATGTTTTAAACTCCTGTACAAGATATGTATGCTGCCTTCCTTTTCCAACAGACTGGAAGCAACCAAAGAAGCACGAGCTGTAACCATGGGAATAGGATTGGTACAGTGCATATTAAAAGGGAAAACGTTTTGATTGAATGTGAGAGTCTATATGGTCAAGCTCCCTGCTGCAGAGGTGAGAATGGTTCTTACCGTGCCTGCTAGAGGGTCCATCAACACTGCAGATCTGATTTAAAGAGACAACCTCTACCAGGTTTTCTCCTTCACTTAAAACAGAATCAGACAACTTACATTAAAAAATTTCTCCAGAAGGGTACTTAAAGAGTATAAAAATCATTTTATTAAGACAAAAAATTAGATTAGCAGAGAACTGCAAGTGCAGTAAACAACAAATTTTATGAATATGTTTTTCTTGTTTCATATAAGGAAAATCAGTTAACTGTGTTTTAGTAATGCAGGAATAAAAAATATTACAAGTACTAATGTAAAAGAAGAAAACAAGACAGCGCTCGGAGAAAATGAATGAAGACTGTCAGATCCCTATAATAGCTTTGAGTTGTGAGGGTGTTATACACCCGTTTACAAGCAGATAATTCCCTTACAGCAGAGCTATAAAATACACCAAACATTATGTTGAGGACTTCACTCATCAAACACTTTTTTCCTGCCAAAGTAGCAAACTAATCATTAAAGACAGATATTTACAAGAAAAAAAACAAATGATGAGCAATGGGAAAATAAACAGGGAGTCTGTCCTAAGCCTTGAAGTGAAAAGTGTATGTATTTAAAAACAAACTACAAAATGTTCTAATTTGCATTTCCCCCAAGGGCAAAGTGTAGCTTCTGTGCGCATAATTTACATAGATTATCACACAGTTTACTCATAGCACGTGTAAGCTACCTCTTTGAGAAGAAAAACAATAATCTTCACAATCACGTAAACAAACATGACACTAATAATGTCCATGTGTTGGGAGAAATATACATGAGTGATAAAAGGTACAACAGAGATCAGTGAACTAAAAGGAATATGAGAATCATCTAATGACATCATGATAAATATGGGAGAAAAGTATGAGTAGTGTGTGATGTCATTGGGATGCTTAAATAAACAGATAAAGGCTTCTGTACAATCTTCTCTTTTATTATCGTGTATTTTGTTAAGGTTTTGTGATTTTAACAACAAAACCACAAAAAATTCCTTTTAAAAACAAGTTTCAGTCTAGGTGATGTCACTTATTAAAAAGACGGGGAAAAAGAGAACAAATAGCAACAGGATATTTCTACATTAGATTTTAAAATTATTGTGCAGGCTTTAATTGGAATCAACTGAGCTAAATATCAAGCATTCGTCCTCAGATTGTTTCTATTGCATAATTCACTAAAGCTGTCATAATTGGCTTTATCTCACGCTTCTGAAAAAGACATATTTTACTCTATGAAACCCCAAAGTACCTCTATATGCTGAACCTCCGATGATACCATTTTGGCCATAAAATTGTTAATAAGTATGTACAGAAATTTTTAGAAGTGTCATTTGTTAAAACCAAGAGCACTGTTGAGGACTTACCTGGAGATGTACAGAAGTGTAAGAGAAGTTACGGTGTGATTACCTTTACATTTATATTGGATTTTTATTATTATTCGGTGCTAGAAAGAGCAACAACAATCACATCTTAAATTACACTAATTACTTATTATACACAAAATGAGAAAGCTAGAAGCATCAGAACAAGCTTATGATAATGAAACCAACAGCCAAAGGCACTGGGATAAGCAACAATGTGCTATGACTTGACAAAAGCAGTCCCACACAAGACACTGAAAACAACAGGTTTATATCACTTTTGCTAAGAGGGGAAATTGTTTAATTCATTGTGGTTCTCTAATTTATTCTCCATTGGGACTTATTGATACCAGTGGGAAAAAGTAATAGTGTAGACAGCTCAACTGTGAGACAGGAGGTGCAGAGAAGAGGCTGCACACATCTGAAGCACAGAGAGCTGGTGTGCAGGTCTGATGACAGGTTGCACAGCTGTGTAAAGACCAAGGTGATGTCCACCCCTCTCCTCCTATCAACCTGTCTCTGCTCACACAGAGACCCTTCGCTATGTAGCATAAAAGAAAGGAACCCCATCATGGTGCCCAAGGGGCAAAGTCAAATGCAGTGAAGAAAAGCTGTACACAGCCTACAAATGCATTTAGTGTGCACCGGTTGCACTCCTCAGGCTGACTGAACAAATCTCACACATGCAGCAACATGACAAAAAGACACATTTACAGAAAATTATTTCCTTATTAGACTTCAGTGTTCTTCCCTATTTGTCTCCTCAAAATGTACCAAGAATATGAATACCCATAACATTAACTATTTAAAAATCTTCACTAAATAGTGTCTACAGACACTTTCTGGGATACAATTTAATTGTGAATACTGCGTTATGTATACCTGTTATTTCAAACAATTTATTTGGAGAGCAGGCAGCCTGGTAGAGCAAAGGGCAAAGGGACAGGGCTGTTCCTTGTCTGGACAAATGTATGCATAAAGTCAAACTACTTGCTGCACATAAAATATTTACTTTACGTAGACATTCCTCAAAATGGAACATCAAACTGTCTGCTACAGCAACATGCCTGCCAACAAGCTCTTGTGCGAGGATATTAATGAAAAATGAACACAGAGTGCCCACACATTGACAATGCTGTTTAAAAACATGAATAAATATTTGTGAACAAATTTTTCATCTAAGATATGTGAGAAACTTCTTTTCATTAGCATTAGTCATTATTCATAGGAGAGGGATGATCTGAGAACTCAGGCAATCCCTTTAATTGTGCTAGAGTATGGATGGAGCCTTGACTGGAGGCTCAGTCTTGGATTATGCCAATCTTATATGTGGTGAAGAGTAAGTCCATTCCCCACTTTGCCTCAGTTTCCCTCTCACTTGGTGAAATAAAAATTATGGTATTTCCTTTGCTCTGTATGGTACTCCAGAGTCCAGAGATAAAACACAATATGGGAACAGATTATTACTATAACCAATGACAGTAACATCAAATTTTGAGTGAATGACTGTGCTTCAGATGTTTCAAAATCCACATAAATCATCTAATTTTTAAAAATTTTATTTGGACACCATGTCACCACATCACATAAGAACTGACATTTCCTATCGTGCTAGTGGCAGCATCTTGGGAAGCTGCTCCACCTCTAAGAGGGAAGAAAAAGCACTAGACACAACCACCAAGTGTCCTGCACAGGGGCTGCAGCTTTGCAATGACACAGGTCAGTGCCAGCATCTCATGTTTTCCCTGGAAAAGCTTAGAGTCTGTGTCAGCGATTTTCTAGTCAGGATTTAGATATTCTGTGAGCATTTTCAGAACAGAATGTCAATAATCTGTTCACGACTCCATTTCACTTTTAGTCCTATTAACTGGATTGTACTGGCATTGATTAGAAAAGAAATCCTGAATGTACTGTAGAATTTTCTACGGAATATTTTTCTGCTGGAAAATGCCAGTATTTTAAAATGAAATCTATCCACAGACATCTACCCATTTGAACATAAATATGACAGAAATTATGCAAATTTCAAAACCTCACAGTTATCTTCCATGTCATCTATCCAGATATTTTAAAATCTGCTGTATGACCTGCAGCCAGGGAAAGAGGGCTTATCAGCTCTAAAACAGCTCTGAGGATTTTCCAGGAGGGCTCCTAGGACTCCTGGCTCCCAAGACTTCTTGGAACCTGGGAAACTTTCCAAAAAGCCAAATGAAAGGATGGTTTAAACACTGAATCATAATTTGGTAAGTACTTTTAAAGTTTCATTTTTTGTTTCTATTTCAGAGCTATTTTTTTGGTGTGTGGAATTTTTCAAAATATCTGAGGAATGGAAACAGCACAAATATATCCAACTGGATCCCCAAAGTTTTATTTTTGAAGGGAAAATCTCATTCTAAAGAGGAAATGGTCCTCAGGATATTGAGACCTACGGACTCGACATTTTTGCAGCTCATGCATGTGTGACCCTTATTAAAAATTTTTAAAGAGAAAAATGAAAGATTTAAAGTGAAGTTTTTCTCCAGGAAATTTTATTCTGGTCAGCAGTCCTTTCCTTATAATCAATGCTAGAATTTACAAGGAGTTCTTAAATGTTTAGGAAAGACATTCTCTCGCCCTAGGTGTCTTTGTGATATGTTGGCCCTTCTACTTTCATGATTCTTTTAAGAGACCTGCTCCCATTTTCAACATTGCTTCCCCATAATCTCATTCTATTTGTCTAAAATTAAGCATAATATTGAGAGATATATCCACTGTCAGACAACCATTATCAAGGAAGATACTTAGCAACCACTGTGGAATGACGTAAATGAAATTATTTTCTATAGCTCTTCCTTGCATATGCTTTGATATTAGATGGATTTTGAGTTCAAGCACAGTATTTCTGTTTGAGATAAAATATATTTCATAGGAAAGCATCCAATTTTGAGTCCTATGAAGAGTCATCAGTTATATTTTTCCAGCTGGCAATTTCCTTGACTTAACAACAGGTCAGAAGAAAACTGGACAAAAGAAAAGGAATAAATGAAATGACCTGAACACCTGGCAGAGAACTGGAAAAGCAGTTCCACTGCTGCCAGGTTTTAAAGAACCTGATGAGGTGTTTTGTAGATTCAGATGCAAGACACCATATATTATATTATTAAAGGTACAAGGGTGTTGCCAAAATAGGCACAAGCTATATAAAGTTGCAGTAGCAGTAAACAAAAAAGTAGAAACTAAGCTCTACAGGTAACAGCCTATATTACTAAATATGTACTGACTAACAGTGTGGTCATCATAATAAAATCAAACAAATACATTATATATATATATATATATATATATATATACACACACACTAGATTTTATTTAGTCCCTCAAACAAGACAGCAGCTTTTTAGAAGCAGCTGAAGATTTCAGTTTGGAGTTTATGTTAAAGGTTTGGCAGTTAACATACCAAGAAAGTGTAAAATTGTTTTGTCAGCTACCTCTCCTGGTATATATTTAAATAACACACCTTTGGAATTATCTCAGAACATGATATGTGAGATAAGAACAGGCATTTGGCCAATCATTGTGAGGCTTTAGGTAGACTGTACATGAGTAGTGATCTATTTTTCTGGTATAAAAAAATATCAACAACCCCAAAAATTTAGACTATCTGGGAAAATGACAAAGTTTCTGTGAAAGAATAGAATCAATGTCAGTTTGAAGAAATATAGCTATATGAGACATACTCAATGACAAACAATTTGAGAGGTCCTGAAAGAGGTGGGATAATTTTTTTTATTTTAATGGGAGGATACCAAGCAAGGGAAGTAGGCTGTGTTAATTTACCTACATAACCTGATTTGTTGCAGTTCAACTCCTCTTTTTAGACTGCTGTTTAAACACAAGTCTAGAAAGGGTCAGAGATGACTAGCAAGTGAAAAATAAAATTCATATAGATTCCCAGAGAGAAATGAAGAGCTACCTCCAAAAATGCAACACAAAATCACCTGGTTACTGAGATGAAATTGCTAAACTTATTAGGATAATTATGTGATGATAAAATCATTACATAGCAGTGCTGCAGTCCACATCCATCTCGGTATCTGAAAACCTAAGTACAGAGTTCAAGTTATCTTTGTTCTAGACAGGCATAAATGCTGGTTTAATGCATAGTGAAAAATATGGCATCAACAAGAAATACAGACAAATTGTGTGAGAAGGTACAAACCCATCTTAATGTGTGTTTAAAGTTCTCACTAATTAATAATAAAGGTTTTCTAGAGTCATGATATAGAAATGCATCCAAGTACAGAGCATGGAAATTTTAGAAAAGCTGGTAATATAAAATAATCTTGTAAAACCCCATCATCAGTAACCCTTTTCTAATATAAATAAAAACTAAATGTAGTCTCCACATTAGGATTTTGTATTTCAAATCTGAAAACATGGCAAAGTCAGGAAATTAATTGATAAATATTAATGAGACTTACAAGGATCAAGAATAGATAAACTGATCAAAAAGGACAATGAATATAATCAGAAAGCCAGTGAAAAGGAAAAAAAAAACACTGATCAGTAAAACAAAATAGTATTTTAAGTTTCAAGAAATGGAAGGATACAGTGATAATTGCCAAAAACATTTTACATACAGCAGTTAAGTTCTGCAGATCTATATTAAAAAAAAAGGACAAGGAAAGAAATAGAGCTGCCATACAGAAAGAATCAAGAAATACATTTTTTATTTAACCTCAGTGAAAGTGTTGTTTACATGGAGACAATGTTAGGGTCAATAATGAGAACAAGAACATAAAAATTACCACAAATGTCAAAGCAAAATTCAATAAGAGCTGAATACTGTCATACAAATCTTTGAAAGAACTGACACAAGAAATCAAATTACAATTGTGATTTTTTTTTTTTCCTTAAGAATCTACCAAGTTGGTCATAAAGCACTGATGACTGCTCTGTAAAATGACCTGCAGTTAGGATGAATGAATGAACCAAGTTTGGCATGTAAATAATGGTACAGACTTATGCATGAATGAACAACTTTACTGCACAGTTCACAACATAACTCACAGCTGCTGCTGCTGCTGTTTTAGTTTGCTTCTGTGTCCAAAGACAGGTTCCCATGTGATGCACTGAAGTGCTTATGTATTTATGCATTATTCCTCCAAACCACAGGTTAGCATTTAGGACTTCATTATCAATGCATCCATGAAAATACAGTCAGAAAATGTAATACTTTTTTCTAAGAGAAGGAAAATGTATGGAATTCTACAAGCAGCAACTGACTTGTTAATTTGATATCGTGAGGGAAAAAGAGGAAAAAAAACCTCAAAGAAAAAGATAACACAAAGAGAGACAGGTTAGGTTTACTGAAGTAAAAAATGCCAGATCCACATGATAGTCCTCCTTGACAACTGTTTTTCTAGATAAGGCAATAAATTCAACTAATTCCTTTGGTCTTCAATAAAATATTGGATGCTACATAGAAAACTATTAGCTGAGACACTGAGAATTAGTAAGAAATAGTGTCAGGTGAATAAGGAAGAAGATAAAACAATTCAATTATTTAATTTGAAAGGGGAATGCAGGCTGGAGTGAATATATCTGAAAGTTCTATGAAAATAATTTTAGAGACTTCTCATTTTTATTTGATGGCCTTGAAACAAAGAGGAATGTCACCTAAGACAGTGTTCAAAATCATATATTTTACAGATTTATAATGAGAATTTCTATTATAAGCTGGTGAAATAAACCACTTTGGAAAGCAACAGACAAGGAAAAGGACATGAGAGCACTGGTTGATCTCGGGATGACTCAGAGCCACTATGCTTTAACAATTAAAAAAAAAAAAGACAAATATAGTCCAGAACATACAAGATTAGGCATTTCCATGGAAATACACTGCTTTTAAAGGCCTAATCAGAAACATAGTACAGGCTTTTGATCAACTGGTCTCAAGAAAAATCAGTCCAGAACAGAATGTGTGTAGGGGATGGTTAATAGGATCACCATTAGAATGAATAATTTATTTCACAAGTGGAGAGTAAAAGAGTTTAGCTTTGTTAGCCTAGCAAAATGAGAGAACAGGTTGGGCCTTCTGTCTTTAAAATACCAGAACAATAGCATCGAGGGAGGAAGAAGAGTCATGTGAACAAATAGCCAGCATGAGCACATGGACAAACAGGACATTAGTCAAAAGCAAAAATGCAAACTTAAAAGTATGAAAATGTTTCCTAGCTTTTTTAACAGAGGAGACTGGATAGTTTTCAAAGATTTATGGACACACACACAAAATTATCTACTCTTGAGAGAGTATTTGAAAACTTTATGATAGAATTATACAAAGCAGTTAGAAAAGTTTTGGTTTACTTCTCTGTTTTACAAGAAGTGTCTAAAATTCCTTTTGAGAACTCATGAATCCCCAGAATAAAGGAATTTCTGAAGTTCCTACTTCTTACTTACATCCCCAGTATACAGTTAATAGATTTTGTAAAAATCTCATTAAGAAGAAAAAGAATTTAGAAAACTATACAGTCGTGGTAGAGTCAAGTGACTCACATCTGCAATAAAAGAACATTGAGCTGAGAAATGATATTATCTTTTTGAGAAACAAGAAAAAATTCTGCACCCATGTAAGAGCTGCAGACAGCCAGTCAGTCAGCAAACTTGAAAACTGACCCATTTATTTAATGTAAACATCTATTTTAGAAAACTTAAAATAAATATCTAAAAATAGAACAATTAAACACAGATCTTGCATGGAACAGTAAAGAGGATTATTACTTGTCTTCCTACTATTTTACCTCGGAAGTGAAGAGATCTTTAGCACTTAAGTTACAAGAGCTCAGTCTCCTATAATGGATGATGGTTAAAACAGCAATATCTGTCACAGATAGCTATTAACACTCACATGAAGATTACTACCATTCTTAAACAGATTTACTCTACCTGAAATAGAATATAAATGAAGATACCCTTCTTTGTGGTAGCACCAGTAGTAGCACTATTGGGTAACCTTGTGGTTCTGTATAAAAGACAAAATCCTTTCTTTACTCAAATGGCTAGCAGTCTCCCATACACTCAGATTGCATCTATAGGTAGGGCCGTAATACTTAACTCCGATACTGTGGTGACTTCAGAGAAAGCCTTTGAAGCAACTCAAGTATCAACTGAAACAGGTGATTCTGCAAAAGCCTCAGAAAACACAATGGATTTGCAGACAATCTCAAATATTATTGCTCCAATAGATACAATGCAAGAACAAGGATTAAGAACCACATTTGTAAAATTACCGCAGATAATTTGTTAGTATACTTTTTCTGTATTCAGAAATTCCACATCAGCAATCTGATTTTAAAATGTTGAAGTTTTACACAAGTTTTCAGCTTTTATGGTAGTGTATCTTTTGGCCAAATATTGCCAACAGAAAAAACACCATAAAGCGCAAAAGAAGTCAAAAATGAGTGAATAACATTATATCAATTGAACTTTATATAAGATACACAACACAATTTTGTTATAATGTTAATTATTATTTTTTTATATTTAACCTAGATTAAGTTTTTATTTTAAGGATCTTTTTAGATTTTTCAAACAGCGCTACATGACTGCTTCAATTCAGGGTTCCTTTATTGTAAGTCAAGCAGAGTACTCAATAGACTTGCCATAATGCAGAAAATTATGCCAGAGAATGCATAAAATTGGTCTTCTCAGGAATGTAAGTGGTCTTAAGGGTGGCTTATAAGTTTTCACCTGGAATTTAAAGGAGGGGGGGGAGAAGATCCTTGAAGTCTTAAGGAATTTTGGACACACCCCAAAATTCACACTGTAACTTTCCATTTTCCTCTGGAGACTCACTGCAGCTTCATTTTTAAAAAGGATGGCTTCTGGCAGTGCACTCTACAGGAAGACTCACCCTATTAGGAGTTTGGTTCACTGGGCCCTTCAGGGATGCATTAGCTCCTAGAAATACTACATTTTCCTTTGAGCAGCCTGGGAGTATTTTTTCTTTTTATTTAGAAGCTCAGTTCACTTTCAGGCATTAAATATCTGAGATCTTTCTGGAAAGATGATAAGCATATTCGATTTTATTATTACATTGATGAGACTGTGGTTTTAATTGTTGCAGATGCAGCCAGAGGATGGGATGGGCATATGCTAAATTGTTAGAATTTTAAAATATAAAATCACAATAAATAATCTCCTGAGCTGTCTAGGTGAAACATTCAGGTACATAATTGCAAAGTTATCACAATGGATCTTAGGAAGGGCATCATAATTATACAGAATACCTAACTAACCAAATATCTTTTACAGCTCATTGATCACTGAATTCAATTATACACATATATTACCAGTTTAGAAGAAGCAATCATGTGAATTCTAGCTTCAATATACCGGCATACATGAGTTCTTTTGCCATGACCACTTTTAATTTATTTTTTGAAGTAGGTGAATTGTGTTAATGTAGGGCTCATAAGTCTTACTTTCTGCATGGTCCATAACTTAGTAATTATCATATAGAAGAAACTGTTAGGAATGGGAACAAAGAGAATATTTCCCACTACTCAGACATAAAGTGTTAACAAAGATTTTTCTAAAGTTGGAGAAACACAATTTGATTAAAATGAGAAGGGATATTATGTGGCTTATATTTATAATAAAAACCACTCTAAACAAAATTCATACATATTTTAATAGAGTGCAGTACATATATTATGAATTTTATGATTTTTCTAAAGTCTTAGACAATTTGTGTATATCCACTTATTGAATATGAGTACACAGTGATGCAACCATTAGGTAATACAGTAATTCAAAAAGACTGAATATTGCAACTATTTAATCATACTAGATGATAGGATTTCTAATTTCACTGATGTGGTGGTATTCACACTTAGTTAAACTAGATTAAAAAAAAGTTCATTTAGTAACATAAGTGAGAATGTAGCGAAAAAGATTAATTCAGAAATTTTTAATAAACTATTTTGATATAATTTTCCTGAGGCAAAGTGAGCTTCTACATTGCATATAATGTACAGAAATGTTTTTCTGGTGCTGCCTTTTCATAAAGATGACTGCAATGAAATGCTGACATTGCTGTTTGATGACTACTGAAACATTGCCCCTGTCTGATAATGGAGGAAAGCTGAAACTGCTGAAACTAATTTTAGCAATTTGGGTCTTTTAGGAAGTGAATTTAGAAGTTCTGCACCATGAAACGACTCTATATTCTGCAGATTTGAATCATTTTCTTATTATCCTCAGGAATGGTCCTTATTGCCTGTAGCCATTTAAACAATTCAGACCCAGCATTATTCTTGCAAGCCATAACTTCGGCAAGGCACACTTTTGTAGAAGAGGATGTGAGATCACTACATTCTTCTGCTTTGCTATATAGAGACAGTTAAATATTTGAAATAGAAAAGGGATAAGATTGCATTTTCTTTAGTTCACTATGCACAGTCACACCTTCCTTCACTCTATGATGAGATACAACTTCACTATCCTCACAATAGTCAAGAAAATATGACTCCTCAAGAGGAGAAAATATGATTTTTCCCTCCTCCTGTTCCCAAACTCAGTTTTCCATTTTGAAAAACTGATATATTTAGTCTCCAACTTGCCAAAATAATAATCTGCTTCCCGAATTTCAGTCACTCAGTCTACTAATTAGCTTCTACAGTACAGTCAGGAAGCATGTATTGTAAGAAGAAATGTAAAAACAGTAAGTAAAGTGAGTATAGTTACACCAGCAAGAGAGAGAGATTCTGAGTCACACAAGTGTCCACATTTGAATTAAAGTACCCAATGTCTCCGGACCCTTGAGTGGCATGGTGGTAAAGTAGATGTATATCAATGATGGCATGTGACATTTTAAGAGAATTCTTATAATTGTGATGTTGAATATGAAGGATAAGACAAACGCTCCACTACTGCTAGTGCCTGTAGGTGTTAGTAGCTGCTGCTCTCCTAAGCTCCCATGCAAAATCACCTACCCTGCTCTGTAAGTCTCACACACATCTTCAGGATTCTGATGCACCCAGTGTGGACACAAAAGACAAGATAGTGAGCTCAGTATGACAGTGAAATGGTAAAGTCACAATTTCAGCTTTAAAATTCAGTTCTGGCCAAATGCCATGTTGAACACCTGGTTGGAGCAAAACCAAACATAGATTTGGTACGTATGTTTGTGTGTGAATGAAGAGACCATAGATATTAAAGGGATTTATCCGAGGTTACATTTACACAAGATAATTATCAGCACTAGTAGGTCCAAATTTGTGCCACAGTCATGATGCAAGCCTTTGTTTCTGTCTTACTTTCTTGACAACCAGACAGAAAAGGAGTCCATCTGGAAAGAAAGCTATCAGTTCATTAACAGCACTAACCTCTTCCAAACCATTCTATTTTGGGGTTCTATATAGAAAATTTATTTTTTCTAAGGAATAGTATATTTCCCTATTCTCTTTTAAAAGAAACAATATATAACTCTTCTTCTTGCAAGTAATGTATTTGCAGATATGTTTTCACCAATAATCTAAACTAGAGTCATAAGGAAGCTTTGAAAATGAAACACTGCAGGATGCATACATAAGTACATTGTATGTATAGTTCATGTGAAAATCTGTTGTGTCGGTTCTTTGGTTCAGCCAGAAGGCATTCAGAACCAAATGGAACACTTTTACCTCCGGCTGAATCACATGTACTCTCATTGTCCTCATCACAGATTATTAGTTTAACTGGACAGACTCCTTAGCCCAGAACCCATCTGTTCTAACAAGTGCTTAGGGACAATCTATCTTGATTCGTTCTACTAAGTTTTTCTAAAGGATTTGTCACAGAGTTATGTGGACATCAAAAATATTTGCTAGCACTATCCACAAAATCCACAACCACAATGGAAGTGAGGTCTGAGTGAACATTCCATCAGACCATGTCTTCACCAATCTAGTGATCACTTTATACAGTCCCGCTAGTTGAAGAAGGTTGGAAGAAACCTAATTCTTATTTCTTAACATTTCACAGATGCTATAAAACCACCTAGGCATGTATGCAAATTTTTCTTTGTTTCTATAAAAATAGTCACTTGACATAGTCAATGTTAGGCATTTCATTTATAAAAACTGACTGAATTCAAATCTTAATCCTTTAGTCAAATCAAGTTTTGTATCAGCTGCTACTAAACAGTGATGATGTTCTTATTAAGATTTTAAGATACTAACACACTTTATCAGTTCTTATCATCAGTCATCAGTACATGAAAACTCATAGCTTGTATTGGGTGAGGATGGTTTTATATTTCTGGGACAGTATGCACTGTATTGACCACACTCAATCAAGCACCTTTGAGTTGAGATGCCAAAGGTCCTTTGAGACTTCTTACACAGTGCATGAATCCAACTGAGGTCTGAAGTAACACCAGGAGGAGCATCCCTTCAATCCCATTCAATGACTGTTGAGAATGAAGATTCATAATATAATAGATTTCTATTGTAATAGAATCCTTTAGCTAAAGTTAGATGAGATGAAACTCATATAGTAATAAATGAAGACTGCGAAGTAAGAACTCATATCAGTCTTCCCTCCCCATTTCTTAGATCAAACAAAATGGAATAATCTTAATTCTTCCAAATGCAAAACTGCTTTCAGTTTATAATGTACTACAGGAATGGATGAGAAAGCACAGCCTTTTTGTTTTGTTCATGGCTTTTGAATTAATACAAGTTTTCAAGTATTAGTGCTGCAGGGCCTGTCTACTGAAAAAGCAACAGCAATATGTTAATTAAAAATAGGTCTATATGCCACAGTGTTCACTTTTAAAATCTTGTAAATTAGTTATATAATCAGCAAATTTGCAATTTAATCTGTAGGAAATGAATTATTTTCATTGTTATTATAAGCAAGCATTTGAAACAGTTTGAATATTTTTGGTCTTCCCCTCTTGCTCTACTGATTTTCTAATCTTTTTCAGTAAAGGTCAATTCTTCTGGCATCAGTATATTTAATGTGTTCACAAATTTGTACCAAAGGCCTTTATTATAAATGGCTTAATTTTATCAGTTAGACACACCAACAGTGTACAATTTAGACTTTCTCAAGGGCTTCCACTGCCAAATTTAACTGATTTTTTTTTCCCAAGTGTGTTATCATTCTTGCTGAATCACTTCCAGTCTCCCATTAAACTCATATGCCTTTATTTTAGGCAATAGCAGTGTTCATTTTCTAACACAAAACCGTAATATGTTCACCATTTCACTATATTTTTCTTCTGGACTCCCCAGTTTTACTTTGTGCATTAAATAGGATGGGAGTACTTTGCTGAATCCTGCACATGGATTTCTGGACTCTTACTACTGCTACTATCAGATGCTGATATGAGTACCCAAGTGTATGAATTAATCATTTAGGAGCGAGGATCTGAAAGAAACGTGCTCAAGGAGGGAAAAGGAAATAAAATCAATAGAGAAAAAAATTGAGTATCTCATGCCAACTGAAAGACTAACATCATGTACAAAATTAATAACTAACATTATTAGCTGAAAGACAGTATATTTGAGAAAAACTGGCGGAGTCCCAAATTGTCTATCTCAGCAAGGAGACTTACATTTTTTTATCATCAGGCTTTGGAGTCCTGGAAGCTCTATATATGTACAAGGATATGAAAACACTGCTGCCGAGGGCACAGACTCTACTAAAAACTGTATTCCCATTTTTCTCTGACTATTGTCTCACATAAGGAAGAAGCATTTTTATAGCAAGTATGAGGGCCTAGATAAAACTAGTGTAGACTAATTTAGCAAACTAATAATAGGATTTTTCATCCTATTTCCGCAACTATACCTAGACTTACTGTGTTTTGTTTCTTTCATGCAGGACACATTACCTGAAAAGCAAAGGTCTTCTCTTGAAATCTGCATTAAGTAAATGTCTCATGAAATAAATTCAGTTAACATCCTATTTTCTTCCAGACATAAACACAAACATAAAAATTGATTGGCCACTTTGTGCTCTTCTACCATTCTAAATTTTATATTACCACATTTCTTCAATAGATCTACATTAAAAACGCAGCAACAAATACATTAATAAGAAAACAAAACTGTATACAGTAGTTATAAATACGTTACAGTTTGTCTCTTAGTTTTATCACCTTGTTTGGGCTCTTTGAGGGACACACCAAAACATTTTCTGTATAGTTTTGATATCCTCTAGCTTTTTAGATTTATTTTTTTAAATGTCTCTATTCAGAAGCAATAAGCCAAAAATTATGCAGTCTGAACAACAGCACTTTCTTGCTCTGTAGCCTTGACACAGAGAATGCAAGATACTTGTACTTGCTAAGCCATGGTCTATTCAGCATCATTGTGTTAGCATTACTCACCAAGTGGAATTAAAAACTGCACTACAGTTACCATGACAACCAGCTGTCTCCCACATACAGCATCAGTTTGAATTTGTGCAGACCATTTCTAACAATGATTTAAGTCAACAAATTCAGTATTACCGTAAGGTAAAAATCTGGTTTAAGAACAAATAAATATTTTCAGTTTCATAATATTACTTAGCTCAATACATTAATTCCAAGTATGACTTGGGAAATCTTCAGAGTGCTGCAGTGACTTTTCTTAGAAATTAAAGGCAAATGATAATATTCTGGTCAATATACAGTTGAGGACCACTGAAATTCGTGACCCAATGAACGTGTAAGAAGAATATAGAGAAGAGAAGGAGTAACATTCATAGAAGAGTTTGTGAGGAAAATGCATTGGAATATTTATTTAATCTTTTTCTAAAATTTACATGCTGTTGATTACCTTGGGTAGTATCACTAACATTATCAATGTATACTCACTATACAGATTCTTATAGAAAATAAAGTCTAATCCACATTCATCCAAAAGGACCATCCAACATTTCTCCATTGGTAAAATAAACTGAAACTTGGAATATAATTTCTAGGCCCAAGAATTCTAAAATAAGTTCCTTTTTTAGTAAACTTGCAGTGTTTCTTTTTTGTTTTGTATTTGTTTTTAATAATCAATTTACATGCAAGGAGAAGTCCCAGTTGCTTTTGAACCAGCTGAACTATAAAGGAGAGACGGAATATGAGTATATAAAATTTATATCATATTTCCAATTCTGGTGAAACATCGTAAAATTGCATGTCTGGTCACCGGTATGAAGTAGCCACCTGGCAGTGTTCAGATCCTTTTGATCTCCAAGCATTCTTTTAGTAGAGAATGGTCAGTTTTGATTGGGGTTGTTTAGCCTGCAGAGAAGCAGGCTCAGGGGAGACCTTATCACTCTCTACAACTACCTGAAAGGAGGTTGTAGCAAGGTGGGTGTCTCTTCTCCCAACTAACAAGTGATGTGACAAGAGGAAATGGCCTCAAATTGTGCCAGGAGAGGTTTAGATTGAATATTAGGAAAAATTTCTTCACCAAAAGGGCTGTCAAACATTGGAACAGGCTGCCCAGGGAAGTGGTGGAGTCACCATCCCTGGAGGTATTTAAAAGACACATAGATGTGGTGCTTAGGGACATGGTTTAGTGGTGGATTTGGCAGTGCGAGGTTAATAGTTGGACTGGATGATCTTCAAGGTCTTTTCCAACATAAATGATTCTATGATTGTCACTGCATAAACACATAATGGCAATGATGGCCAGGTCTACTTGCAGATGTACTATTATGAAAAAAGGGAAAACAAGAACCTCCGTAACAACATAAAAAACACATATCAATTGTGCATTTGTATACTGAGTGGGGGGAGAGGGATGAAAGTAAATGCTGAAAGAAGATGGTTAAGCTATTAAAAATGTAATGCATGGTCAAACTGAAGATAATAAAGTAATAACACTATTTTTTATGTAAGAAACTCTAAAAAATAAATCAAAGACAGAAAACTTAAATAGAGTCTACATTTACTAAAAAACCTGCTAATGTTACATACTGAACTATGTGGATATATAACAATGCATCCTACACTCACTCATTTTTCTGGAAGAAGGTGCCACAACTAAACACTACTGCAAATTTCCCATTTGGTATATGGTATAGCACTTGTTGCATCACAGAACTTAAAAACAAATCAGAGAAGAAAAGTAGACAAATAAGTGTAATGCATTTAAAATTAAAACATTCTGAGGCTATAAGAAATCTGATGTTATTCTTCATAGTTTTAATGTGTGATTGAGATACACTGAATCCTAACTCTGAGAAAAATACATAATAATAAAAAGTTTTAGTTTGAATATAATCCTTTCAGTTTTAAATAATTTCATTTATGTGGGAATGCTAGTCAGAGGACAAAGACAGAAAAATAAATATAATCACAGAAAGATATCTAGAAGATTGAGGAAGGAAGTAGCACACAAATGCATTCAGTCCCGGACGGCTGTGGACACATTCCATATCAGTGACAGGCAATGTGAAATCAAGCACAAACTGAAATCAAACCCTTCTTTAAGGTTACACTAAACTGAACTGACAGGAACACAACATGCAAGAAAGAAAAGGAAATGGATTTCAATATAGCACTTTGATATTCAACAATGGGAATGCATAATGTTTAAATGTTAAAACAAAAGAATTCAAGGCAGAAAAGAGGTAGAAAGCAAGAGAAGGAATAAAATATAACCTGGGGCTCCAAATCCACAAACTCAGACAGGAACAATTTTTTCACCAGCAAAAGGCTGCACAAAGGTAAATGACAATGGGAAAACAAGTATGACAGTTACTGGAATTTAACAGATCTGTAACAATCCATTAACTCGTAGATTGAGCTGCAATGTAATATCATAAAATAAAATACAAATTAAAAGTAAATCAACATGACAATATAGGCTGATGTGAATAATTTTTCCCTGAGGCTGAATCTATACCCTTCTGTCAAAGATGCCTTACTGGATTTAAACTAGCATTGCTAACAATTAATGGATGTTTTCTGGTCTCATTTCAAAAGGTATTGACAAGGCCAATAAGAAAAAAGATGATAATTACTTATTCTAAAGCCAGGGAAAAGGTCTTTGAAATAGCTATTAAAAAAAATAGGAAAAAAAAAAAAGTACAGCTTCAGCACCGCATTCCTCTAAAATAGGTCTCAACAAAATTTTTGAGTAAGTTTGCCAGATCCATACTTCTTGAGTACAGTAGACTTATGGGTGTGTCCGTATTAACATTTCAGTTTAGATTTAGAATACTGGTCTGATATTCAAGATTATTTTTGTCTTTTCACATTCGTATCTGAATGCTAATTTTCAGACAAATTTCCTGATGGGATCTCTATTGCCATGCTTTCACAAAGCACTCTCACAGTGCACAATGTGGATTCCGTTTGGATATTAGTCACAAAAGGTAACTGATGAGTTACATGAGACCAGACTAGAGCTAATCTGGAACACTCTTAAATACACAGAACGTTGATGATGGATTCTCAGTACCACCCGTTTCGCTCCACAGATTTGAACCTATTGCATTCCACTATGTACTAAAGTGGGATGAAACAATTATCACTTTTTACAGATTTCTTCTTCCATTCTGTGACTCTGGTCTCTCCCGGTTCTCTTCCTCTTAGGGGTAATTGACCTGTCCTCTCCTAAGCCTCAAAACTAGGTAGAATGGAGATCTTGCTCTTCCCTACACCATAACCCTCTTTTTTTCCTTCTTTCTAAAACTGTGGACAGGTGTGCAATCCACACAATAATTTCAACCTCCACATACAACAAGTAGAACCTCTGTAGACTCATTATTATAGCTTACAACAGGTAACCTCACCTGTTGTCTCATTCAAGGACAGCTAACTGAAATGGCTTTTCCAAATCAAAGGGAGTCAACAAACCTGAACTGAGATGGAAAGCTTAATCTCTAGACGTTAATCTCTACTACTAAATCTCCTGAAATAGATCTCCACTGGGCAAGTAAAACCTACTGAAAAAGACAGTAGGAGAAAGAAATGTGGAGAAACGGGAAACAAAAAATGTGGGGCTCCCCATATGGTATAGGGATAGCTGATTTGATCTGCCTGTGAGAATGATTTTATTAGAATAATAGCATTCTGACACAAAATCTTGTACCTTACATATTCAGGTGGCTAATACAATACAAGCTTGTTTAAGAAAACTGCCTTACCGAGCTCTTGTTTAAGCTCTCATGTCAGAACAAATTCAGCGCACTTTTGTGGGGCCCTGAAGTTAAGCAAATGCATTGTAACTGCTACATTTAGCTTTAGGTGTAAGAAGTCAGCTGGTGGAAGGGAAAGCAAGCTCAACACTCTCCAGAAGTAACACTATGGTCTGGCTTAAAGAAATACGCAGGATAGTATTTGAAAAGGCCAGGTAAAAAGCTGGAGCAAAATCCCAAAAGTGGCTTTACCCTGTTACTCCTGATTTAGATCTGCAAAAAGCAAGAAAAAAGTCTCCCATTTCCCCAGGATACATAGTTCAGTAAGAAGGAAATAACATTAGTTTATTAGAATGATAAGGAGAGGAAATCTACTGCTTGACATGCCAGCAGCATTTCACCTTGTAGGAAAGTTCTAGATTTCTTTCTGAGGCTGAAACACACTCCAGCACCCCTTACTAATCCAAAAGCTGAACAGACTTAGAAGACTTGAGTTTCTGTCCTTACTCTATTCCCACTACTATTCTTATGGCAGTTTCAGCAACCAGAGATTTCAATAACCCTCTTTTATCTACTGAGGCTGGCATTTCCTCCCCAAATATAAATATTCTAACAAAAATACATTGCTATTTTCATAGCTGATTAACTACTGAAGGTAGATAGAATGTCTCAATTCTACTGTCAGTCTCATAGTCCTTAAAAACACTAACCTTTTTAATGTTTTAAAGTATGTATTTATTTGGTCACATTTTAATCTAATCCTGAAATACATTTTCATCTGAAGCAAGGGAATGATACATTTAGAAATAAATTGTGATGTCTGGCTAGTTAGTGGATTGAATCAATAAACAGAGTAAACCAAAAATGTTTGTTTTACTCTGATCAGTTAACCTCTTTTCAGATATACATAAAGGAATTGATACAATTTCAACTGGCACTTCATAGATTCACAGAATGGTTTGAGTTGGAAGACATCTTAAAGATCATCTAGTTCCAGCCCCCCTGCCATGTTCAGGGACACCTTCCACTAGCCCAGGTTGCTCCAAGCCCCGTCCAACCTGACCTTGAACACTGCCAGGGAGGGGGCAGCCACAGCCCCTCTGGGCAACCTGTGCCAGTGTCTCACCACCTTCATAGTGAAGAACTTCTTTCTCACATCTAACCTAAATCTACCCCCTTGCAGTTTAAAGCCATTACCCCCTGGCCTATCCCTACACTCCCGGATAAAGTGTCCCCTCCCCATATTTCCTGTAGGTCCCCTTTAAGTACTGGAAGGTTGCTATAGGGTCTCCCCAGAGTCTTCTCTTCCTTAGGTGAAATAACCCCACCTCTCTCAGACTATCTTCACAAGAGAGGTGCTCCAGACCCCCGATCACCTTCATGGCCCCCTCTGGATCTGCTCATACAGGTCCATGTCTTTCCTATACTGGGGGCCCCAGAGCTGAACACGCTACTCCAGGTGAGGTCTCACAAGAGTGGAATAAAGGGGGAGGATCACTTCCCTCGAAAAACATATTTTATGAAATCTATGGTCTGATTAGAAATGAGACAAGCACCCACCATTGCACTTCTGCAGTGACCCTTTGCAAATCAAACATCTATCTACAGGGCAACAAACTACAATTTTAGACTTTTAAGACTGCATCATGGTGTTCAGGCCTACAGAATTTACAAATCAATGTGCTTCTCATTAATATAATTAGTGTATTATTCTGTGTTATTTAATTAATTTCTTGAAAAAGATTCATCTTTTCACATTCTTAAGTGTATATATGAATAATATGATGATATGGTGCTTATTACAGTAATTTTGACAACTGCAATAAACTTTATGCTTTCTTTTCAGACAGTATTGCTCTTTGGAAATAATTCAGTGACTAAAACAATTAGTTATGAAGCTAACACAGAATTATTTAACAACAGACTTCTTCACTTGAAATTTTTAAAAAATGTTACATGTAAAGCCCTACTCTATCTTTTCAAAATGCATATAGGTAAACATTTGTATAAAATAGCATATTAAGTACAAAACTGAACGTTAAACAATAGAAAACCTGAAAAGAGTAATTTTTTTAATTCTAAAACAAATTCTTAGAATAGCTGAAAAAGTACTTTTTCATACATACTCATACTGAATTAAAAAAGCAACAAAGGTTTTGTATATATAAGGCATGTGCAATACACATGTGTGATACCCTGCTCAAAATGTACCGTAAGCTTTAGTCAGATAATATAGCTGGATTTGCACCAAGCAAAAGCTTCAGCTAGATGTAACTCTGGCAGAATCTGATTCACAAAAAAATATTTTTGCAGTTTGTTGTATAGCACACATCCTTTCTGTTGGGTATGAGGGAGAGTTAGCAATTTCACACTGTGAACTTTAATTATCACTTGCCTGTATATGCCTTGTGGAAACAAAATCATCTAACAAAGCAAACAGAACGCGTGCAAGTTAATATCTGCCCATTGTTTTAAAGAAAGAGAAAACATGCACTGTTCATCCATGACATACTGATAAATGGCACCTATATAGTATTGTCAATACAAGAAAGGATGCAGCAGATCATCAGCCACTCAGATCTACACTGCTATGCTAATTTACAGCAGTTAAGGATTTGCTGCAGTCTATTTCCTGCTTCTCAGTGAACATACAGGAGTTTGTAAAAATATTGCATGATTTCAAATCCAGACTGTATTTTCACTTGCTGTAATTTTCAGCAACAAGTAGGTTCGTGCATCCTAAACACTGGGAGTCTTTCCAGCTTAATCAATGAGCAACTTCCACCGGTACTGTAAGAGGCAGAAGCACCAAGTGTAGGCCAAAGTTCGTGTAAGATAGAATTTTTATTGTTGAAAACCACATTTCTTTACTTTGGCAAAACAGTAATGGAGAGGATGGCTACATAGATTACGACAGGCTTAAGAACCGTTTTATTATATATGTTTCAATCCTAAAGAACCTCCAGTGTGCATCCTTTTGCTCACATAGTAAATGACCAATCGATTTTCTCATCTCCATTCAGCAGTAAGTAACTTAACATACACTGCAAGGTAAGGTAGATATCCAGAAAGTCACAGTTTTGTACAGATGTTTGTGTTTGCCTCATAGTAACTAGGTGTTAAAGTCACATCATGAGCAGCTGAAACAAATCAGGAGTGTAGGCTTTCTCTCAGTACTGCAACAGGGTACAAAATGATATGAAATAAACTTGCCTTTGAAATTGTTTTTCCACAGATCTAAAAAGGTTGTAATTTTCATGCAGATACTTTCTAATGTATGATATACACATCTGCTAACCTCTTTACTGTCATTACATCAATTCATTACAAATCACACCAATGTATGTCCGGTATTACAGAGGTTCAGCCCCTTTCACAAGCTCCGAAGCCCCCCATACTTTAGCTCCTACAAACTAAACAACTGAAATTCATTAAAGAAAACGCCCAAACAACAACAACAAAAAAACCACAGACACTGGGTGGAAAGTTCAAAACCACAATTTTAAAGACCTTTCTTAAAACCTATGACTCAGACAACAAACTGTACAGTTTACTATCTCTTTAACAATGAAACAGTTAAAAGGAAAGACTGCTCCTATACTTGCATATTTTCTCACAATATTCTGATGTTCTGAAAACATGGATCAAAGCATCACCATTCTCATAGGAATACACAATATTGAAGCTCAAAATCATGGGGTAGATGTCAGAAAGAATTTTGCCCACTGCTCTGTTACAGTATTTAATGTGTTGAACAAAGGATTATATGACAAGAGATAAAAGAGAAGGATCATCTCTATGGAAACACTATGGTCTACTTCATCGGTAATGGATAGCTCAGAAATGAGCTATCCAAATGTTACAAGGCAGTCCAGTAATATGATTTGAAACTAGTGCCTACATAACCAAAATGGAACTATAAAATGGTTCACACAAATTGCCTGGGAGATTTTACCAGCCATAAGCACCACAGAGTTGATTTTAACTGTTCTTTGGCCCTACAGTGCCTAAAGTCCCCGAAGTTCCTTTCACTGTACTATATGTTTCAAGAATTAGAAGTAAACTGTGATAGCATAATTTTTGACAGATAAATTTTACAGATTTACTACAGTCTTAATAATTGACTAGCTAATTTCAGAAAAAAAAAAAAAAAAAAAAAAAAAAAAAAAAAAAGGACTATGCTAAAATGGCACCATTTAAATCAACATCTTGACTCTTAATCATGTTTATTCAGGATGCAATTTCTTAGTTTTGTGCCAAGGCATTATTTCTGATTTTGTATTTTCATCAGCCCAGATATAACACAGTAAAAGACAGAGCAAACTGGCTTCTGCTTCTTCTTGTGCATCATCAGACCTGTACAGTAGAGTCCAATAAATTGAAACTACAAAAATCCCATTTAAGACAGCAGTGTCAGTAGCGGCTTAATCTGTGCTGCTAAAAAAAGTTGGATTTTGATTTAAAGATACAAACGCATACTTTAAAGTACTTCACAACTGGTAATGACTTAGTCCAGAAAAAGGTTTAATCATTGGTACAGATTCAACGTGCTGTACAAGAACACATTAACTGGTCCTTATTTTTATAAAGGATAGCTAACATATCTGAAGACTGGGATGAGTTAAAACAATAGAACTGGAAAAAGGACACCTGGAAGACAGAACCTGGACTAGGCGAAGTTCATAGAGAAAATAAGAGCTAGGAATAGACAAAGCATATTCAATTAAATTCTATTGCTGAATTAATTTTGGTCTTGTCCTCTGTATCTCTTCCATCTGTCGGCTGCACTCAGTGATAGGTTCTATAACTGATATACTGCATACTGGGTTTATAGCTGCCAGCAAAGATGGTGATTAGAGTGTGCACAATTATCTTCAATCTCAAATCCAAGATTTAACATAACTAAATTTTTCTTTAAATGTTAACTACATTACTCTCTTCCTTTTTAACTCATCAAATATTTTTACAGGTTTGCAGTTTAGGGATAATGCATGCAGAAGATTACAACTATTTCTCCTACTTGTATTTGTGTGGTTCATTTAAGGTCTAACAAATTTATATAATAATAGATATAGATAATATAATAAAAGCAGCATAGAAGAAATCCCGGGTACACTGAAGTGTATTTTACTCTGTGTGAAAAGTGAATTTTACTTTGTCTTCAGTGAGACTAGTATTTCATCCATTCTTCTGTTTCTCAAGGTTTAAGTATATTGTTGCATAGCTATTTTTCTTGGGTTCAAAATCAAATATTCATGTTTCAAAGTTTAGCTATCACTAAGAAACACATCTTTATTGTGTTCAATGATAACTTGGTATGAAGGTATTGGGAATTCATTCCTTAGTATGTAAAATAAGCATTTTTTCTGAAGATGTCTGAATGCCTCTATATTTATTGAGAGTGTGATGAAAGGTAAACTTGAGCTATCTCCACCTCAATACTGTTTCAATCTTTTGCACTATTTATTACAGCCTACATATGGGTTTTAGAACTCATATGCACATGAAGAACCAGCAGCTACAAATAAGTAGACTATGCCTTGAGGAAAATCATCCTGCTTGTACAATTGAATATTTTCTTCTCAAATTAACAGTTTACAGTGCTTCCTTTCTAGGAATTTATGAGGAATTTTTAAAAATGTTATGAAACACACAACATTCAAGATCAGGAAAACAATGGCAGAGTGAAAAATCATCTTCAAGATCTTCCATTAAACTTAGTAGTTAGGCCCATGAAATAAATATGTAATTTCTTAAGAGAAAATCAGACTACTGACACAAAGTTAATAGTAGAAACCTTCACAAAGAGAGATATTTTCTGTTACACATGTGATCTGTACTTGGTATCCAAGGATTCTTACACTGAAACATATTTAGAAAGGGTATTTGGAGAAGTTCAGTTGCTCATGTTTTAACTGGAAAATTACAGACAAAAATGAAACTCTGAGCTGCAGTTGTATACCTCGTCTATGAGAAAATCCAAAATGATGGGCAATCCACACCCACATGGTTTTCTGGTACTTAAAAATTCAAAACTCTTAAAACAAATTCAATTTAAGGCCCACAGGAGTTCTTTGTGAGCTGCAGCTTGACTTTGCATCAGTGTGCCCATCACATTTACATCATGCCAAGTTAGTGAGCATGCATTGGATTCAAAGCTTTGCAGATGCAGCTTTAGACCTATATTTATACTACAATTTTGAATTTATCCAATAGGCTGTATGAAATAAACAGTAAGTTGTGTTGGAAACTGGCACTTTTTAGGGTACATCTGGGTCAGAAAGAGTGATCTATGTGGCTTAATCATGCTTTTCACATGAGTTGCTTTCTTGGGAATTACAAAATGAAAACTGAATGCCATCAAACATTTTTGTTTCTATTACTTTTGCTGTTATTTACATACTTCTATTTTTGGTACAGTTTCTATGTATGTTATCTATTTGAACTTAGTCATTTTCATGAAGCATTCATAATTAAAGTACTCCTCAACTGTCTAAGAGATAACAGTTACAGCATCTACATCTACTTTTAATTAGGCAGGCTACTAAGTAGTCTGCTATGTGCTTGACCACTTATGCTTTGCCTATGCCCATCTTAAGATGGAGGATCTGATTTCCAATTGAAACTCTATACCATATGGTAAAAATCATAGTAAACTGAGAGGACAACAAAGACAATCAGATTCCAACATTCTCAAACTTAGTGCTGTCAGCATACTACTTAACTGGTGAGCATTAAGACACCTGGGACAATTAGGAGATGTAATACTGAGTAATTCCTAATAAACTAAGCAGACCTTGCAAACACCTAGCATTTATAAAAAACCAAGAACATGCTGTATGTAGTCTTGCCTATGGTGAGTTCTGGAAGTATCTTGAGTGTGATACTCCTTCACAGAAGTCCAAACAGAACCATATGATACTTCTAAGTATAAACAGCAGTAGTAAAGAAATCTGAGGATAGAAAGGTTAGTTGCATATCAGAGGAGTACTGGAATGCCCCAAGTAAAACCATAATTTCTGGTCCTGACAATGCTTCAGTCAATCATGACATAAAACGAACAAGACGATTGCAGGTAGCTGGTATACAATGTGAGTAAACAGCCTGAAGCCATCTGTCTGTCATACTGACAGCAAAAGTTTTTATCCAATGTATGAATCTTGTTAACAGGCATTTGCAGACCTTGTGATACATCCTTCCTCATTGGTACTATGGACAGGTGCAGTAAGTGATGGAACTGTTACAGTCTTCGACATTTACAAGGAAACACCAATAGAAGATACAAGGTGGTACGGGAAAGGTTTAATATAAACTTTCACTTTGCAAATGCAGGTCACAAGAAACAAAAGCAGAGACAAATGTATATGAAGTCAAGGCTCATTAAGCCAAAGGATGTCAAGAAAAAGGGATCACAGAGTTAAGCCATGAACCACAGCTGAATACCTCTGCTTCCACATAACTGAAGACCACGAGTGTAAATTAAACTTCTCAAATCATCTCAAGAAGAAGCAGACATCTGAGTTATTTGGCATAAAACCCATCTTGAATGTTGAGTATGAAACAGTTCTAATAACTTCTGAAGAGATTTCTTTGCACTTTGTCTTAATTATTGACACATCTTGGTGAGATTATCACATAGTTACAACAGATAAATACAGAATACAGAGGCATACATATAGAAGCATACTCATTTGAGATGATGCATCACTGAGCACTGACTAGTCTGCACAGCTCTGGTACCCAACATGGTTAGTGCTTTTGCAGGTGAAAGAAAGCTGCAGGACTTAAAGTTGTGCAGGAAAAGTAGCAATATCAAGCTTAAGCAAAGATGGAGGCTTTCACACATTGAAAAAATTCACATGACATTATATATATATATATCCTTAGAAGACCAATAAGACTTCAGTCAGCATTTATTAAGCAAAGACCAACTACTCCAACGCACACTATGTCCAAGCGGAATTCAAGATGAACTCACTCTACTGGATTAAAAAGTTAAAAGAATAAAAAGAACTCAGCATTTTGTAGATAATGAGATGACCAGTACCCAAACCTGTCTTGAAGCATATGAAGGCTAATTAGCTCAATCCTGAGAAGCAAAAATGTATGTATTATATTTAAAATGGAATTAAGTGCATAGACCTGATAATAATTGTGATGTTTGTCTAATATCTATGTATTGCATTATAAGTGCCTTAAAACAGCACTTGCATACTTTCATCAAGAAAAAGATTATCTTATTTGCCTGTGGTACATTTAAACAATTAATATAATTGTTAGTTCCTTGTTTGTACTTCAGATCTCATTTTGAGGAATAAATACTTAAAGTTTACATTATTTAATACAAAATAAATTTATCACCAAATTAAAGAATGTTGTCATTACAATATTCAGCTATCATTCAGAAAAGTTTATCAGAGCTAAAAAAATTCAGTAAACATGAATGTTTTCAAAGAGAATTTTCCACCCTACACAGTACCAGTAATTGAAATTTCTGATCTTGGCTTATTAGCTGCTAGTAACAGCAAGCCTACATCTAGAGTAATTAGTGTTAAAACAACCTTTTTATTTGATATGTGGCTGACAGATAAAAATCTAATTGTACATTCCAACACGTTCCACATTTCTCTTCATGCAACTTGATTCTGTGAAAGAGCATGGTATATAAATTACATTGGCTTTCAACATACTCCAGTAGCATTTCAGACACCATTTGAGTTAACTGATGAGTTGTAATTTATGCAAACTGACTGTAGATATTTTTCATCTGTTATCTAGACCATTATGTTATTCATAATAATAAAGATATTTATTATCTTTATAATGGAAGGCTCTAGAGCAGAAGTAATAATACTAATAAACACAAATACCAAAGAAAAGGAAAATAAGCCTTTTGTTCTTTTTTTTTTGAGAATTTATGCATATTATGAGAAATACTCTGTCAGGTTTTGTTTGGTCAAAGCATTACTCTGTTGGGCATGATGGTGGATAACATGCGATGGCATGGCATGGCATGTGACATATAAAAAACCCCAAAGACCTTAAGAAAATAAGTATGCGACAGAGAATAAACTAAAAATCAATCATATAACCAGTTTGAAACACCATGCAGAGTGAACATAAAGGACAAAGGAAAGACACAGAGGGAGCATGGCAGATACATATTTTCCTTTGGATATCTTCTAGACTTCAACAATGCTTTGAACTAATTAAAAAGGTTTTAACCCAGAACTGCAAACCAGCTTAGAGTTACATACGATATAGGATATAGTTTCAGTCAGTACATCACCCGTGTGAAAGAAAATTACCTCAGTTTAATGTTGATTGTAACACACTTTTCTCAGTAATACAGTGAAACCCAGTAACCCACTGTAACTCAGTAAAAGATGAAAATACATAGCTGTAAGTACAGAGATATGGATAGAAGACTTACTTCCTGACTGTTTCATGAAATCACAAACTACTTTTTGCAAATGAGTCCTCAAGATGGGAGGACAACAGTGAATATGTCAAGTCAGATATTCTGGAAGCTCATGTGCTCCATAGCAAAGAATATGGTTTTTCCAATTTTTTTTCATGGTTACATTGGTGCATCCAATTACTCCTACAGAAGCAATAAAAATATGTGTAGTAATTAATCTTCATAGAAGAAGCTATATTCATATCCTATAGACAATATCACGGTTGCAGTATTTTGCTCTTTAAAATGTTAATAGAGAAGTGACAGGTGAAACTAAGTGATTTGCTTAGCCAGCAATACTAAACTTTGTATTTTAACAAAGGGAAAGTTAGAGATCAGAATAGCAATTTCAAGCTGCAAATTTTTCTATGGTCTCTTCACTAGTGGGAAACAAAGCCAGTTAAATTTTGTAAATTTTACTTGCTGGATATTTTGGCATTTCAAAGATTTTTTGATTCTCTTGTCATGAAAGTCATATTTTCTTCCTTCCTTAAGGATCAGCAAAACTAAACAGTGGCCTAAGCAGCTATGAATGGTACAGAGATGATAAAAGATTCAGGACAAGATGCCGAAAAAGCACTGATTAAATGGTCACTCATGTGAAGACAAACGTACAGTTCAAATGTGGAGCTACTGAGGATTACATATTTGTGAAGAGGCAAAAAACCAATCTACATATAGATCTTTGTAATAGCAGTTTTGATCCTACTCCAAATCTGTAGTGCTCTCACTGAGTAACTCTTACAAGAAATACATGAAGCACTTGATGAAATCTCCCAAACAATTCTGAATGCTCAGAGGAAGAAGACAGAAGCCAAACCTCAGAATTGATATCATCATGTCACTGTGTTCAACATTCTCGTGGCTATAAGAGAACAAACTGTCCAACCTTTTCTGGGGGCAGGCAATTGGAGAATAAGAATTAATCTCCTAGCAACATTTTAAAACCCCCATTTTTATTGTTCTAATGTAGAACTCACTAGCATGAAAATAGAACGTTGACAAAAGCCATTGAATTCATGTAGAAGACATCTGTGGTTAGTTAGAAACCCCCCAACTTCTATACATAAATAATGACAATTAACACACCTTTGGTTCCAAAGACACGACATGGAACTTTTTTGGGAACTAATAGCATGTATTGTAATATGAGAAAGGGGAGTTTATGCAATTTAAGACCCATTTACAAGATATCTGTGTAAGTGTAACAAATCTGACTTCAAGATGCCAGATATACAGTGCTGTTCAGTAGTCCTGAGGGTGCATTTGAGAATGGGTTTACAGTTTGTCTACACCATTTACTCATTAGAGCATTTTTGGGGCAAGCATTATAGGGACACTCAGCCAAGCTCCTGGGCCCTTGGCTAGGCAATATGCCTACCTGCCTCACCATATTCTGTCTATCTTTTTGCTGATAGTACAAAACTGATGTCACAGACAGTGATTCTGGCACTGGCAGTCAGAGTAGACATAGCTAGAATAACACTGCTTTTACAAAACACAGGATAAGGAAGTCTGCACTTAAGAGAAATCTGTTGATCTTTCAAGCAGAAATATCCCCCAAATATGTTGTCTTCATATTGAAGACAAAATAGCACAGGTTTAGAACAAGAGAAAAATAATCCTAAAGATCAGGGAAGATCACAAGCTCTGCACAGGGTTCCAACTGAGCAGGATGTACACAGTCTAATGTATGAACGTGCAGAGAAAATTCTCAAGTAACTATAAAATAATTATAATAATATTAATAGCATTCTGCTGAGTGAGGAGTATATTCTTCCAGTTCATACATTTTACTGGAGAGAATTTGCAACTTGCAATCTCATCTTAGCTAAACTAATGACAAGTAATTCACACCCCTGTATCTTCCTATCTAAGGATAACCAATGGCAACAGTATTTATACAAAAGAAGAAAAAAAAAAAAATCAGCCA
Organism: Athene cunicularia; assembly: GCF_003259725.1. NCBI lineage: Eukaryota > Metazoa > Chordata > Aves > Strigiformes > Strigidae > Athene > Athene cunicularia. The sequence goes on from NW_020799105.1 coordinate 10,192,920, forward strand.
ATTTTAGCCCAGGACTAACTTAATTTAATGCAGTTCATATACTCTGGGAACAAGCGTAGCACAAATATAGACAGAAAACATTTCCTCACCTGACAAATAAATGATCAAATAGGAATGCAAAATTTCTATTACAGAACTTTTACATGTTTAATAACAAGCTTCCCTTGAAATCTTGCACTTGTCAGAAAGCATAAGTTTAAGTCATTGTTTGAAATACTTTAGTTGCTCTTACAATAAAGATAAGGAAGTTTGTATTGTATATTCTGAAGTTAAAATTATTTACATAGTTTTGCAAGATTGGCAAGCATGACCTTGTAAATTGCTTTATTTAAATATTTAACTGTTATGAACTCATGGATTTTTCCAGCTTCTCAATGAATTAATTTGCAATCAAATACAGTAAGTACTGAACATTGTAGCAAACTTCAGCAAAACAAAAATCTAATGTTAATAAAAGAACACCTTCCATCCCTATAGTGTATTCTATTCAAACATTTGAAAGTGCTTCATTAACATTTTACATAATCAAACAAGGTAGTAATTATCCCTTAATTGCTCAGGTTGTAGAACTGATTCTCAAATAATTCAGGTGATTTAAGCATCATCATGCAGAAAATGGCGTGCAGGCAAAAACACACCCCAACTTCCCACGTGCTAGTCTGAAGCCGTACCCAAAAGACCACATTTGTATTTATCTTGTGCCTTGTGTTAAACTAAACAATTGAGGTACTAAAAACTATCTAGCCCTAAAGTTAGCTATAGGTACCATTAGTACTGGTTTTCTGTCTTTTTCATGTCCAGTCCCTTATTCATCATTGCAGCCCTTTACTGACCCAGTATATCCATATTCTTCTTGTACTGGAAAGCCAAGACCTGGAGTCAGCACTCCAGCTGTGGTCTTACTAGTGCTGAGTAGATCATGTGATGCAGATAGTATCTAGCTGGGGCATTTGTGATCTCTCATACAGTCTAGTGATCCCAGTACTGTAAGAGTGTTGAGCACACTAAAAATACTTCTGCAAGCCTCGTTAGGGAGATGGCTGACTAGACACAGGAAAATTTAAGAGGCAAATGCAACTTATGCTACAAAAAAGCTCTAGTATTCAAGCACTAAACTTCATACACTTTTCAGAGAAAAGCACTGGAATAGGCCCGAGGGCTGGTTCTACTTAAAAGGCTGTAGACAAAACAGTAAATTCCTACTCTTTTAGTTAAGTTGTCATAGTAGAATCGCAGGATTTAGTGATATTTCTACCACTGATCTTTTAAATTATGAATGTAGATCAAAGACCATCTTCAGACCCCATACTCTTGAAGCTTAGAATAAATTTGCAATAACTATCAAATATGCACTCAGATCTGGAGAGAAATAGATAATGATGGATATACTAAATATAGGTTTTCACTCAGTTCCAGAAGTTTGAGAACATATCCCCTCACATCTTTTCATTGTTTATCAATGTCTACTCACTGTTCATGCTATTTATTAATGTGTTCCTTAAACGACAGTTGTACAATTAAAAAGAAAAAAAAAAAAAAAAAGCATAATAAATGTAGTGGAAAGAAATACTGGATTTTTTTAATAGATATTTTGAATATAAAGGAATTTAGTGAATGCTGACATAATTTTCATAATTATCTATTCCATACGATATTTTTCCCCAAAAGGCTTTAAGAAAAAAAAATGCAAAGTTTACCTGAGACTCTAGTCTGGAATTTTGATTGAAAAATGAATCTCTTTGAATATAGAAATAACCATGAATAGTCCTACTGAAGTCACTGGGTGGTATGGATTTGTAATGAAAATACAGGATGGCCACTAATGCAAAGGAAACAATGTAAAATTCCCCAGGATTGAAAAATATTTTTAATAAACTTCTGTAGATAAAAAAACAAGGAAGTGGAGAACAGTAGCAGTAAGGATACTCGTCTCCTATAAAATCAAAGTGTGTGCTTTATATTTACTATCCAAAAAGAGAACAGTAACCCAAAAATCTATATGGCTTTTCATCTGATAAGGTGTATTACGTATTTATTATGTGATGCAGCATGTAAGTTATTATTCTTGAATAATACATTTTGTGTAGTGAGATTTTCACAGACTGAGTAACAATATGAAGTAGTGTACAGGTTATTATGTAAAAAGCCTCCAAACTCTTATTGTTAGAGACCTGCAATTCTGAGAAAGCACTTCAGAAAAAGGTAATTGACGGCAACAAAAAGTCAGTCTCTTCACCACAGTAAAAACGTGCATATTGGTTTAAGAGAGATTAAATAAACCCAAATATAAACTGTAAGAGTCCCTTTATGACCTTATGAAACATATATTAACACTTCAAAGAATATTTGTGGAAAGAAACAAACATTGATATATGCAAATCATAGCATGATTCACAGAACGGTTTGAGTTGGAAGGCATCTTAAAGATCATCTGGTTCCAGGCCCCCTGCCCTGGGCAGGGACACCTTCCACTAGCCCAGGTTGCTCCAAGCCCCGTCCAACCTGGCCTTGAACACTGCCAGGGAGGGGGCAGCCACAGCCCCTCTGGGCAACCTGTGCCAGTGTCTCACCACCCTCACAGTGAAGAACTTATTTCTCACATCTAACTTAAATCTACCCTCTTGCAGTTTAAAGCCATTACCTCCTGGCCTATCCCTACACTCCCGGATAAAGTGTCCCCTCCCCATATTTCCTGTAGCCTCCTTTTAAGTTCTGGAAGGTTGCTATAACGTCGCCCTGGAGCCTTCTCTTCTCCAGGCTGAACAACCTCACTTCTCTCAGACTGTCATCACAGGAGAGGTGCTTCAGCCCCCTCATCATCTTTGTGACCCTCCTCTTGACTCGCTCCAACAGGTCCATGTCTTTCTTATACTGGGGTCCTCAGAGCTGGACGCAGTACTCCAGATGAGGTCTCACAAAAGAGGAGTAGAGGGAGACAATCACCTCTCTCACCACACTTCTCTTGATGCAGCCCAGGATAAGGTTGGCTTTCTGGGCTGCAAGCATACATTGCTAGCTCATAGTCAGCTTTTCACCCAATCCCCCAAGTCCTTCTCTGAAGGGCTGCTCTCAATCCACTCTTTGCCCAGCCTGTAATTGTGCTTGGCATCGCCTTGAGCCATGCTCATGCACTTGGCCTTGTTGAACTTGATGAAGTTTGCATGTGTCCATCTCTAAATCCTGTTAAGGTCCCTCTGGATGGCACATCCCTTTCCTCCAGTGTGTCGACCACACTGCAAAGCTTGGGAAACTTGCTGAGGGTGCACTTAATCCCACTGTCCATGGTCCCAACAAGTGTTAAACAGCACCAGTCCCAACACCGACCCCTGAGGAACACCACTCATCACTTGTCTCCACTTGGACATCAAGCTGTTGACTGCAATTCTTTGAGTGTGACCATCTGGCCAATTCCTTATCCGACGAGTGTTGCATCCGCCAAATCCACATCTGTCCAATTTAGAGGCAAGGACGGTGTCAAATGCCCCTTCTTGTTGGTGAGAACAAGGTTCAGCATAACACCTCTCCTCACTGTCTCCTCTATCATTCTGAGAAGTAAGTTATCATCAGCATATTCCAGGAACCTCCTGGATTGCTTATGACCTGTTGTATTGTCCCTCCAACAGATATTGGGGTGGTTGAAGCACCCCATGAGGACCAGGGCTTGTGAACATAAGACTGCTCCTATCTGTCTACAGAGGGCTTCATCCGCTTGGTCGTCCTGCTCAGGTAGCCTGTAGCAGACCCCCGCTATAACATTACCTGTCCTTGTCCTCCCTTTAATCCTGACCCATAAGGTCTCGGTTGGCTCCTCATCCATCCCCAGGCAAAGCTCCATGCACTCCAGCTGGTCCTTGATATAAAGGGTGACACCCCCACCTCATCTCCCCTGCCTGTTCTTAAAGAGCCTGTGTCCTTCCATTCCAACACTCCAGTCATAGCAGTCATCCCACCACATATCTCTGTGATGCCAGTAAGATTGTAGCTGTGCAGGCGTGTGCTGCTGTTGTTTATTCCCCATGCTACATGCATTTGCATAGAGGCATTTAAGTTGGGCCCCCTGTGAAGCTGACTTACTGGCTGGAATTCCTTTGTGCTGCTCTTCACGTGCTCTCCTGCTGACCTGTGACTCCTTTCCAGGTTCTGGATATCTATTGCTGGGACCGGCATCAAGCTGGGAGGGCTGGGATAGATCGAGGTTCCCCTCCCCTGGTAACTTTAGTTTGAAGCCCTCTTCACCAGCTTAGCCAGCCTATGACTGAATAAATAATTTTTAATGGCTACAGCAAATGTGTCTGATATGTACATGACCATGTACAATTTCTGAGTTAATTTTCTATTCATAAGAGAAATTTCATTTTCAAGTAAGTATTTAGAAGCAAATTCTAGATAGCCTTGCAATCCAAGTAAATTAGCTCTACATACTGCAGAGTAAAAGGAGAGAGCAAATTCCTCCCCTAGGCTTCATAGCACTAGAGCAGCTGTTCTGCAGTCATTACTGCAGTCCATAGGCAGCAGCAGCCACAGCTGTCACACATTACCCTAAACAGACATCTTGGACAGCAGATTCATGTAATCACAAACTTAATGGTCATCTTCCCTCCCTTAGAACTCATTAACTCCTCCTGACTGTTACTGGGAGCAAGAACACAGAGATTTTCCTAATGTGAACAAGGAATGCAGAATTCCTGGTATGCTTTTGATGGCTTTCTCCTTAGCAAAATATTCCGTATGTACAGCCATGTGCATTGCACACAACAATGGAAATTTGCCTTCTAAGCAATATCTTTAATCTATATCATTTTCAGTTCCCCTTTATTCTTCTGAATAAACAGACTTGGTTTTTGAAGTGTACATACATTTTTTATTATATTCTGGACATGTATTTGAGATGTGCCTTTTAATATGCTCGATAAATGTATAATTAACCAATACTTATTGCTAATCTGCACATGTATTTCATACCAAATCCTATTTAAAATTTCTGTCAACAAAGCAATTCTCTTTCAGATTTCAATTCTATTTTTTAATTATTCATTATAATAGTCTCCAATAATTTAATGCCCCATATTCAGACGTTAGAATCTTTCTAGCTGATCTTACAATTTCTGAGCAGTATCTTGGTACATTTCCAGTTTACACCCTTTTCTCAGTATTGGACATGCCCTAAGAAGACTAATGATGTTCTCTTTTCTCATTCAGGCTTCTTTTCTCCTTTCTCCCTCCTGTCACAAATGCTGTACTCAATACATTGATCATGACATACTTCCCAGTCATTTAGCACAGTTCACTAAAGTCACCAGATTTCAGCTTATGAGCTCAGATTTTTTTCATTTAGCTAAAATGGAATATTATTCTATCAGTATATTACTGTGATGCAGTGTCTCCTCAAGCTATAAATAAAACACTCCTAAGAAAGGACTACAAGTGAAAAATGGACGCAGGGATGCATCACATAGCTATAATAACTATCTTTTCTCTGCTGTTTAAGAACAGGTGAGCTAAAAGAGACCTTTCAATAAAGATAATAGAGACATTTGGATAAGGATAAAAAGGAAGGAAGACTGAACCAACCTCATAATAGGGATCAGTGATATATCAAACCCAGTCAGAGAGTGAAAAACACTTTCCCAGAGCAATTAACAGAAGCAATCAAAGGATAGGAAGTGGTGATGATGGCAAACTACCATAACTGTGCCAGGTAAGTCATGCTGGAAGATAGGAATTGTCTAACGAGTTCTTGGTATTTGCTGAAAATAGCCTCAGAGAGCTGAACAAGCAAGTAGGTGTGGGTAAGGACTGCTGTTTCAGTTCCTATTTATATAGAGAAGTTGGTCAAGAGTATAAGAGACCAGGTAGTTTGAGTGAAAGTTATCATCAACCAGAGTTCTTATATTAGGAAAGGAAGGAATTGCCACAGTGCATTAATAACAATGACATCCCAAAACCAGACTTCAACAAACAGAGGAAATAAAAGATAGGATCTCTTGGGCAAACATTCAAAGTTTGGGTTGGTTTGTTTGTTTTTAAAAAAAAGTTCAGCAGAACATGAAGCTTTAAATAGAACAGTACTAGAGGCAGAAAAACAACTTATCCCAAACAGGAAAATAAAAAGGAAGTACCTGAAGAGACTTAAGAGTCTAAATGAAGATCTCTTGAATGATTCACATTTAAAAAAGAATAGTACCAAGAGTGTAAACAAAATCACCTCTAAAGGAATAGTATTGATTTCTCGGGGAGGGTGGTGGATTAAGATTCTAATTAAGTAAGAACAGGTAAGGTGTCTTCAACCAACCAAGAAAATGTTATTAAAAATTGCAAGTAGAGAAAGCACAAAAGGGTCATTAAGAGGAAAAGGCCAAATCACTGAATTTTTATATATATCTCAGGATTCACAGACTAGTTGATTAAAATGGGATATCTGAACATTTACTAGAACAAATTATTCAAAATCAGTTTCCAAGCACCTGGGGATATTAAGATAATAGACAACACAGATTTGTCAAGAACAAATCATATTAAACCAACCTAATTTAATTGGGTTTTTTTGGTCAGAGCAATTAGTCTAGTGGATAAGAAGGGAGAAATATTTGCAATGTATCCTAACCTAAGCAAATAAGGGAAACACAGTTCAGCTGAAAGTGCCAAAATATAAGCACACATGAGGTAGAAATAAGGAATGCAAAAAGCAGGATTTGACACAAGATTACAGCAGAGAACATTTCCACTTAAATTCCAAAAGGCCTGTTTGGGTCAGTCACCATTATTTGTTGTCATGAGTGATTTAGATATTGCATAGAATACATCAACATTCTAAATAATTTAAGAATATATTATTCTAAGAATATATAAAATTATCTTGATAAATTCTGGAACAAGTGAGAGATTTCATGAAGGCAAATGCAAACTATTACATTTTAAAAGAAAACTTTCCTAAACACAAAGGTGATATAACTGGTTAATTCAACAGAAACAGAAAATTCTAAGTCATCTAATTTTGATGCTCAAAAAATGGATATACTGTTCTGAAATAGGTGACATCAGGTAACCAAACTGTTATACGAAAACGCAAAATGTAGCTTTTGCATTTTTTTCAGTCCTCAGCTAGAGTCCATTGTGGGGCATGCCACTTCCAGAAGACAAATGATCAGATAAAATGACTCTTGATGTGATTTGATTTGTTAAATCTAAAAAAGAGAAGGTTGAAAAGCAACATGATAATAAAGTGTGTTTCACATTGCATGTGATCAATCATTTTCATGATATGAAGGGAAAACTGGCTTATTTGCAACAAAGAAGATATGGTTCTGTTACCAGGAAAACCTTTTCAACTACTAGAAGTATTAAGCTCACTACTAGTTGTGCAAGGCTGTGATCATCAATGGCTCTTATGAAAATAAATAAATTTGTGAGTACAGTCTACATATTCTTGAAGTTGCCAAAAAGAAGGAATTATGTAGAAGTGATAGCTCTGAGGTCACTTGCCACTCTCTTTTTCTTTCTCTGTAGTAAGCAGTTTGATCTTAACTAATTTTGTTTGGTTTTAAGATTCTGCTTCAACAAAGAAGGAAATAACTTTTCTAGAAGAGCTTTGTACTTTCAAAGCTAACCACAGTCAATGGACAGGTCAACAGGCAGAAAGGGAGACGGAAAAAATGAGTTAGCTTTCAGGAAGAGAGGACTTCTTAGAAGTAGTACTGCTGATGTGAGAAATACTACCAGATAGGAGTCCCATACTCTCCTCTCATTGTTCCCTCCTGCTACAGCATCTAGAACCACTGTACTGAGAGTCATTGAAGCTGAAACAAAGCCAAACTGCATAAGAAATCTGGTTATTCAGTCTATGAAATGAAATTTATACCATTTAACTGTAATTTTTTGAGTTGACATTCGGAATCAAGCCTCTTAAAGAGGCTGCTAAAGCACAGAGTACTTTGGACATATAATGCGCCTTTTTAGTTCATAAATAGATGATATGCTGCAAAGCCATTAACAAAAATTCCAAATGCCCCAACTCCCAATTCAATGTCTGGAATTTTGTTGCAAATTGAGAGTTTAGAAAGGTACAATCCAATTCAGAGAAATACAGAGTACCTTACCACCTACTAATTAGTCAGCTCAGGTTATTGCTTGTCCAGCCAAAATATGCTTAGATGATGGAACTAAAAAGACTATCATGAAGAGCCTATCTTGTAGTCAAGTATATATTCAAAGTACACATATTCATTAAAAAGAAACAAATTAAAACCAACAGGAACTTTGTTGATTCTGGGAGTGATTTTTGGTAACACTACTTAAAGATAGAAATATGGAGATTAGGATATTTATACTGAGAAACTTTAGCACATGACAAAAAGTTCCATAAAAAGAAAAAAAAGGTTTTCAAATTTTAAGTCTAAACTTTTGAATAAAGCAGATGTCTGGAATTTAAACAAATGGATCACCTTTGTCAGTTTTTGTTAATAAATTTGAAGGTCATCCTTTAAGAGATTGAAGAGGGCATGTGTCAGACCGAAACATTAAAAAGCCCTTGATTATATTTAGGTTTACTAGATAAACTTATGACAGCAATGGATCTCAGCATCATCACCCAAAAGAGTAAAATCTTCATTAAAAGTGGTTAACTTAATTTTCCAAAGTTAACCAAATGATAAAATGCAGAATAAAGTCCAATTTTTAACACAAATAGTCTTACCATATAGCTATCCCTCTACTGCATAAAGAAGTGCTGTGATAACTACCATGGCAAACTCTTTGCTTTACAGTTTTTATCAGTGAAACTATCTGTATTCTGACCATAAAGACTCCATCTTGTCCAAAAGTAAATTCAATTTATCCCAGCTACAGTGTGGGCGTTTATGAATTTGTGCCAGCTTGTGCATAGGTCTTCACTGGAATTAAAAAACCTAACACAATCAGAAGCAAAGATATTACAGATTTTGTCTCAATATTTTAATACGACAGTTACAGCTCATAAGAACATCTTAATGTTTTAAGAAGCATGTCCCCTATCATGTTGTATTGCCTGCACATAGGAAAATGGTTTATACCACTTAGTTACTTTGCAAAAACCAGAGTGTTTTCAACACAATTCTAATGAAGACCTTTTATTCATATGAACTTTATGTATTTCCTGGTTACATTTTATAATCCTACAGGTCCCTCTTGCAAATGATTACTTAACACAAGTTAGTTTAGGCCTCTCGGAGTACACTTTACTCAAAGAAGAGGTGACAGGGGAGAAACCTTTATTATTACATGGTAATAACACCCCAAACAGCTATTTCTGCATAGCAGGTAAATGCATTTTATTTTAGAAGCTTTAACGATTCTTTTATTACAAACCATATATTTATCAAAAGCTAAAATACCAGGTTTTTAGAGGATAGCTTTTTTAAATTCAAGAAACCAGCATTTTTTAAACCTCTATATTTTAAAAAAGAATCTTTGTCTATTCTTCAAAATATCTTTGTTGGATTAACTGTGCATTACCTACATTTTGAGTTCTTAACCTATCCAAATTGTTGCTTGGTTCTTTGATTAGAAAGTTGGATTTGTTACAGTTCAGATAGGAGTCATCTCCTAAGCATTTTGAGTTGTTCCAAGGCATCTTCATGCCTTACTGGTTTGGGATTATGTACCAAAACCATTTTTATTTTTTTAAAAAACTACTTCAGCTGAAAAAAACCCTTATTTTTCCTCTGGGTCCTTGCAACATGATATTCAGCTTTGGTGTTAAGTTTACTCAATGTTTATAATTAAAATGCAAACTCTGTGTTTGTATATATATTTTTTCTTTTAATAATTTGTATAGAAAAGGAGCACAAAATTCTTCTGATGGTACAGACACCTGTGAACAATGAAGCAGAAGACCTAGATATTGCTAAAACATAGTCTTTCTATGTCAGTTAACAATAAAGTCTGTGTGATTAAGGAGAGTTCCACTGGAAGGATTGCAATTCACATATTACCGAAAAAGGCAATGGAATACAGAAATAAGTTACTTAACTTCAAATAACATCCATACAAATTATAATTGAGAAGACACACTGCAACATCAACAACATTTGGCAGTTAGGGTACATTTTAACAAATCTTCAACTCAGACGATGTTCCCATCATACCATATGGATCTCATAGCTGGAAATTCATCAGCAGTGCCAACAGATGTCAAAAAGCTTTCAAAGCAACTGCCTTAGAAAAGATTATATGTATTAATTTAAAACCATCTATAAACATGCCAAAATTTCTCAAGAGTTCATCAACCTTCTCTCCTCCATGTGCTTGCCCTGAAAGACCATGAAAATATTCTGAGGCTCACATGAAGAATGAAGCCTGGGTATTTTCCATTGCAGGGCTGCAAAATTAAGATGCAATGGGCCAAATTAAATTCTCTCCAAATGAGAGTTCTTGGAATAAAGAACTGGATTTAGCAACACAGAAAAAAATTCTCAAGAGGACAGTGATGGCATAACCTTATTAATGCCATAAGCAATATTTGATTCTGTGGAAAAGACTAAATGGAACAAAAATGTTGCACAAATACTGATGTTATGCTGGGGGAATCTGAACTTTTCAACCTTTGTAACAAAACTTTCTGAAGAAGGGTGTACACAGGCAGAGAAAAAAGCACCAATTTCTCTTTTTTGTCTAATACCCAAAAATGTTTCTCTGTTGCACATAAATGTTCCCTCCCTCCCATGCCATGCAGACAAGAAACTTTCTGACCAATTTAGTGGCCTCAGATGAAGGGAATTATTTGACACCAACTGAGAGAAGATAGAAACACTCCCCTTCCCCAGCCTCTTCATTAAAATGTGGCTTGTTGGCTCATGCTATGAGAAAACATGGGAAGTTCTCCTGAAATATTAAGTATTTCTAAATATAATATTTCTGTTTATTGCATAAGAATTTAAAGTAATCTTTGTATTTACTCTATGGCAATATAGAAGCCCGTTTTGCATCTCTTCTAAAAAGAAATTCTTAATAAATTCTGTGGAAGTGAAATATAACATTAAGATACAGTGGTATGATCACATGGAACTTAACTGAATAATCTGAAGTCATTAATTCTTTGATATTTCTCTTTAGAATGAGATAGAATGAAAATTTACCTGTCATAATAAAACACAATAAAGGAAATACCCGCTAACACAGAGGTCATTGTAGTGGTTTTGTTGTTTGGTTTTGGGTTTTGTTTTTTTTTTTCTGATAAAAGATCATATTCTCAAAAAAATGAGATAAACACCAATATTAAGGGACTATTTTTTACAACTAATGGATGTCTTTTGTTAGCAGTCCTCTACATATGGGACACTTGAGATTTACGATATGTCATTATTACAGTAGAAGACAACATTATGAGTAATTACAGACTTCCAATATCAAAAGACACATTTCACTCAAATAGCTGAAGTACTTATTCATTAAATAATGAATGATATAGAAGTAATAACTGTGCATTTGTTCAGTTTGTGGGTTTTTTTCCTTTTAAACATGTTAGAAGATTCAGAAGATGACAATCAGAGAAGGCTAAGGATCTACTGCTACACAAAGCACAATTTCTAGTAACAATCTCTGGATAAGATTTTTATATATTGTTTACTGGGACACTTACTCTTCCTGGAGACAGAAGACCACTGTCAGGGTATTGTAACTCAATATATACAACTTACGGCCTACCAGAGTGAAATGCAGTATTTTGTAGTTGCCTATAAAATTAATTTGTCAAAGGGTATAAAGAAGAGTTTAGCCCATTTTTATAAAAAAGAGTTGTGTTTTATGATATGTTGAAGCAACCAGCTATCTGATACAAAACATGTCAGTTTTATAAAAGGCAAGCTAGAAAACTAAAAGCACTCCACCTAAAAGTATGGAAAACTTATAAAAGCTGATGTGTTAAAAGAAAGATATTGGAGCTGCTAGCCCAAGAAAAATAAAACATGAAAAGAGCTAATTTTGCCTCTTCCCTCTCTGAGCCTTCTTCACAGGCAAAAAGCCAATAACCTAAATGTCACTGCCTGGCTAGCAGATGAATTATGTCAACCGTATTTAGTCAACGGATTTCAACACGTGGACCATGGATCCCCAAGATTCTGTGGACTAATTCTAAGAGGTCTATGCAAAAGTACTAAAAAGACCAAATTCACAGGTACTGTATATCAATCAATGGAAGTAAATTTTCTATTTGGTCTACACTACCAGTAAAACTATACAAATGTTCTAGGAACCAGAATGGCTGAATATCACTGGTACTTGTTCCTGAAGGATCACATAGCATTGTATATATGATGTTATTACATGGAATTAAAATTAATTTCCCAAAATAACAAATAGTAATATAAATATGTTAGTCTATGTTTTGCATTTCCTGATCTACTGAGAGAGCTCTAGTACAATCTTAAAGATTGTACAATCTCTAAAATGCTACCCAAATAAAATCTAGTCAGATTACCCTGAATGAATCCTCAGTTTAGCTGCCAACAAATCATATTGAAATATCAGTGGAGTAAGTGACAACTTCCACCTATAACAGACCATGATGACAATATTTCTTAAATCATGAAGCTATTCAGGAATGTGTTTGTGAACAGTCAAGGATTAAGCATAAATTTTTATACTTTTGCTATTACCATACTTACATACATAGATATTTAAGTGTGTATGTATATATATGTATATATATATATATATATGCACACATATATATATATACACACATTTTTAAAAGCCCTAAGTCAAAATTCTCAGGGACAGTTACACAAAAGCAAGATAATTTCTACAGAACTCGGGAAACAATCTATCACTGAATATTTACCGTATATTGTATCAGAGAGTAAGTTTAGTAACTTCAAAGCCAGTACAGCTATTTTGTAGTATTCAAAAGATTTTTTGTTGGCTACTCATGTTAAGTAGTCACTTTAGGAGCCTACAAGAATGGCACAATTATATCTAATTTAATAATTAATATTTTAGTAATTAATTATTGAATTAATTTCTCAACATAGGAACACTATAAGCTTTCTTTACATCCTAAAATAATAAAAAGAAAGTACATATGAGAGGGAGCGCCTTTGACATAGTTCTGTCATGACCACTTACAGGCAAGACAGTTTATATCAGGCCTTTCAGACAAGTGGATCAGATCACACAAGATGCTGAATACTAGATCTTAAGTATACTATTTAGGCAGAAGTGCTGTAATTTTCATTAGTAACTGTAAGACTTTCAAAAATCTCCTTATTTTCTATTCAGAGAAAGTCTCTCAACTGTCATTTACTGAAACACAAACTTTATTACATATTTAGCATCTGACTTTAACTGAAGTCTAGTGCTCTACTCTGTTTTCTAGCTGAGCTGTACAAAAAAGTACAATAGTGTGCCTAACAGACCAAATCCATGCTTCATCTGATGTTTAAAACAGTTTATCCTAAGTCACAAATTCTGCCATTTTCTCTAAGAAAAAAGCCTCTAATAATAACAACTCATTATATGCTATTTCCCTAGTCAAGGCTGTGCAAGAAAACCCAGAGCTGCAAATCATGAAGGCTGGAGAAATGTTCGGGGACACTCTCTTCAGGCTAGCCCTGTTCTGACACCTTTCCCTAAGCACTTGCTTTTAGCTACTGACAAGGACTACATAACAAATTGATTATTATTTAGTCTGGGCCACTTGTATGTTCTTTACCGATGTATCCTAGGTTCAGCATCAGTTAAGAATGATACTTGTACAATCCAAACACTGTATCTTTACGGACACCTTTTAAATTCACGTGCTCTATTCTACATGAAGAAATGAACACAGGCCACGTAGAAGACCTACCTTCTCCCAGAGTATATGCATAGGTTCTGACTTCTCAAGGTCTTCAGAGGAACAGGAATAGGATATTCTGTTGTGAAAGAGCTGAGGTTATTTTCACTTCAGGCTGTTTTCACTGTCTGCCCTGCCTGGTGCAGAAAGACATGTCCAGACCATTGCTGTGACACTCACGCATGTTTATAGTTCACAAGCATCATTACAGTGCTCTGAACTGTATTCAGAGAAGGATGTATATGTAAACACAGTATTTATTAAGTCATTTGAGGGAAATATGGGTATGAAAATTATATGCAAAAAAATTGCAAAGGAACCAGCAGGTAGTTTTAATTTTGTGACAATAATTAATGCTGGTATATTTATGACATTAAACACAAAACCGTCTTTTTACTTTTTTGCTTTTTTTCTTACTGACAGCCTGTTAATTGCTTTGAATAGTATCTCCTTCCTTAGACATAGAGACACATGCTCCAGTCAGTAGTATTTTCACATAGGTGTTTAAAGTCCAGGAAAAAGTTAAACTTCTAGCTACATTTCAAGTGTGTGTACGCCTGTACTTGACTTTCTCAGCATTGACTTCTGCAGCTCTCTCTTTTGGAGACTTGAACAGTAAGATATAGTACGCATTTAAGTTCTTAACCATTCACATAACTGACTGAAGGTCAAGCCTATTAGACTCGCTTCAGCTCACATCAATTATCCCCACCATTGAAGGTGATGTAACTACGATTCCAGCTAATTAAGTCTGTAATAGTGAGATAGAGTGCTTAATAAGGCACAACATCAGAAAATCAAGTTAACTCTGTCAATCTTCTTTGTAATAATGCATTCTGTCATATAAAAAGTCCAACAGCCTAACATTTGTAGATTTGCATTTGGGTGCCTTTTTCTGATAGGCACAGGCAAATGTGTTCCTCTTGTGCAAAAATATCCTTCAACAGCATTCAATGGCATTGCACTAAATATATCCTTATACTGAAAAAAGTAAAGTTTATTTTACATTCTAGGAATAATTTATCACCTGTAAATGAGAAAACCAGAGAAATATCCTCCAAGCAGCATCTAGTTAATAACTGTAAACAGAGAAGTATCTATCAGTCATTCCTAGCAATCAGTATTAATTTTCACAGTCTTTGCATAACTGTAGATAATCACATTCCTGTCAATTTACAGCAGTGTTCTAACCCTTAATTTAAAACTCTACTAAGATATGGTTTTAGCACCTGAACAATCATTTGACAATGTGTGAAGTGGCAGAAGAATACTAGAAAGCCCAAGACCTAGGTTTTGTCCAAAGGTAAATGTTCAAGGAAGAAAAGCAAGGAAAATTCCTAAGGGGACATTTCTACTATGACCCCATTTGAGGGTGGCTGGTCATAGTCTAGCCCATGCATGTGGTTATGCAGCCCTTCTCCAACTCCTGGTCTCTGGTCACACCATGTGAAAGGATATAGATGCTGGAGTTCAGAAAAGCTGACAACACTTTTTCTTCCTTTCTGGTGAGGCTTGGGAAAATTCCTGCACTTTTCCTTTGTCCTAAAGCTCAGGAATCAGTGAAGACAACTAACTGAAGTAATTTACATGCAGACTCAGCTCTGCTTGAAATACATATCAGAGGTAAAGTGGACCACAATACTAATTTCTGACATATACGCACACCCAAAGTTTCAAAATTGGATTACACTGTATTGTAAATTATGGTTAAAGTTTCTTGAAATTGAAAGGGGAACAGTTTGAATCAGGAATCAAACCCAGAATAAACCTCAATTTAATATTCAGTGTAAATGTAGCGACTGCAGGTTTAATCTTCATAGATGGAACTTCCACTGGTATAAACCAATTGCCAATATATGTGAGTTAAGGATGTGAATCTCAAAATTAACAGTAAAACAGGATCTTACACAGGAAATTCTACATATTCTATTGATGTCTTTACATTTAAAAAAAAAAAAATTAAAATCACTAGGACAAGTAACCTTATTTTCACATTTTTTCATGATCTGTGTACAATAGTATTAATGTTACATATTACTAAATCAGTAATTTATAATTGACAAGACAGTATTCCATGCTGTCTTACTCATTTGGGGTGTTATTTAGCTGATGCTTAACATGAAATAATAATTATATCTTCTAAACATAAATCTGCAGCTACAGTAGCACTCTGAAGTACAAGA
Organism: Athene cunicularia; assembly: GCF_003259725.1. Lineage (NCBI taxonomy): Eukaryota > Metazoa > Chordata > Aves > Strigiformes > Strigidae > Athene > Athene cunicularia. The sequence continues at coordinate 10,208,910 of NW_020799105.1, forward strand.
AGTGCAAAACCCTTCTATCAAGCTTTCTATGACAAATTAGCATTCAACCCTTGCCACTAGGAGAGTGCCATTAATTATGCTTAGACAGCACAACAAAGACAACAGGTGCTTGTAGGAAGGTCATACAAAGGGCTTCACATGGAACTAAGAAGTGATTATGATAATGCAAAGCAATACACAGTGTGAAGAAGAATGTATTTCTTGAAAACTGTTAATGGTCCTAAACAAGGAAACATTAGCTAGTATCCCCTCAAAATACCACAGGCTTTTAAATTAAATGTAGTAATTAAAAAAAAATATAAGCACAGATGTGCCAAGCTGATCCAGCTTGAGCAAATAAAACGTTTCATTGAAGATGTCACAACTTCGTCTTCTTTAATTGGCTTTAACTACAATTTTTTTTTTTTTAAATGTACAAAAGAAAGCCTTACACTATATAGGGACAAATAGCAGCTTTTATGATGTATTCTTCTGAACATGGTACTTATAAAAGTGATGACTAGTACTTATCAGCAAGAAATAGGGGAGGCCTACTTCACTTCTAAATTTGTTACTAAAGATGAAATGATGAATTACTTCATCTGTCCATGGGACAAGAAAACTTAAATAGAGGTTTGATGAATATGGCTGTATTTGTATAGCTGGGATAGACTCCTCATCAAAAGGCAGAAGAGACACCAGGAATATTATTAACATGGCTACAACTATATTTTGCAACTAGAAGTATTTGGCAGTCCTTCCCATTTTCATCTGTTCCACTTTATGGTAACAGATTTCTTCTACCCATCTCATGCCCGTTGCAGAGACTTCTCTAATTTTCTTTTCCAAAAGATGCAGTACTAGACCTTTTTTTCTAGTAGTTATAGAATTTGACTGTGTTGAACATTCCTGGACACCTAGAAGTAAAGAAAGGAATCTGCAGAAGTTTTCCAGGCAGTAACAGAAATGCAGCAACTATCTGTCCATCATACAAACAAAGTATTTTAAAAGGAAGCTCCTTCTGATGCTTGAGCTCCTGTCCTGACCATTTTCTACAATTGTGATGAAACACAGCTCAAATACCATACTCACGTTTAAAGCTTTTTGTGTTGTCTGTTGTACAGACAGTACAATAGCCATTCCCTGTGAAAACAAAAGGCAACTTCTCTCTTGCATCCCATTAACAGCCACACAGAGCTCATGATTATTCTGGTGATGCTAAGTCACAGAACTAATCTATATGATGGTATCTAGCAGTGGAGCATGATTCTGAACAACCAACTACACCTTTGTAATAAAAGCTGAGTTGTACTTGGAAAAGTCAAGATCATGTGTTTTGTAGCTTTTTATTAGTCCTCTCTGGTTTTTAGCAAGAAGAAAAAGGAAAAGATAATAGACCAAGAATGTTCTTTCCCTGTGTGACCCACACAAAAGACTACTCCTATCACCTCCATCTCTGACACCATGGAGGAGTGCGCATTTCTGCCTGTGAATGAGCACACCAACTTTATCTTAACTAAAGGAGAGTGTTTCCTTGATTTCCTAAGCAGTGAGACTGGCTATTATGATAGCACCAACTGGTACGTAATATGGGCTGCTAAAATCCTAACACTACCTCCACTTCTGATTTAAAAAAAATATATATTGTTTTAAAACAAGTATTGAATATTCCTTAAAGCTCTCTTTTATATACAGATTAACATATTTACAATTGTGAATCTGCTGCCCTCCTCCAGACAAAGCACTTCTAAAATCATTACTACTAAAGTGTGAAATACAGTTGAGTCGATATTTCAGCAGATGACTGAATTTTAAAACATGAAATATACTTGTCCTATTTTATATGAGCTTCAAAGTTTTAACAAAAGCATTACACATTTATTCAAGGTTTCTGGGACACCTGAGAGGGGAGAGCCACCAAAAAGAACTGCAAGTCTATCATGGGAAAAAAGTACAGAGATCCTTACAAAGGATTCCTTATTAAGGTCTGGTAGACCCTTGTTCACTTGGAATTTTGTTCGTTCTCTGAATAAATATGTGATACAAGCCACAGGAATGGAAATCAAAGGAGCTGTGATGGTAGTAAAGGGAAAATATGGACTTGAGGAGTAGATGATGCGACCCAAGGTTCACATTATGTGTTAGCCTTTTTCTTAAGTACTTTATCAAATGGTACAACCCCACTTTCTAAAAAGATAATATTTAAGGTTCCTGTAGCTTAAACCAAGAATGCAAGCAAAGATCAACAGATCCCTAGACATTTCTGTGATTTATCTACTATACTATATAAGTTCTTGCTCTGGGCATTTACAATAACCACGATCAAGTCATGATCAATATATATTTTCAATTTTCATGTCTGTATCAATATTAAACTTATGTTTTTATGCAGTGATAATAATCCCCAAAGTATTATTTTTAGTCAACTATTAAGATAATTTTAAAAAATCCATAACAAGACTGACATACAATATATATCATAAAAGATCCATAAAAACATATTTAAGATTTCACTCTTTTATCACTGGGATAGTAAATGGATAGTTCTGATATAGAGCAAAAGATGTACAAGTTTAATGGAATGTATATTAAATATTCAATTTCTATAGAAGAGAGGTGAAAAATAACATCAGCATTTATAAATAGGTGTCTGTACACAGAAAAAAAAAGCAATGATACTTGTAAGGACTACAAAGGCTATTTCAGCTGCTTATATTTGTTACATCTCTTGTACTTCTATTACCTATGATCATTCACATCACTCTCAAATTTCTGATTTAAAAAAACCCTAACCTTCACCTTGGCCATAGCACTAGAGACATAGGAGGGAAGCAAATAATGTCCCCTCTGCTTGAGTATCTCTCAGTCTTGACTGGAAAGCACTTGAACCCTTGAATACTTAAATCAATCCTCTTCATATCAAACAGGCATCATCTTCTCAATTAAAAAAACCAAGGATAAATAATACTTAATAGCCTCCTAGAGGTGCTTTGAGACTAGCTGGTTAACCCTTACACAATATGTTAATAATTAATGTACTATTACATGTTTACTTACTATGTATAATCACCACCTACATTAGAGGAGGTCTGCCCACTGGCAAAACAGAATTATTTCTATGTTTAACAAAAGGTTAAGTGAAAGCAAGAAAATGCATAAACAGCTACTTCACATATAAGAATTTAAACCAACTCTGATAAAGATTTGGATTGCAACTCAGTGATTCCCCCCACTTATTTAATTTCATTTTAATCCACTTTTAAAGCACATTCTACAAGAAAAGAAGCTCTTAGTCCTGTGGGAGATAAGAGTAAGAACAAAAATGGAACAGATCCTGGAAACATTAAAATTAATGATGTCTGAGAAATCATTATGGTTATAAACCTTGAGCCTGACAGTTTTAATTCAAGGCTCACAAAAACTGAGAAACAGTTAAAAAAAATGAAGAACCAGATGGTCTCAGCCTTTGGGGAATTCATTACAGACAGATAAATTGGGAAACAGGAGTCAACAGTCAGAACCTAAAGATATTCTGAAGTGTTTTTGAAGGGTCTGACTTCTGATGAAAAACTTGAGAAGATCATTTTTCTAGAGAAAACCTAAAAAGAAACAGTGTTCCTGAAGGCCATTTTCTGAGATTTTTCAACACTTACATGCCAAAAGGTTCAGATTTGGTATCTCTATGCCCAAGTTCAGATCCCTGAAATGAGTTATTTTCATAAGAACAGGCATCAAGACTTACATCTGTCAAAGGAGAAGGAAAAATTCCTTCCTGTTTGGTTGGATTTGTAACTTTAACTTGTTAAATAACTCGAAGTGATTAATGACCAGGGTGCCAAGCAAGATTGAAACACTGAAGATTTAAATTAATTGCAGTATATTATTTCATTAAATTCAGTAGCTACAGTGAAGAACAAGCATAGAATTAGTTTTAAATACCCCAAACTCATTAGCTTTATAAGGAGAATTTGCATATTACCTTCTCTCTCCTATTTACTTTCCATCTGGATGGAAAAAAACAAAAACAAAAACACCAAACCAAACCAAACGAAAGGAAGGTTAAAAACGAAAGGAAGGTTAAAAAAAAAAAAAAAAAAGTTACATCTGCATGAAGGATTATTTACTTCATGTTTGTGTTCTTAAAGCCATAGTCTACTGAAATTCTTCAGTTGTATAATGCCGTGGAAATTTAAGATTAAGGTAATAAACTAATTTCGTTGGTAAATATGACAGTTACCACTATCTTCTGAAAAAAAAAAAAAAGTTTACTTTTATTTTCAAAATTAGCTGAAAATGATTTGAAATGATAAAGTTTTACTTTTTTTTTAATTTGAAAAGGGTATTCTGACAACAAAGTGGCATTAACTTACATTTTGTATGTCAGTGCACCTGAAGCTTTAAAACAAATTATTTCTAGAGCCTAGTCTGCAAGTAAGAATGGGACTTTCAGAGTGTAAGTAGCTATTCTGGTGTATCTTCTCATTAAGAGGGGAGCAGAAATTAGGGAAAGTGATAGCTTTTTTCAATATTTGTCTGCTAGAAATGGAATTATTCAGGAATTCTCATGTTTATACTACCAGACTGAATGTAGCTTTAAAGGTAGTAGTCAAACATCTCAATCACCTAGCCTGTTCTACATAAAATTACTTACATGTTTTCTAACATTTTTGTTTATTTCTTACTGTTCATTTGTTCACTCAGAAATAAAACATTATCACAATGGGATCTGGCAACCATACTGCCACTTTGTCAGAAAAAAAGATTAAACGGATACTAAAACTGAATTACCATTTCAGTTTTTAGGGGGCTCTCTTTAGGTCAAAACTCAAGCATTTTAGTGACAGTGCTGGGAAGCATGTACTATCTAGGAGCTTGCCTGTGGCCTTTGCCTGTTCCTTACATATACAAATGATTTTATTTTCTAGGACTTCAGTTGTGACAAGCATCTCTCTGCAGTTCAAATGTAACAACATAATTCATTCAACTTCTAGCACATATAATTATAAGCAAACACAATGTCTTTCAAGTCATTATAATCTGAAAAAAATATGGGAGACTAAAAATTACACTAAATTTTCTTGATTAAAAGAAGAGAAATTCAGTTCAGATGTCTAAGATATCGTCATTAATGATGTGTAATGCATCAGTCACTCAAAGAGCCTTTTTTAGCAAATGTTGACTCATCACTACACTCTGATGATATCGTCATTCTCATTAATATAAGTCAGTCAACAAGAATATCCATGCAATTTTGCTTCTAAATTATACAGACTGAAACAAATTCTAATGCATTCTTTTGTCTCTATTGAGAAGCAAACAAAACAATCTGTGCATTAAAACTTCCACTGTGTCTTGTGACTTATAGAAGAGTGGAAGAAAAGTCAACTAGGATTAGAGCTAGTATTTTATCAATCAGATTCACAAGGAAGAGATTAGGATAATAAATTCTGCTATATATGTGATCGTATTGTTTGAACTCCTCCTTTGGTATGACTGCTGTCTCTCTTTATTTTCCAACAGTTCAACAAAGCAGGTTATTTTCTGTTACATGGGGTAGGGTTTTTTGTTTGGTTTTGAAAATGCTATCCAACAGCTCAAAATTCACAAAATATCCACAACTGAGGAAAATAACTTCTGGTTAGTGGAATATAGGGTAAGAAAGAGGAAGTTTGGGAGGAGATTCACCAGTCCCTACCTAATAGTTTGAGGTAACAACAAGAACAGACCAAGAAACAGTCAAGAATTCCTGCTACTTCTGCAGAGTTAGAAAAGTATGGAAAGAAGTTGCCTCTTAAAGGAAGCTACTGTATAGTGTGGTTTGTGACCAATAAGAGGAATAAGAAGTCAGAAAACAAAATTAAAGTATTGGAAGACTCACCCCAGTGATGGCCTGAGAAGTGTTATAAGGGTGGCACACAAGCCCAAATGGGTTCACCATCAAGAAAGATTAGCTACACCGTTCTGGAAGACATTAAAAATCAAAATGAAAGTACTCAACTGTTTATTTCAAAACTGGCAACAATTTTGACCAGTTAGTGAGTAGGATAGATAATACCGAAATTCAAACATGGAAGGAAGAGAATGGCCTGCAACTACCTGCTAAAGAATATCCATGACTTTTACAAAAGAACAACAACCACCAACCAAAACCCCAAGCACTGCAAACAAGACTAAAATTATATTAACCAAAGACAAAATGCAGAAAATCCAAATTAGGATAAACTTTTATTCTTGAATTTTTCTGTTGGCCAAAAGCAGATGATCCAGAAGATCTAGAGCAGTCCTTCACTATTCTATTTTGGGTGGGTTTTTTGTTGGGTTTTTTTTGGGGGGTTTTGTGGATTTTTATTTTTATTTTAAAAAAAGAAGATAATTTACCGGTAAGGTCATCTGTACTGAAAAGGAATGCAACAGCACTAGTGAGGTCACTTGGGTTCAGTATTGGCATCACTGACACTATGGGGCACAAAATTAATTAGAATTTATTTGAATCCCTGGAAGAGACTTTTCACCAAGAACTCCTCTTACACATACACACACATTTATATCCACTCTATAACACAAATCTAAATCATTCTACAAATGACATTTTTTCACTGCTTTCCCTTGTTTAGTATAACTACAGGTAGACAAATCAGTTTATCCAGTTTTCAGTCCCTACAACCCTCGTTGTCATGTCTACAAATCTGTCTCTCTTAGAGGGAGATGAAATGACTTTTTTTTTCCCCTGCTTGACTGACAAGTAAATAGATGCTACCATAAGATGCTAACTAAAAAAACCTGCATGTACATTGAAGAGTTTAGAGAAAATGACCCCCAAAATTTATAAATCACTTGTGGTACTTTCAGACTTTCACATCAAATAGATTTTGACAAAAGGGACTAATTTTTTCTTTTCTCAATGACTTTTAAGACATAAGTTTTAATTTTACTATATTAAGACAGATAAGTAACTGCTTAAGTAACTTGTTCGTTCTCCTCTTATCCCAGTATGTTTCTCACAGCTTCTTTATATATTATGGTAAACCACAATGCATTAAAAAAATGAATTTGTTTCAAGCTTTCAAAAAGATATGGAACTAATCTAAAAATGTGGAAGAAAGCAGCAGTAAAATTTTCTGCGCTATGAGATTGCTAGCTGCTCAACATGTGAAAATAGTTAGGGCATACTATAATTTGTATTACGTAAATATTTCACATCAAAACTATGCCAAGTACAACAGTAAGGTAATCATTTACATAAAACTTAAGTCAAATTCTAACGCTTTTTTTCTGTGAATAGACTTCAATTTTATTTGCACATCAATTATGCACCCCTTTTAATGATGCATCATTTATAGGTTAAGTACTGCAAGCATATTTTAATACTTTCAACCCCTATTTTCTGTTAGTGCAAACTAATTTTCTGTAAGTAGTCTTGAAAACAGCCATCTGACATCAGATGGGCCTAAACCATGTATAGATATCTATGATTTCACAATAACAGACCTGCTCACACCTGAGTCCATTGATTCTTAATATGGAGAGAAAGGTAGATATTTCTAGAGACAAAAGGCAGTGACAAATATCTCACTTCTAAAACTGTGGGTGTCTAAAGCTCAGGTTTATTTCTCTGATAAAAGTAATACTGACGCTTTAAGAGAGATTGTATTTTATTTCAGAGTATGATTTTGTCCATCACTTGGTCTTACTGTTACTAAATCTCTTTAATCCTGATAAGATCAGCACAGAATGCATCAGCCACACCAAGTAAATAATAATTTATTTCAGCTTCTCCATCCAAATTTGATGCAGCAAGCATTTCAGAAAAAGAAGAAAACGTCAGACAACTTTCTAACAAGATTAATGACACAACAGACCTCTATTTTCTACCACCTGCAGTGGTAAGAAAAACAAAAAGCACCAGCATAGAGTTATTTCTTGCTCTTCATGCTAACATCAACAATGCAAACAAACCAAAAGCAGACACTACTAGTGGGCACACCTTCCTTAATGACAGTCCTTTCAAGAAAAGGATCTGTAAATGTTGGTAATGTGAGTAATTTTTTCCCCACACATTACCAGTAATCAGAAAAAGAAAAGATTTAATATTTCTCTTTGGCTGACTTGCATGAATATCTGACAGTTTAAAATTATTAGCCTGATATGAACTAAACTTTGTCAAAGAAAAACAGAAAAATAAGCAAGCGATGACTAATATAAGTTACCACAATTATACAGAATTGTTGCAAATATTCAAAGAACCTACAGAAGAACTCTTAAATTACAAAATAACAAGAAATATATTCTATTGTTTAAATATGGGACAGTGGAAGATCTGACTGGCAGAATGACTGAATAGATGCTTTACAATAGCTGTACAACATGTCAACCCTTGTATGCTTGGTCAATTCTTGTTACCAACTCCAGAGGGCTTTTAGGACTATTTTCTAGTAAATCATGCATGGTAAATGCACGGTGAATGTGCACATCTTTTATCCTATTTCATTACAATAACACATCTATTTTGATTGATTTGTATATTTAGGACTGAAGCATGTTATTATAAAAAAACTCTGAAATATGACTGAAGTTTTATCCAGCTTCTCTTAACTTATGTCAGTGGCAGTAGTTACTGTAATTTAGGTATTTATACAAGTTAATGGAGAAGCTGCTGAGCTGTTTTACATGGTTTATATTGCACATATTTAAACACAAAAAATTTGCTAAGTAAAAAATTCTATAGCAATTCAACAATAAAAAGAACTTTTGGCTCAATGTGTACCAAGTATCCTTTTTTCCAGTTCTCTAATCTAGTTATTTTCTAATTATTTATCTAGGTGTTACTGAGAGAGTCTCCAAGGAGACTAATGATCATACACTGAATTTCTTTAATTTGAAGAAAAATAATTAGTGTTTTCACAACAAAAACACCAATGATGTGAAAGCAAATAGGTGAATACTAAACACATGAACTGAAGGTTGCTTCTTTGATGTTGTACATAACATAGGTGTAATATTTTGACTGGTTTTCCAGGTTTGCTGCAAACATTTCACTGCAAGCTAAAGAATTTACCTGCAAAGTCTTAAAGTCTTATCTACACATTGTTATCTTGGTTGAACTGTTGGAAGATCATGGAAAAAAGAAAAAGAACAGATTCCCCAAAAGGAAACCGAGGAAAGATGTAAACGGTAAAATTTACAATCATTTTCATTGATCATTAGAATTTTGATCTCTGTCAAAATTCATGCTATTTTTTTCCAAACGTGAAAGCTAAAGTCAATTGCACATAATTTAATGTTATTAATTGTATTCTTTATTTCCTTTATTACTGAAATATACTTTACATATGGCTCCTACTTCGCAAATTCTCCCAAAACATCTAGAAATACTACTGTGTATCCATTCAAGTTCCCCATGAACTCCTGGTAAGGTGTATTACTGGTATACAGCAACAACTATACTATCCCCTTTTTTCCCATTATACTAGACATGCAGGATTATTCATAATACTGAGGTCACAGGTCAATCTTTATATAAAATTACTGGAGCAGTAAGTTAAACTCTGAACTATTTTGCTAAAAGCAGACTGTACCATGCCTCTCTCACAGACTTCGTGAATCAGAATGACTTCTTACTTCCCTGAAAATGTTGAGAATCCTTGCTGTTCATTAAAAGGCAGATTTTAACCTGTAACTGTATTTTAAGAAACCTCATGAAACTATGCTTAATTTTTTGACAGAACTTTATACGATAACCTAGACAGCTAATAAAATCCTCCTTCCTTTTTCACAATAATGGGTGTTACTTGTCAAAAAAATTAAGTTGCACCTCCATTACTCCAAGCTTACCATATATTTACCAGAGGTAAAAATGGACTCATCCTCTTGAAGCAAGAAATTTCCCTTGTGTCCTCCAAGAAGCAGTAGTTTTTATCTCAGCATCAATCTGTTTTCAAAGCACTTGACAAAACCAGTTAAAATTTACACCTTTATCTATTTTACATGCATTATCCAGTGCATTTACAATTCTAAAAGCATACATATATTGCTGAATAGAATGCTAATAAACATATTGCTGTGTTCAGATAGAATCTGATTCTTTTTCTCAGTGTTACAGGGCATTTCTTGTTATACCTAACCTGGACGCTTTCAACATTTTAATAATTTTGTCAATGTTATACTGACCTTTGTCAATGTCTTATACTGGGCTACCTGTGAAATGTAATTCATGACAAGATTTTGTCCATAACAATGTGAATTAGGCTTTTGTTGTATTAAAAATAAAAAACCCAGCATCAATATTAAGTATAATGGAGGCTTCCCTAATTCCTGTTTTTTGAAAATTGAGATCAGAATCACCAGATAGTGAAACATACTCTGTCACCTGAGAAACCTTTGTTGACTTCTTTGAAGCCAAAGAAAAACATGGAAGTGTTTGGCCAATAAATTTGACCAAAAACTTCCCCTCAAACCTGTATGTTAATAGTTTTATCAAGTAGGTGCATAAGCTGCCATTATTATTGCGGTGACAAATGTAATTTGGAATCTTTGTAAGAAACTGTATCTAAAGTGATATCATAAACATCATGGTAAAGGAAGGAGAAATAAAAACATTATAGAGGAGAGTGAAACAGTAGTGGGAAAGAAATGGGTGAAAACAATTCTGATTATCTTAATTTGTATTGATTATTCTGGATTTGCTCAATCAATTAGCAAACTGCTCATGGCCAAGGCCTTAAAAGGTCTGACTTAAGTTCTAAGGAATTCTTAGGTAAGGTAAAAAAAAGAGCCACAGATTAATTTTTAAAAAGACTAATCCTTCCAAACATTGTGGGAAGTAGTATCTTAAAAAGAAAGAGGATGGCAGTGTGACTTGGTGTCAGAGTGCATGGATTTCATAGAGTAGTTTTAAAACAAGTTGCAACTCCTTCATACAAGATTCTTCTCTTGCCATGGATTTGTGTGTATCTAATGCTCTGAAAAGTCAACTAGGAAAGATGGCCTATCCATCCTATGGCAATAACCACTGAAGAAGGATTTATTACTGTAATGCTCCTGTACTTTGCCATGGATTGGATAACAGATAACAGTGGATTCACTACTCTAACTCTCTTCCTACAAGTCTCACAACCTGTAGGAATACAACAAATTCGAACAAATTTGTCTGAATACAGTTAGATATGATGAACCTGAAAATGCAGACACTTCTTTCAATTGGTATGAGATTTATGCCTCTTTAGAAAACAGCGACATAACCAGCAAAGCTGTCTGTGATTAGGCAGGAAGGAACAGGATTTATTCCAACAAATAATAGTCTAACTGAATCAGCTCTAAGCATTTATCTTCCTCCTTAAGGTTTGTAATGTGCTTGTACTACAAAATAAGTACTTAGGAGCCAATACCATAGGAAAATATAAACAGATATAAGATGACAAAAGCAGCTGGATATCTTGACACACGCTGCCAGAAGCATTATGAAAATTTTATGTACCCGAGGCTCCTCACCAATAAGTTTCCTTTCATTTAGCTCTGCAGACTTACGTGCTTGTTTACAGAGATAAAGTTTGAGGAATTAATATATATTTTTATTAAATTTTATGCTGTGCTCTGCCTGGGTTGGCTGCATGACCATGTTATGACACAGAACTCCAGTAAATTTATATTTTCATTTTATTGCTGCTTATAGATCATAGCAAGGGACTATAAAACAATTGCTAAGAAAGATACTATTATGTAACAGAATAAAAATTATTATAAAGGCATCTCAAAGATGTTATGGTCAAGCAAATTACCCTTAATATGTGTTTAGACTCTGAAACCTTCCCAGCAACTTCTGAACATTGTGTTTTGCAAATGTCCATTTCAGCTGTAAGGCAGCTTTTAGAGCTATAACGATGCCATGTGATAAAAAGCATACAGCATTTTTCAGTATGTTGTTCCGCAATTAAAGTGATCTACCTTATTCCTTATTGGGATAATGAGAGGTCAGTCAGTTCTTCTGCATGGCTTAACGGAAGAAAACACTCCACCAAAATGCAATAACAAGGTGAAATGGAGAAAGAGGGAGAGGAGAAATATCTATGAAACAAAGTCAGAGCTGTTCTATGCATCAGAAGTATTATAGAATGAGCCTATTAGACTCCACAGGAACATTTTGAAAATCTGAGGAGTGTTCATGTGTTGAGAATGTATGCAAACGGTGATCAAGAAAAGTTAGAACAATTTGACATAGCGCTGAGGGATCTGGTATAGTTGGGAACTGTCAATGCTAGGTAAATGGTTGGACTGGATGATCTTCAAGGTCTTTTCCAACCTATACGATTCTGTGATTTATTAAAAGTCTTAAAGTAAAATAATAAACTGTACTTAGACATTTCTGTTGATACTTTCATTCATAACTGAGTGACCTAAATTCAATTTAGCTGAATTCATTTCCAAATTAATTCAATTCAGCTGAACTGAATTAAAACTACTCTGATTCTGGATAAGGGTGACTACTTAAGGGTTTCACTTTAACACTTTCAAAAGACATTCAGATTAATTTTCCCCAGTGTCTGCATGTAGACAAAACACTTAAACTGATTACAAAGGAAAATGAAGAAATGATGCATACAGTGCCACTAGAAACTGTTCTTTCTAAAATAGTATCTGCAGCAACTCAGAACTTATTAATTTTTAATGCATTTGTTATGCATTATTTCAAAGTTGATGCATTATTTCAATATACATATTGAAACCTACAGCAGAGATAGGCTTGTGCTCTCTCTCAATCCCTTTCAACTGTTAAGTAAAATAGAGCTGGTATCATTATTTCTTTGCAATTCAGCATGCTTTCACACCCGCACAAGAGAACATACTAGCAAAGCTAATGACACAACATGAGAAAAAGTGTTCTAGTGCTAGAGAAGTTTTCCTACTTTTTTCTTCTTCATAGTTGTATGAATACATCACCAGAGCTGTATGGGAAATCTGTAGCCTGTTCCCTTCTTGCACTGCTGATGTTTAATTTAGTCTCAAAGTTGTGAACCTCACTCCAGTATTTGTTCACTGAGCTGAATAAACATCTCCTCCCTGACTCTTCAGGTTATATAACAACTTAATGACACATCTGCACATTTTGCCTACAGAATGTAGATTTCATTTTCTGATTCTCCTTTCCATATCCCAGATACAGAAGACCCATTTAGTTTTAAAGGAAGCTTATTCTCAGATACTAATAAATGTTTAAAACTTTCATTATTTGGACTGAAAAATAAGGTCAACCAATTTTACTATTGTACCACTTTGAAGGATACTGCAAAACCAGCAAACACATGGCAGCTTGTATCAACTGTATACATGTTCCTGAAAACAGAAGGCATATTGGAAAGAAAATCATTATCATGTAGATAACTTTCTTTTCCTAGTGGTAACAGTGTTTGAGAACAAATAGGATTGCCTGGGCATGTTCACTACATAAGCAACTAGTAATAGCATAAGCCTGAACAAATACATTACCGTCTATCAAGAATGAGCAGATAATCAGGAGAAGCAACTGGTTACCAGATCATGCTTACAGTGTCTAAGTACTAAGCAAATTATCTTACTTTCAGTGATGATTTAAGTTTGACATACATTAAAATATCACTGACCCCAATGTCAAGAGAAAAAGATAACCTTTTAAAGTCATAAAAATTAAGATATAAAATAGTGGTTTGCTTTTGCGTTTTTTTTGTTGGTTTTTTTTTGTAGTGATAACAAACAGGTTAAGGTATTTCCAGGGATTCACAGATCATTAGCCAAAATAAATACAGACTCTTTTTTCAGTGCAGTGATTCCACCGGGATTATACAATGGTAAATCAGGCCCAAATAGTACAGCTGTAGGTTTTCAGAGTATTTATTGCAGATAGTGAGTTATCAGTAGATTTTAACATTCATTGCTAGTTTTCAATTATGTCTAGAATGATGTTCCACACTTTAATGAATCCCCAAGAAACAAACAAAAAAAAGAACCACTGTGGCAAAAGGTACCCAGTGAGTCTGATCCTCTTTGAAATTTCCTTCCTTAAAGAAATCCTAACAATTGCATTGTGGAGAAAATCAATGCTGAAGCTTGATTTTGCCATTTGATTTGATTTGGGTTTTTGACAGAATTAAACTAACTCTAAGGGTAAGAGGCACTTTATTTCAAATACACTACATACATTCTGACATATACTTCGTTAGACATTTACTTACTACAGACTTCACTTAAATCAGACATGAAATTTCTGAAAAGGAATCATTAAAATATAGATACCAAATCAATCAGGTACACTGAAAGCCCACAGAAACTGAAAACCATTGTTACAGTTAGCAGGAGCTGTTAACAAAATAGTTTGGAATGCATATGTAATCCTATTTTACATGGAAATTAAGAATATACTCAGCACTGGTGAGGCCACACCTCGATTCCTGTGTTCACTTTTGGGCCCCTCACTACAAAAAGGACATTGAATGACTCGAGCGTGTCCAGAGAAGGGCAACAAAGCTGGTGCAGGGTCTGGAGCACAGGTCGTACGGGGAGCGGCTGAGGGAACTGGGGGTGTTTAGTCTGGAGAAGAGGAGGCTGAGGGGAGACCTCATTGCCCTCTACAGCTCCCTGAAAGGAGGGTGCAGAGAGCTGGGGATGAATCTCTTTAACCAAGTAATAAGCGATAGGATAAGTGGTAATGGACTCAAGTTGTGCCAGGGAAGGTTTAGGCTGGATATAGGAAGCATTTCTTTCCAGAAGGGGTTGTTGGGCATTGGAATGGGCTGCCCAGGGAGGTGGTGGAGTCCCCATCCCTGGAGGTGTTCAAGAGTCGGGTCGACATAGCGCTGAAGGATCTGGTGTAGTTGGGAACTGTCAGTGCTAGGCTAATGGTTGGGCTAGATGATCTTCAAGGTATTTTCCAACCTAGATGATTCTGTGATTCTGTACATATTTAAACAATCAGTACCACTTAAGTAGTATATTTGATGTTCTGTGGCATTTCTGTAGATGACTGCTATCATCAGAAGTGTGGTGATAAAGGCTGAAGAAACACAACATAGCTGTGAATAACTCTTCAGTTCAATGAGTCTGATAATTAGATGCAACTTTGGTAGACTATATTTAGTAAGAGTTTCAAATCTGTTAGACACTTTAGACAGTACTGATCAAAGTCAGTTTATTAAATACAGGAGACTTGCTGTAATATAATGTCACAGCAATGTGATTTTTTTTTTTAAAGGTGTCAAGTTTTCTTTTAGAGTAGCAGCATATGCTGGTCAGTGAAGCATACACTACACAGCTGTTACATCTACTGTATGACCTGTACATATTGAATTAGCCATTGTTCTTTTCAATTCTGGTTCATCAGACTTTTGGTCTGAGGGGCTTTAATCTAAATTTAGCAAAAGAATACAATTCAGTGTTATCTTGTCTATTCATAATTCATAGCCTCCAGCCTGGTTTGCTCTAAAACAATTAGCCAATTTTTTTTGGTCTTCTTTTGAGTAACACAGCATTTATGAAAAAATTCAGTACAAGGATTAATGGCAGAAAACCTCCAGGACTGCAGTTTGGTAGTGTATGAGTATCTATTTGCAAGTACAGAGACGCTTTTTAATAATCATCATCACTTCTGTTCTCAAGTTTTTACATTTGTGTTCATGGTACTGAAATGCTAAGGCTTGGACAATAGGCCCAAGCCAGAGTTGACCTATAGATGTTAACTATAACTGGTATTATAATGGTTATCATAACTGGTAACCATTATGGTAACAGATACTATACCAAATTATAATAAACCGCCTATTCTGATGTAAAAGGTGGAAGTGTTGAAGCCTGAGCAACAGGCCCTGAACTGAAACTGTTAACTCAGAATGTAAACCTAAATGAAATATGCATGGTGGATGTAGCTATGTTGAATGTATCTTTCCCTTCCTTTGTATGTGAATAGAACAACAGAGTCATGGAGGCAGGTGTCTGTCACAGAGACCTGATGTGAGACCTTGTGCATAATCCCACCAGATAAGCAGAGAAACTCCCTTAGCTTCTTCCTGAGCCCTGGCCAGGCTCTGGGGGGAACCTAATGTGAGATTGAAACCAGGTATTTCTGCTTAAAACAAAAGTGCAAGCTATTCTGGCTCGCTGATTTTGGGGTATATAAGGATGGGCCCGCTCACAGTGACTCTGGAAGCCTCACCTATGGGTGGATGCACTGTGCAGGAAAATGTTCTCCAAACCCTCGCTGTAACCGGGGCTCCCCAGTGAATGCGGATCTGGATGATAGTAAAGTATGCAAGTGGTGATGTATCTTTTCTTAATCACTATTCTCTCAGGTAGTAATGATTTGATGCATTACCCTGTATTTTCCTATTTAAGTGCACTATTCTGTCTTTTCTCACTGTATGTTTTCTGTATCATTATTTAGTTATTTCTAGTAATATACGCCTGCTCTTTTCACTCTGGTGTCTGAGTTTGTTATCCCTAATCAGTGAAACAAGTACATTAAGAGAATTATTTCTACATCTAAGAATAACTATATTATGATTTAGTGAATAAATAAAAGTAAGTGTGCTGCTGTAAGACCTAAGATATTAAGATGTCTCAGAACTTCAGATAGCTTTTTTTCCAAAGAAGGATACAGTATGTTGTTGAGGAAAACCACAGGGCATACAAAGGTGGATATAAGAGAGAAATACCACTGTATTTCCTTTTCTCCATATATTTTTCTCCCACATCTAGTCTATTAGAATCCCACTACAGGCAGGAAACATGGCTAAATTGAGATTTGGACTGACCCTGCAGGGCTCTGCTTATATCCCTAAATTAAACACTTTTTACTAACATTTGAAAGAACATTAGATTCAAGTTTCTTACTGAAATACTGAATCTTTGTAGTTATTTTAAGTAAAACTGTAATTTCTAATTAGTATTTTTTTACTTTCTAGTCACTCATTGATTCCAAAAGAAGAAAGTGGTACAATACCTGGATGAAGACTCATTTAAAACCATTTGTTTTTCTCAAGTTCATTAAGGAAATATAATTGTCTGTATTGTCTGTAAAAGCTGTATATGAGTTTTATTCCCTAAAAAAACGATTGTGAAGCAAATTAACTTCATTTAGAATGACTGTCTGTGTATAAAGTCATACAATGATTATCTATTTAGAATTCCTTTCTCTGTAAAACGGAGCATAAGTGCCTCATTAAAAACTAATCTGGCATTAAAACCAGTAAGTTTGTTCATTGACAATTTAGAAACTCAATTAACACCTGTAAGTTCCTTCACTGACAGTTTGGGAGTACTATAACAATAATTTAGTATAATGAATTAATTCTTCTGCAGAACTATGGAATTTTGAAGATGTGATTTTTATAACTCAAAATCAGGAAGTTATGCTATGATCACATCTGTACTTTTCAGGTCTGTATGTACTATGTTCAACAACAGTTTGATTAATTTACAACCTTTCCTTGATATATTTAATATATATATATATATATTATGTCAATCATACATAAATCAATAATGCAGAAAGAGCTCCCAGTATGAACATGAATCAGCATATCAACACTCATTTAGTTAAAGATCAATTTCTCATTGAGATGGGCTCAAGAAATACTACATGCGTCTTTGTGAGATGCCAACTAGGACAGTAGTCTTGCATCCTATTTTAAAAGTGTAACATATGGCATTCAGTTTAAAATGGCCTACAAGAATGAATAATTACAGTCTCAGTCAACTCTCCTAATAATACAAGTCATGTCAAAGTTGGCGTTTTTTTAAAAACAAATAAAGAACTCTCTCCTCCTCCTCTATCACCAAGAGATTTTTGTCTCTTCCCACACCCTCCAACAATACCTGTTTTAACAGATCAGAGAACAATCTCAGGAGAACTGTAAACCCAGCAAAATGATTCTGCTAAGTTAACTATTTATCCCTTCTCCTTCTCTCACTTTTTTCTACTTAATTTTCCCTCTGTATTTTTTCAGAAGACATTCCCAAAGTTCAGAAAATAGGTCAAACTCAAATAGCCTACAGGCACCATAAACACATAATATTACTTATCCATGTGTGTGTTATTCCTTACAGAATAGCTGTTACTAACCCAATACACACAGAAAACAGGACTCCAATCCTAAAAATCATGAAACTTGCTTAAAAAATCCATAATAAAGTTATTTATATACACACAGGTGTATGTATATATATATATATATATGCATGTGTGCTTGTAGGTGTGCACAAGTTTACCCTTCTTATATAGTAAAGAATGCCAGAACTTTACCCTAATTTTTAAAACAAATTTTAAAAATTCTCACATCATTATTTTTCCTATATTTTTAGTGATTATCACTGTATCATATCAGCAACTACTGCAAGAAAATATATTTAACAGAATTTTATATCTATTTTTAGAATGATGAATCAGAATATGCTAAGTATTTCTGAATTCACAATGATAAAGAGCATTTCTCAAGTTCTACAAAGTAACAACAGTCAATAAAATAAAAAAAATATAGAAACCTTTAACCCAAAAAAGAAACTTGACAGATGTCTACTAGTATCTCCATGCTTTTTTTTTTTGAAGTAACAAAACTGTAACAAAAAAATCAGGGGGGAATTCCTTCTTCCAGCTAAGCTCACCAAAAGCACAGAAACAGCACTCTGCCCAATTAAATAATTTACTCATAAACAGCAAACAACAAGGCAATATTGGTAGTAATACTTTAACTCAAATTTCACTTCCTGTGTCATGGAGGCAGTTCTGAAAGTCTTTTCATTAATCAACTCACCGGTATAGTAGTCTCTTCATAAGTCACTTTAAAAGAGATATTCTACAAAATTGCACCCTTAGGTCTACACTGTGCTTTAAATATAGAGGTAACATACCCAATTCCTGGACTGAAAACTTGCATTCCATTGCTGACTTCTGTTACATATTCAGTAATAGAGATACATATATGTATATATATAGTGTCTCTGGAAAAGTCCCACAACATAAAAATTATAGTGTCCTAATTACCACATAGAAAAGCACACGGACTAGTTCCTCTCCATCACAAAACCAAAGACCACTCAAAAAATCTCTGATATGTGACCTCATACACTGCTGCATTTTCCCTGGGCAGATCAGATCCTTAAGAGGACCTCCAGACAACACTATCACTTTTGTGAGGAAAAAGACCATACCTTTCAATGATCACCTTTATGCCTTGTGCAAGGTTTGAATCCTCCAAAAGAAACCTCCTCACCTCTGTACCATTTGCCATGTCCCCCTAATTATCACAAACAGCTGGAGACGGGAAAGGCAGGAAACAATTAAAAGTTTCTAGGAGAAGAATCCACGTTCAGAAAAAAAAAAAAAAAAATAAAAATTATCCAGCTATATCATCTACTGATCATCAAAGCAATCTATTGTAGTGAACTCTGTCATCACCAAAATATCTGTGGTCCTATCCAGAAAAGAACCCAACAAAAACTTTTAAACACACTTCTACAGTTACTAAAATTACCCATTTAAAAATTGGAAATGCCTTTTGTAACAGCAGAAATAGGTAATAATCAATTAGCTAAACAACCACGTAGAGAAAAAGGTTTTGAGAAACAAGAATTAATTATTTATTGGATGCTGAAGTATGTTTTGTTTGATGGCATCAATCTTCCTCAGTGAAAGTAAAATAGGCATTAGGCAAAGAAGAATTTAGAAAAGAGTCATTGAAAATATTCAATTCACAGTTCTATAAAAAATGTAAAAAGTTGATTATTAGTATATTAAGAAAATTAGACTTGGGCTATAATTCCTCAAATGTCAATGCAGAACTGGGAATTTCACTAGTAGTCAGTATTCTACTTGTTCATTATTACCTTTGTACCATTAAGTTAACTTAAAATATGTTCTAACAACTAACGTACTGTGTTATTAACTGTTACAGTGTCAATGTGGTTTTGCTACGAGATTTATCTTAATTAGTATACAAACTATTATTTAACAGTAGAATGCACATGAAGGACTCTGATAGTTTATAATAAGAAAACTAATCTTACAACGCCCTTTGGGAAATTGCAAAGAGAACTTTTCTATAACAAGAGCAATGGTGCAGAAAATCAGAAGAAAACAGTCTTTTACCCAACCATTGTGGATGAGACAGTGACAGCATATATCTCAGATATATATTGACAGCATACATAAAATCAATATGATTCATGCCTGTCCAGGAAAAAAAAAAAAAAAAAAAAAAAGCAAATGTGAGTTAAAATAACAGAATCTTATATCAAATACAAGTTGGTAATTTTCACGTCCTTTTGTCCTTGTATTTATTCTCTTCTAACTATTCAGATTTCTTTCACTTCTTCATATATAGAAGTTAGAAGTCCAAACTGTAGACAGCATTAAAGGAGAACCAGTTAAATAACTTCTAAGTTTTACACATGATACATGTCTCTGAAACATCAATATACCATGATCAGTGAAAATCAGAAAACACTTCCAGGTGGCTGATGTTA
The DNA here is from genome assembly GCF_003259725.1 of Athene cunicularia. NCBI lineage: Eukaryota > Metazoa > Chordata > Aves > Strigiformes > Strigidae > Athene > Athene cunicularia. Next base: position 10,229,370 of record NW_020799105.1, read on the forward strand.
TTTGCAGAATAAGCTTTTTATCTGCTAAAAGAGAAGTGCCAAAGGGCATGATAAAAAAGAAGGGACACGAGCTCGTAATTACACACTTTAAAGTTTGTTCTAAGCATCTATGAAACAAAAAAACATAATACAATGAATTTTTCCTATTTTCAAAAAACAATGTATGTTATTTTTATATGTGAAAACATATGTTAAACAAATATAAGAATTGCAAAAACCTTTATATGTAAAATAATTGACATTTGTCACACATGCATTAATGGTATTTTGGCACTGTTTTATTTTCTCAATGTTTAGAAAGATCTGCAAGAGGAGGATTGTCATCCACATTATAAAAGATCATGGAAGAATGTGGAGAGAAAAGAAAGTATATTGACTACAGTATACCAAACTACAAATGCTAAAGATATCACAGTAGGCATAAATGTATAACGACTTTGTTTGAGAAAGACTAGTAGTAAGAGGTAAAAATGTACAAATGTATGATTTGAGCGTTTTGGAAGAAGAAAGAGAGGGACAGTTTGTCTTACCTGGTTTTGATTTCAAAATTAAACCCATCTAATCAACTGAATGACAGACATTTTCCCTTAAGTTCCTAGAGCAAATTGTCAAATTAGTATCAACGGCCAGTACAAGATGAGCAAAATGCTTTGGGCACTAAGACACACAAAGAAAAAAATAGGGAAGAGAGAAAAATGGGCAAAACTAGACAGTTCCCAAAATAAAAGGAACATGGAAAATTCTGATGTGTAACAAGACATATCTTGATCTGGATGTTTAATCATGAAATATTTTAGAATACTTGAAGGAAAAACTATTTTAAAGCCAAAATAAGTCATGATATTATGTATTCCAGCATTGAGCCCAGTGTCTCACTGCAACATGCCATGCATATAAAACTGAGAAAATAAATTTTGTTTGGTGGTGTCCTGCTTCACTTGGCAGTGTTTTCTTAATTGCATGTTTTCTCAAGTTGTAAAAACTAGATTCAGAAAAAAGAAAACTATAATCTTGTACTAATGATACAGACATACTAAAAGTTCATCATATTTGATGAGGAAAGAGCTATAACACTCTCTAAGAAGCAATGTGCACTGGGAAATTAGAGGAAATCATGATGGAAATGATGATGCCAATGTAATTCATGCTACATTTATGACACCTATCAACTTACTACACTCTAGGAAAAAATATTTCAAAATTACCCTGTGGCACACTGTAGTATAGCGGTATTGGGGGTTGGGGGTGAGGTGGGGTGTTGGCTGTTATTTTTGTATTTTTGTTAATATGGTGTGTGTAGTTATGGAACATTTTCATGTGAATCTTCTCAACAAGAGACTGAAAAAAATCAGTCCAATTTTTTTATATATAAGTGAATGAAAGAAGATCCGGATTGGGGAACATTTAGTCTGATAGACTGGACCATAATTAATCAAAAGTAGCCATCTTCAGTGGAAGTTGCAGGAAATATTTTTATTTTGTATTATATTTTAATTGAGTTCACAAATTTTATACCTTACTTTGAATTCTAAGCTTCCTTAGCTGATCTTATTGTCTTGAAAACTTTTGTACACATGTATCCTAAACATGGAAAAGGTATCTTAAATGGATAAGCAACCCAATGAAATCAGTAACAATAAGCACATGCTTAAATGAAAGCACCTTCCAAAACCAGGTTCACAGGTGATTAGAATATACATACCATTACAAATTGCCAGTGCAAGAGAAAGGTCCCTGTTAACCAAAATGTATGATCTAGAGAGCTAGAAAATAATTTCTTTAATGCTGTTGCTTTTGTTTAACTGAAAGAGGTTAAGGTATTGCTCAAATCTTAGTAAAAACTAATTGTTTTTTCAGAAGTACTGCAGAAAATCATTTTGGAACCTACAGCTGGCAATGCACATCTTACTCTCTGGCTTCGATGCTTCCAATGCCAATTGTCATTCTTATTTATATAAGAATTATTTTTTGCATTAATGAGAAAATTATTGCACACTCTGCTAAGCAGCTTTCAAATGGATATAATTAATTATCTATAAAGATACTGAACATATCACATACAGTAGATGGTAAGAAAGATACTTTCATTGTAAGACCTATTTTCTGCACCTTCAAACTTTCCCCTTCACTATTCCTCTTTGGGTTTTTAATTCTGTGCTTTATCCTACCCCAAATGCCTTGTCACATGTTGGTGGAAATCGTTGTATTAGGTTGTTTTCTGCACTCCTGTTCACTTTCACATATGAGTTTACAATTATTTATATGTTGTTTGTATGATCTGACATTCAAAATTTATTTTATACAAGAAAAAAAATTTCTTACATACTGATTGTATATTTTCCTGTAAATATCTAAGACAAAAATATTTCTAAAATTGTGTAGTGTCTCAAAGTAATCATAGGATTCTGTCAAAGCACTTTAGAATTTTTTTTCATGGTTAGCTTGTTTAATACCAATCATAGTACCAATTTAACTTTTAACATTTTATCACACAGATATCACCTGTAATACCACCTGACAAATCAAAAGGTCAATCTGGCTCATAGTATATAGCAATAAATAAAATTGAAAAATTAAATGGAACACATGGAGAATATTATGAGGAATTCAAATTTCAGAAGTCGGGGATTACATGTGAAAATACAGATTATTGAAATTTTGAGACTTAATCTTCTAATTTGTGTGTCAGAAAAATAATTAAAATGAGGAAAATACTTTTACTTGGCAAGTGTTTTCAATGAAGCTGGAACTGTAAATTATGTTAATAAAATACTTTCCTTAAAGTCCAAGCATGAATACTGAATTTACAGTCCCCTATACATTACACATTTGATTATTATAGTACAGGAGATTTGAAAATTCATTTTATGTTGAAGTCATTTTAGTGAGTCAGAGGAAGGGTTAACTGATTATCATTGTTCATGGGAGATAATTTACAGGATCAAGATGGAACAGAGATTAGGTTCCAAGTACACTTCAAGTCTGATATCAAAAGGGAACGAGACACTATACTGAATAGCACCACAATTTCATAAGCTATTCCCACATTGCCTGAGTTCAAATGTTACAGCAGCCATGTTGGTGTGTCATCATAGTGATATCCTTAGACCACAGGCAGGTCATGGGACAGAATTGTGCCTCGGGTGCATCCCAGGCTGGGATGATGCTCTTAAACCTGCTTAAACAGAGATGAAAACAACCACTATGTCAAAATACAAGCCTACTATTAGAAACTAGGAAGATATAGCTGAGCCACTTTTTTCAACCAATAGAGTCCAGTCAGGCAGCAAAAGCTCCTATTAAAAGCAGAAATGGGATCTAAAAGACAGCATCTGAGTCTAAATCCTTCCAGAAGAAACTTTTGATCTCAAACAGTGATAAATTATTCTTTTCAACCTTTCAGTTTGGTTACTGGATACAGACTCAGAATTAGATTTAAAGATAAAAATTTGTGTATCAAACTGTAATAATATTTAGGGTATCTGCAAAACACTTCACGTCAATCTATAAAATACCTACCACATATTTGAACCATAACTGCATATAGGTATATATTAAAAGTTATCTCCTGAACTTCTCTGAATGGTGAATCTCTTCTGGTGCCTTTAAAATTATTTAATTTTCAAAGTTTATTCTTTTTTCACCTGTTTGTTTTGTTGGGTTTTCAGGTTAAATTATGTACAGACAACAACTGACTACATGTGTATCAATTTTCTACCATTGCCAGGAAATATCACTATGTGTAAACTACAAAAATTTTGATTGTATTAAGATAGTTTGTGATCATCTATTTCAGTCTTCTCCCATCAACTGCCCAGAAATCGCTTCATGAGTATTCACTTTTTTAGATTATTAGTGCAATTGGTTAGTAACAGACAGATGGCATAAACAATTGTTTATGCTTAGTGAGCAGATGATTTACATTTGAAGAGGGCTACACTTTCTAGCACAAAAATATATAAACATGCTCTCTTAATAAGCTTTTTTAAGACATTTTTTCACATTTTTATTAAAAGCAAATTAAATTTGTAATTACCATTTGTACTTAGTGATTTTCATTTTCATTAGTGATTTTTCATCTTTATGATTAATCTTATGCTAAATAGAGGAAGATTCTAAGAATAATCTCAGCATCTCAGATAAACTTCTAAAGAGTCAGACATAATAATGAGTATTAGTTTAAAATATAGTGACTAAACACTGGTAATTAAAACAAGCAACTCCCAAACCATCACAAATTCTCTACTTTCCTGAACTTTGCATAGCACAATCAAGTAGGTTTTCTGTTTGCCTCCATTGAGCAAATACAGAAATAATTTTGCTAGTGGATGATGATAAAGAATTCCATTTTCTGTTATCAGTTACAATTCTACAGATCATTCTATTAATGTAGAAATGCAACTCATTTCAGAATGAACTGAAGGAGCATTTAGCCTAAAAGTTTCAGAGAACAATGAATGAAAACATACTGCTTTTCAGGATTAAGTTAAAGGAACATATTCAGTCTGTTTATTCACGTAACACATTTTAAACCTGAGTATACCTTAGTGTTAAAACCTAAAGCCATGAAACTATCATTTAGCTGAATCTATAATCTCCTGTTCTGTGCTGTTATATTTAAAAATTCATATACAGGTGATAACTTGTGATCCACCCAATAAAGTCACTTCTGTCAGAATATATATCATATACTTCAAAACTGCTTTGCATGGTAATGTTTACTTTCATTCTCCTAGCTTTTCTCTCTGTGTAGTCAGTAGGGTTTCCCTTCTGTATGTTGTATACAGTCAGCTAAGTTCAAAATACAACAGGAAATATTTTACTGAGATCTTTATATGGTGACACTCTGCCAACATTTTAGAAAGGGGCTTCAAATAAATATTCTAACTTACTCTGTGTATCTGACACATGCATGCTGATAGGAGAAATGCATTTATGGTAGAATTCTTTATAACAGCAGAGAGACACCAGTGTTTGACCAATCAAGAGATTAATTTATTAGATATGTCGGTACTCAGTTTCTGAAGGAATACAAAATATATTGGTAGAGCTGATAAAGAAAACTTTCCAATTAATATAATCCCAGGTGTATTTCTATATCAATCATACTATCCCATACATTGCAGAGTGTTCCAGGGTTGCTTCTTGTATCTTGTATCTAATCTTGTATCTTTTAGATCTCTGACATTTGGTTTTCATCTTATGGATGTCAAACTCTTTTCAGAGACAACTTTCTCCTTCATATAGATAGACATCTTATCAGTGTCCACAGAAGAAATGAACTCCATTGCAGGAAGCAGATTTAACCCATTCTTCCATTATTAAGATGACTCCTTTTTAACAGAAGATCTTGAGAGCACAAACTACCGTATCACTGACTGCATAGTCCACCAGAAGATTAAAATGCACCAAAGAGAAAATAACTTCCATCAAAATACTTTCAAAGTTCAATAAACTAGTAATATCGTCCAGAAAAGTATCATTTTGTCATAGTAAGTATTTCAAGAAATAAGCCTATTAAGCTGAGATTCAGCTGAAGGATAACAAAAATTCAACTCTGCAATACTTAAATTTAATAACACGCTCAGCCAAATGCAAAATTCCATTTTCTGCTAGATCAAAATTTAATTGTTCCACTTCATTATTTGATAATAATGGTGCATTCTATTAAAAGGCTTATTTATTATTGTTTTTCTTCGACTACTACTCAAAAACTCCAGTATAACACCCTTCTTCTCTTTAAAGTTCAGAAGATAGAGAATATTATTTAATAGATGTAAAGGTAATTCTCCTAAAAAACTCATTTTTGTAACATAAAATCACCTAACTAAAACAAATATTTCCAAATTACTTCAAAGAGATTGCTTACACATAGAAAGTTTGTAGAACTGAAGCCAGAGATAGGAAGATGACATTTACTTATTTCTGTTCACATCCTGCATTCCTGCATTCTACTGATTACATTAATGAAATATCTGTGTGAGAGACGACTTGTAACTCCCTGAAACAGGGCCTCAGAGAAACAGGACTGTGAGAAAAAGCAGCCTGACAGAGATAAGGGATGGGGGGAGCAGAGGCCCTCCGAGCCAAGGAACGTCTCAAACACTTGCAAGTAATGAAACTATCTATAGTCATGGATTGAATAGTGTGGAGTTTGGAGCTGATAAGGCTGCCTGGATATCACAGGATGCAGCTGGAGGAGGGAGTCCTGTGAAGGCTCTGCACTGGTGTATCTTATAAATTTTCAGTGGCCATCTGTCCAGTGAATGACCTTTTCTTCATTGTTGGTGAAATACATATTAAAGTTGACACCCCCTTAATATACTAATAAAGATTAACAAGATTATGCTAATTAGATCATCCCATGGAGCACCTTACCCCTCCCCATACATGGGATACATAGGTATGTTGGTTGACCTAGGGGATGGTGCCAAGGAAAGTGTTTATAAATTGAGAGGGTCAAGGAGTGAAATATAGAAAGAAAAAAGAAGTGAAGAAGATGGATGCATCCCTGATGAACTTGGATGATACCAAAACAGGAACCTGGACCGGTGATCTCTATTTCTCTATTCTCTCTATCTCTCTCCTTTTCTTTTTCCCCTTTTCCCTCACTAAGTAATGCAAAGCACACTATATTGCTTGCCATAACTTGTTATATACATAGTCAATTATTGTGTATCCAACTAGTGCACTGTGGGAAGTCAATAAATGTCTGGACTTTGAGAACTGTCTCACTGTTGTCCGCTCCGTTGGGAATTCACAAACTTAAGTCCCTTGACTTCCTTGTCCGAGTGGGATGTGACAATCTGTTAGCACAACAAAATATGCTATGCCAAATAAACCAGCTTAAGATCACTTACATGTTGAAATTATTAACCAGTTTTCAATGCTAACACATAAAATGCACATTTTTAAAATCAGTATTGTGATTAAAGCTACTACTGAAAACACTAAAATAGGTAAGTTACACTCATCATTGCAGTGACTTACCCTGGTAGAAGAATTCACCAAGGAACCGTTCTGATTGCCAGTGTTGCACTTGAAATTCAAATGTTGATCAGGATGGTGATTTGCTTCCCAGCTTCCCAAATCATATACCACTGACTTGTCATAATTTGAAGATACTTTCTGGAAGGCAGTGCAAGTCATTCCGGTGAAACTAGATGGTTTGATCATAAAGGCCTCCAGAGCAATATTACGAGATACCTGTGAAAACATCAAGAAGCAGATGTGTTGCTAATCATTAAGTGTAATTACATTATTATAAATGCATTGTATAGATATGCATATATATATGCACAACTGTATATACTTTATAAAGGATTGTGCATGCACACAGTCCTATACATATTCACAGGGTAAGAAAGAAAATAGAACTTTTAAAAAAAACTGATATATAATTATACGGTGGCATAGGGGGTTTCTTTGAATCTTCTTTAGGAATATATCAGTTTATTTCATTATTGTATCAGTTTCGCAACTGTGTTACTATCAGCTTCAATGGAATGAATCTTGTTTTAAAGCAGTACAGTTATAAAGTGAACTAGCAACAGCAGAAGTAGAAAAAGGATGTCCTTTGTACCTCTGAGATGAAACAGAAAGCTTCTTAACTACTCGGTGGATGGACTAGGTTTTTACAGACATTGTTCAATTAGAATACTGAACATGACTACATGGTTCAATGCATCACCATGTTAAAGGTCTTTGGCCTACCCTTTAGTGAGGTGATGCTCCAGATAGAGATTGTAGCACAGATATATGCATCTCTATCCTTGAACTAGTATGTTGATGTCAGCACAGTCCTGTGCATGAGATAAATAGCTCATGCATAGTCAGGTTCCCTAGCTTAGACTAGCACCACCCTGATTGGACTATATGGTTTCTCCTTCCAGGCATGGATTGTTTAGTGACCTGTGAGTGTATGTATTTTGCACACTGATTGCAATGTAAAGGTACCTGAGTCAAGTCACAAACTAGCAGGTTTACTGGAAGGATAAATGTAAAAAATGGCAATTTTATATTACTGTACTTTGCTTGTTATGCAAGCTAGCAATACAGACGTACCTTAAATCCACTTAGTAAAAACTGGTGTGAAATCCTCAGAATTTGGGGCATCCTTCTGAGAGGAAATTACTTCACTGAGGAAAATCACATTAATTCATACTAATAAATGAATCTAAAGAAAACGTTTTTCATAGAAAAAATAAAGGGTAGGATAGAGGGTAGCCTAACTGTGTAAAAGTCATGATACCAGAACAAATTAAATCTTAGCATGAAACACAGTGTATGACTTGCTGGTTCTCTTTTGAACGTATGAAATGGTTTTCAAATGTACCTTCTTCAATCACTGATGATTCTGCATATGTCCAGAATGAAAGTACTAAAGTCTCATTAAGCAATTTATTTTATTTTTGTCAAAATTAGACAAAATCTAGAAGCTTTCAGTATATTTTATATACTTTTTATTTAAGAGTAATATATATATATTACTTTTAAAGTAGAAGTAGCTTAAAGATTCTTTTCATTTTTTTCTAAATTTGTAAAGCATCCCTTTTTTAGATTAAATTTCCACTTCTGTCTTTGCTTGAAGATTTTTTTCTACACTTCAATAAAAATGCCAAAGATCATTAAGAATCACTATTTTTTATATTAAAAATCCAGTGGTTGTTAATTGAAAAGTCCTAAAACCAAAACCTAGGTTTATCTAGATAAATTTTTATACCAGCTGTAGATAGCCTTTCAAGGAGTTAAAAAATTTACTGCTTGCAGAATACTATTATCCATATCACAGGAAACAAGCTACCTGACTCAGTTAAACACCTGTGTGGTAACATGTTTTCTTTAATCTTGGGAAAAGCCATTTAATTATTTTCAGCTTCATGTTTCCTGCTGTTGAATGGGCATAACACTACTTCTCTCTTTCACATTTGTGAGGTGGTAGTGAATAAGACATTTGTTAGGTAATGTTGTAATGAGGATTCAAGTGATTTCACAACAGTGAGCCCTATTTTTAAAATTTTTATTATTAAAGTCTTTAAACACTTGGGGTTTTCCATTCCCAAAATATACCTGTAAAGGTTTGACAATATTCAGTGTGAACATGCCACCCTTAGCATATAGAGGGAAAATGCAAAGTAAAACAGTGTTCGTTATGTAGGATTTTAAAATGAACTACAAAATGGATACAGATGAACTCAGAGCAAAATTATCCATGGAAACAAGCCACAGCCAGGTGCATGTTATGAACAAACACAACCTAATCTTGTCTCTCAGCAGTCCAGATACAGAAATTTATACTTTGGTGTCCATTTCATAAACCTCAGATAAAGGTACCACTCAGCAGAAGGACCAATGGGGATCACTACATGGGTAAACTGAGAGCTGTGCTGAAGGCTGCAAAGACTGAGAGCACAAACAAAAAGCCACCTTGCAATTAGCCTAAAATATTCAGACAGTCTCACTGGCTGAAGGATAAAATGAAAACTCTTCAGGGGTGGGTTTTAAAACTCTTGTACACACCTGAGACAGGACCACTGAGAAAAGATTTATCCTCAGCAGGAAGTTCTCCTTTTCAAACTGCACATCTGACATGTATACACAGACATAAAAGCAGGAGGGCAGCAGTGCCTCAGAACAATACTGAAGGGAAAATAATCTGGGGGCGCTGAGGCATGCAGATCCACCCTGGGAGCTCTCAGTTGCCTCCACTTCTCTGGCTGCTCCCAGGGCCTCTGAGGGTCCAAGTGTCAAGCTGAGGCTCCTCCAAGGCCTCACCTGAATTCCCAGGTGGCTGCGTCGGAGCCTGGCCACCAGCCCTGTTGCCACAGACCCACCGCTGACCTGGGGCCAGTCTCCTCACCATGGCCTGGCCTGGCCACCACTGGGCTGCAGCTGGGCCCAGTTACCATCTCTGGGCTTGACCTTCACCCCGACCTGCAGCCTCGTGTTTCCTGCCTGGCCTCAGTATCACCGACGATGTGCCCAGGGGTTGGGGCTGCCCCCAGCCACCCCGCCCTGGCCTACTCTCCCGCTGGGGGCAGTGGGACAGGCCTTGGCTAGGGAGGCACTGGCCCTTGCGGCATCCTGACATTAACCTTAAGTCTATATGACTTCTCTAAAAAACATTAAATATATATATATATTTATAAATATAGTTATCTAATATTTGAAAGTTGCTACTGGCAGTTCTTGCAGCATGTTTGGTGTGCTATCTGACAGCAAGGGAGAACTAAGAAGATCAAAACAAAGGTATCCACCCTGGCGTTTTTCTGACCTTGAAATTAGTCATTCCACAGCCCCATGGAACTGGAAAAAACATTTTTGTCTTACAAAAACGATGTAGGAGTAACAGTCATGGCTCCCAAGTAGCTTTTCAATGTACAGGGAACACAGTCATGCATATGTTATATGACTGACACAGTTTATAGAAGTTTTTTTCAGGAACTGTATTATAAGCTAGTGGCTACCTAAGCTTTGGAGGTTTTACTTGCTGTTGTTAAAGAAAGCAGATGCAATTTCTGTGAGACAGTTTGTTGGCTGGTCTCCCAAAGGAACAGAAGTATTTGGTATTTCATGAGATGACACCAGAAAAACTCCACAGCTTTGTTTATTTACAAATTGCACTCAACAGTAAACTAATTCTCCTACAGAAAACTATAAGAAGCAAAAAGATAAAGCATGGCAAAAAGGTTACTGACACACATCTACATTTGAGTACACAGAATTGCTGTTTACAATAATGTCAACAGCTTCCTGAAGAAGTAACAAGAAAAAAGAAAGACCTTTGGCGCCTGACATTTATAAGAAATTTAAGTATAAAGCAACAGAGCCTTCCTAGCTGTCACATTGCAAGATACTTCTAAAAGGCACATTATTGTCTCCATGTACTGAATATAAATAAATAAATATTTTTAGCAAATTTGATTCTTTTATGTAAAAGGAAATAAAACAAAAAACTTCCTTTAGAAAACAGTCCAATGTATTTTTGCCTTTGTTTGAAATACTGCCTTTCTAAAAAATATACAGAGAAGGAACTAAGGCTATTATGCCTATCATTCAGCTCAGCCTATAATTTTTTTTCTTTTATACCTATTGCTGTAATTGAACTCACTTTTAAATAGCATGTTCATATAAATGTAGTGGACAATTGAGAAAATAATAAAGGTTGTTTAAAATCAAGTAAGCAAGCAAATGAGCCCAAGAAACGATAAGACTTTAAAATATTTATCAAAGATTCAAAAAGGATGTTTCAAGTTTCTGATTTAGATGCATTTTTGCTACTTAGATGTTGAAACCAACAAAACCCCCAGCTTCTTAGTGACCAAATGAAAATCCCTCTGTATCTAAGTGACAAATTCATGTAGGTGAAGGCCAACAGATAAGAATTATTTTATGCTGCTAAAGTTTTATTCTAAAAAAACTAAAACTAACCACAAACTAGTAATCTTTATGAGAAACACACCTTTTTTGATCATTTTCTGAAGCTTTAAGCAACTATTGTCTAGAATCCTCTCTGAAAGGCATATTAAAATCTTCAGGTAACAAGGCAGCACACATTGGCTTTTCTCTTATTAAAAATTTCAGTCACTCATCTTGGGCTTTTCAAAATAAACCCATATACTATAGTGACAAGAACAATAGAAACTGACTGAATAGTAACACTAGAGAGGTAGTGTTGTGAGAATCCATTGTAGAATAAATACAATAAATCAAAGTCAAGAAAAAACACTTTATAATACCATGAGTGATACTCAAAAAATATTTTGGTCTTCCAAACAGAATCCAGGAGAAGAAAAAAAAAATCACAGAATCCAAGTATATCTACATAAATCAGCTATGCCATGTAACTGGCTTACACAATCTCACTTCTCTATATACAAGTTGGTTGTAAAAATTGTAAAGAAAAATTACATGTTTAAAATAAATTCTGACTAAAAGCTTTGTAATACCTTTGATATAACTTGAATATTGCTGGTCAATATTTGACTTGCAATGTGTTCCACACATCGTACAATCCTGGTGCAGGCTTTGTCTTCCTTTTGAGCCATCCACAACACATGGTCATCGACCAACATTATATTGCTGGCAATTTCAATAAGAGCATCGCCAATCTGGAAGAGAAAAAAACCCAACAAACCCAAATTGGTATTGTCTGGAAAACAAAAATGAGAAGTGTACACGAGAGTAGAAGTAAAACTAGGCACCTTACTTCTCTTGGTAATCATCATTCAAAGACAGTTTTGATTCTATTAAGAAGATTAAATGGACTGAAAAATAAAGACCAAGAAAAGAGAGGTGCAACTACCTTCAAGGAAAAGCTTTTTTTATTCACAATTTTAAAGCTGAGTCTCTCACTGGCCAATAAATGGAATCCCAGAATTTTCACCCTCTTTCTTAAACTAAAATTGTCCATGCCCCTCTAAAGAACTGCTTCATGTTTAACCAAAGGCCTTGGGGTGGAAAAATAAAAAAGAGAAAAAATGGGAAAATATATTTGAAAGACATTTTTGTTACAGACATAGTGGGGTAAATATGATATATAACTCAGGTGCTGACGGGAAACTGTATCATCTCATTGGTATAGAGAAAGCTTATAACTTTGGATGTTTTAACATTTAACATTCATTCTTGCAGATGATCACCCAAAGTGATAAATCTTTGATTTGTCAGATGACATTTTGCAGATTTTGGTAAGTATGACTATGTGTTTAAAATTTTTGTTAGCATATTACATTTAGAAAGAATAATCATCACTGTGAATAGTTTTTTGTGATTATTTCAAATTTAAATGCAAATACTTATTTTCTTAAATTCTAAAACTTGAGTGAGATTTCAAAATTAACATTACCGCATTACTATTATTTTTGAAGGCAACAAAGGTATGCCAAAGATATACAAAGTTGTCATGAATAAACCTGAATATAAAGGTATATAGAAGAGAAAAAATGACTGAAAGAAATATAGCTAAAGAAAAGTTCAAGAGACTAGAAGGCAAACTAATAGAAAGAGAAAAATAAGAAAAATACACAGATAATTCAGTGGGAAGGAAGAAAGAAATTCAGCAACAATGAGAAAGGTTAAGGAATGACGGAGGTTATTAAGTTAGTTCTGCATTTTTGATAAAAAATACATAAATTTCACATGCAATTCAAGGGACACAGAAATAATGAGACTATATGTGAAATTTTATGTGACTGCTCCTGAAATATTTTATCTATTTTTGAGAACATAATTACTATATAATTCTAGATGGCTTTTGACAACGTGACAGAGTTATTGATACAATGAATAATAATAGAACACATTAAGAGACTGGAGTGATTTATGAGAAACTATGAAAGCATACACCAATCACCTAAGCAGTAACTTACTGAGTGCAGAACAGTAGTCTATAAATATACAAAAGGAGAGAAATAAGAAAAGGAAGTAATCTATATTATAATTAAATGCACTAATGAAGAGTAAAGGCGTGGCATTAAAAAACACAAAAATTTGGGCTAATATGAGTACATCTTCCTGGAAAAAAGTTCCTGCAAAAATTTCAAATATGTCCCCAGTGCAGCTGCTGAAGATCTCTTGTTTGAGACATGAACGACCAGATGGGAAAAAGTACCACTAACTTGTATAAAAATGAATAATCCTGTGCTGACTGGGAGAGGCACTCCACAGAGAGGATGTACAGCGACTGTACTAGTTTAGTTAATGGTTTTAAAATTATTCTGATAAATCACAGAAATCCTCTGTACATATTTTCATTTATTTCTAATGGTTTTATATAACTGTAGTTTCAGCTGCTAATCAATTCCAAACTAATATACCTTTCTTCATATGTTGCCTTGTACTAAGTAAAGGTCAATCCTATTTATAATTACATGACTGCAGCCTCGTGTGAAACTACTGACACTTTAACTTCATGTGTATTTTTGTACCTTATGAGTGACAGTTAGCACTATGGGAGTTAGCAAATAGCTCAATGAATGAGGAATCTACTTGGTGAACTTGAGAGACAGGGAAGGTGTAAAGTTCAGAACAGAAGGAGGAAACAGACAAATTAAGAGAAATGTTCTAAATTATGAAAACAATAAGAGATTACAAAATAAGAGTTTGAGATAAGTGGTGGAGATGGAGATGTTTTGATACCTAAACCCAGAAAGGTGGAAAAAAATCAATTAAAAGATTACAGATGGTGCTCAGTTTTAATGGATAATGCATCAGCTGCTAGAAAAATAAAAGAGGCTTTATGGTAAATCCAACAGTTTCTTTTGGATGGTAAATTACTGTTTTGTCAGAAAGCAGTAAGACCTTATTAGGATTTTGAAATACAGTTGTAGCTTTGAAACATGATTCTTGGAGAACACTTAATAATAGACTTTAGGTCTGGCATATAATGATGAAATTGAAGGTGAAGGCTTTCTCAAATTGGCACTAAAATGTTAACTGTTACAATCCCCAGAGCCAGAATGGAATGACTATTGCCAAACCAAAAGAAAACAAATGTTTTAACTATAGCTATTATATGTACAAAAATTATAGGTTATGAAATCTTTATGCAAGCAGTGACTCTGAGAAATAACAGTGAAAACTATGATGAACATTGCTACTATCTATAAAATCCTATTTTTCCCATAGTATTTGCATAACTTTCTGATCAGATTTCCCTGTAAAAATACATACATTATGCTAAAAGTTTCTGTAGAAAGTTGCACTTAAACACACATTATCCTCTCTTTACATGAAGTGATACATGCTTTCAAAACTCAGTGAAAACCTGCTGATGAAATGGAGAAAACAAAAGAAGCGTGTGTAACTTCAGTGGCCAGATGGAGAGATACCTTCAGTTCATTCTAATATGTTTGACATAGTAGAAATTAAAATAAAAATGAACATTAAAGAAGTGGCTTGTTTTCAACAAATTTTTATTCCTAAACAGCAATGCTTTTGTCAGTCAGATGAGTTGGCTTAGTTGTCCTTTCTGGAATAAAGAAACATATCACAGCATATTCAGAATATTTGCAATCAGAATACCAGCAAACAATTTTATATTTTATAAGCTACTATTCAGTGTGTGCCTGCATACATTAAGAAAAGGGCCATATGTGAAGACTTCACTTCTAAGTGATACTTTTTTTCATCACAGAGAAGATATCTTACATCTTCAACTTCATCCACGAAGACAATTAACTTTTCCATTATATAAGCCAAATATATCACATCCATTTTATCTGTGAAGTGGGAAGCACCTCTCGTGTAGGCTGTCAGCTGGCGGGAAAATTCAAGCACGGTTGTCAAATTGATATGCATCTGAAAATATATCAGAATTGTTAGGTGAAATAAATCAGATGGCTTCATTCTCTTTTAAAAACTGGGTATCACATCCATTTGTATAATGCTTGCTATAATTTCATGCATCAGTAGTACTACAGACATAAATTTCAGGAGCATATGAATGTATCTTCAGCACTAGGTCTTAGATTTCATTGCTGTTAACCTGAAGACACCACCACAACAGGCCAACAAATTTTGAACATTTTTGTCTACTTTTTCTAGACTGTAACTAATTGGCCTCATAAAGTATTATACCAAGCTACTAACCTTGCCTTGCCTCTATCTTTAGATCATCACGACATCAACAGTATCAGTTAGGGTTCATATATACAGTGGTGCATGGTGGGAGAACAAGGGATACTGGTAGTAAGTTGAAAGAAGAGAGTTGACTGGTTATGAAGAAAATCTTTCCTTGCTATAAGGAAAGCATTTAAACTGGTATTTAAACAGGTTGCACCCAGAGGTTGTGCAGCCTCCATTCTCAGAGGTTTTAACGACTGGAGTGGTGAAAGCCCTGAGAAACCTGGCCTAACCTCATTGCTTACAGGAGAATGGACTGGATTCTAGAGACCTTCCAATTATTTTATAATCCTATAAAATTGCACTGGCTCTCTAATACAGTAATTGTTCTTATCACATCTGAAAACAGATGTTCTGTGGCTACCTAGTACTACTGATCGGTAAAAAATGATCAAGGGAACTGAAACTTGTAAAATTGTGGCATTTACTACTACTGCTATGTAGTAGTAGTTAATACTACTACAGCTCTGTGCCACCCTCTATGTTGTTCCCTCTTATGCTCTTTTCTTCTCATTAATTTCTACCCATTTACTTTTTTATCTCATTTCCTCTTTTACTTATCCGTAAGAAACCATTTAAGTACTGCTTTTGTGTAAAAGACATCAAAAAGGCATTCCAAAGCAGGCTTCATTTCTGCACTCTTAAATATATTATGGACAATAGCAACGAGGAAAGGCACTTCAGCTGAAAAAACTCTGATAGAGGACTTCAAGAGAAATTAACATCTTTCTGGTAAAAATTCATGAGGGGAAGACAAAGAAGGAACTTAAGTAAAGCAATGATGACCCTGCCAACATTACTAATGGTCATTTAGACTCCAGGCACACAGAGAGGAAAAAAATTAACATAAAGGCAATAAATGCTGTGCATTTGTTCCTACTATAACTTCCATTACCAAACAAACAGGTTGTCTTTCAAGTTAAAAATCCCAAAGCTGTGGCTAGGCAGACATTTCCTGCAATAAATGCTGTGCATTTGTTCCTACTATAACTTCCATTACCAAACAAACAGGTTGTCTTTCAAGTTAAAAATCCCAAAGCTATGGCTAGGCAGACATTTCCTGCAAGCTAGTCAATAAAATCAGTACTAGAGAAGGGAAGCCCTTGATTTCATAACATTACCTGACTAAAAGCATGAAGAACTTGAGTTACTTCTTGTGAATAAGGACATGCAGAATAGTTTTCTTCATCCCAACGTCCAGTTCGATTACATTTACGCCATGCCTTAGACTCTTCTGCACCATTATGAAATGCAATGGAGTTAAATGAATACTGGAGACAGGGATGGTAAGCAGTTATGCCAGCCAAAGTTTTGGGCCATCTATGAACAACATGATAACAAAAAATTACAATATGAAACTTCTTATTTAAAGGCAATTTACTATATAGCAACAGTATGCAGAATATATGAGAAAAAAAGGCTATTTTAAATTTTACTTCATTACGTTCTATAATTAATTACTTTGCTTCCTTGGAATATGTCAAAATTATACAGGTTCAAGTCTGGCTGTTCACACATTAATCCTGCATTAATTCCAGGAAGGCATTTGGTGTCAAGGGGAAAAACTATGGATGTAATTTTCTCTACATTCATCTTTGCAGACTGCAGAAAGTAGATCAGTAAACTCCATAAAGCAAAAAAATCCAAAACACTATTACTAAATGCTGTAACAGGTAAATGCTCAAAATGTACCTGACAATCTTTACTTTGTGTTTTGACCAAACACTAAAAAGCCCTCTCTGCCACAAAGCCACAAAAAGTAAAAATCCCTGAATGTATCAGAAACCAATAAACAAGATTTCAGCAGAGATTATATCTCATGGAGGAGGAAGGAGCTAGCCCTCAAAACTTAACTATTTAGGTACACCCGATTTATGTAGTCTGATTCCAAAACAGTCTTTAAAAACAATATTTCTGTGTATCTGCTGCATTCTCTAAAACAGCACAACTGGGATTATTTTTTTGGTACCAAATCCATTGTCATTTCCAGACTAGTATGGACATAGCAGGATCAGGTAATTGGGAGAAATCAAAGAAAACCAGAAGCGTATCATCAGCAAGTCAGCATGTCTGGAGAGGATATGGTTCTTTAATTGCACTGATGTAATGACCAAACCCAATCAATCATAAAAATCTGCTTGCCAGTGAAACCACACCTTGCCAATCAACCTTTGCTCAAATATACATATTAGCTCCTCGTAGTTAGACAGTGCAGGTCCATTTGCACATTGTTGCATAATACATTGACAGGTTTTGGGCTATGTAAGTTTTCCTCATTTATAACAAAGAAAAGCTAAGAAGAAAAATGCTTTTATGTGTCATAGCTAACTATCAATGGAATAATTCATTTTGTGATGTGAAAACAGTTGATGCAACATGAACCATGAACGAAGCTTCACAAAAAATCAAAATACGTACAGTAGTATATTCTCCTTTTGCCTCTGGGCTGAAATATTATTTTTAGTAAAGCATTTGCATTATGCAATTGGGCCACGCTGAGTAGCAACTTACCTCAAAAGTAAAACTAAAGAGATAATTCTGAAACTAGTATTAGCACAGTTAGTGGAATATGGCCTTCATGAATAGAAATGACAGGGCATAACAACATTACCATTTGCATTTCAGAATGATCGTACAGAGAGATGGAAAACAAAATTGAGCAAAATATGGCCATCATGGAGAAAAACTTTTAGTACATAATGTCAGTTCATTCTGACTCACAGTGCCTAATTCTTAATGTAGTTGTGCAATTATAAATACCACCTAGGTTGGTCAACTGAAAGAACCACACTTCCCTAACAGTTGATGCTATTCTTCTTTTTTGCCCAATAAAATAGTTTTTCTAACTTTGCTTTTGTGATTCAACTCTTTCTACTTGCTATGTTGCCAAAACTTAATAGACCTTTGTAAGAAAAATTATTGGTGTGATAGCTGAATCTCTGAGGATAAACCTTTGGAACAATTTCAAGTGCTAATGCTGAATGTGAGCCTGATAAATTCTCTGTAATTTAAATTAATTCCCTCAAATGCCAAAAGAACCTATGGACTCAGCATCCTTTTGATACACATTTAAAAATTAAATTTATATGGATTTCTAGAAGGATAATCAATAGGGAGAGAAATGTGCATTCCTGTTCTTGTGATTTATATAAAATAACAAAAATGCCCCTGGTGTTAGTGTGTGCAGTCTGTAGAATTTATATATATTTATTTACCAAAAAAAAGGATATAGTTTTATGGCATGAACACGAACTTCACGAAGCTGTCATCTAAAAGATTCAGTATGTGTTATCTGATAGGAACGATATATATTTTAAAAGACCTAATTAAAATACATATAAGCACATCCACTGAAAAAACACACAATGGCATTTTTTGTGATGACAAAAAAAAATCTATGACTAAGATTGTCAAAGATCTCTAATGGATTTTAATCCATATATATGGTTTAAATAGGTATATAAATATATGTTTAGCACATGTGACATACTCACTGAAACTGAGGTTAACACACAATAAAATAGCTTTGTAGTAAATGGAAAACAGATTATATGAGTCAGTTTCTCCACTTCTTTCTAATTAATTCCTTTATTCGTATTCAAACACAAGAAACAGTAGTAAAAGTCCTTTAAAAATGTTTTAAAGGTAACTTAAAAATGAAGAGAGGCTTTCAGGTCAGAAGTATTTGGAGAAAGTTCTGGCATTTAAGAGAAGCTTCCTCTCTCATCTACTTTTTCTTTCATTAACTATTCAAGCTGAATTCTTAATATAATTCACTTGGTAACAAATTACCTTCTTGATTTCTCAATGGAAATGCCATCATACATCAGTGTTATTGTCAAGCAGGTAATTATAGTTTGTTTAAGAGCTTTACGCATAACATTGAAGTATTTTAGAGCTAACTGAAAACAATACCAAATTCCATAGAATCCTTAATTTTTTTCCAGTTTCTGAGGACTACAAATAAAGAAAAAAACCATCAGCATACATAGATAAAAGTAGAGATGAATCTAAAATTACATTTAGTCAACAAATTGTGCAGACTCTAAGATTCAGATAGCAGGACAGATGTGTTTTCTAATCATGTGATATATTGGTGGAACTGTGTGTGTCAAGTTCACCTCAAATCATCTATTTGTTTTACTAAGTAGTTTTACTTGCTATTTTGATTCTCTTCAGTGAAGTATTTTACTAAGAGTTTTATGTTATTTGTTACCTCTAATCTCAGCTGAACAAAACCAGCAGAACTGGAACAGATTAGAAAAGTAATGAAAATGTGATCTTCTAATGCTTTAATGCAGTGTTATCATATTCTATAATTTAGAAAAGACCAAGAACAATTTTGAACCCTCTCTCATTTAGCTGTAAAGAGCCTACATCCTTTGAAATTTTCCATTATCTCGCACTGAGGAATTAGAAGAAAGATTCTCTGACTTTCACAAACCACTGCTGCTCTTGAAGCACTATCTGTCATTTCCCATAAAAATCACACAGTGCTCCTCTTTCCTACTATATTACATGAAAAATGACAAGTAAAATAAGTGACATCTTCCTAACTGGCACTGAAGTATCATGTAAGCATGATTACGGTCCATATCTATGTTAATATATGAAACACACTCCAAAACCAGAAAATCATACCTGAAATCTCCTTTGTTGTTAATAACTCTTTCTGCAGGGCAGTAGGGTGCAGCTGTTTCAAGTACCACAATTTCTACTTGTTTAGTGCTATTTCCATAGGAATTGTTGACTAGACACTCCCAGTCTCCAGTTGCATCAATGTCAATGCTGGATAGGATAAGTTCACTATAAAAATAAAGATTTATTATTTTATATAATTAATTATATAGATATTTGCTTTCTGACATTAATTTATTCTCAGAGACTTTCTATAAAAATATAAAACCAGGCTTCGCTCTATGTTATTATAGGGACAGACAATATGTGAATGATTGGTATTAAGATTTTAGCATCACCAGTTTGGACTGACTCAGATTGTAACAGGCTGTAACACAGATTACAAATCATCACAACAGAGTATCAATTATGCATCAGTGCCCATTCTCCTTTCCCCAAATGTTATAAAATGTTGGTTTTGTTGCTTAAACAAAAACTTGAAAGTCAGAAATGCTTTTCAAGTTGACAATGCAAGCAATGCACAGAGAATGAGTCCCTTCAGCTGCAGTTTCAGCTCGTACGGCATTTCAATGGCAGAATCTGCTGCTCCTGTGGCAGCATGGGAAAAGTTTTCTAGAACAGCCATTGACTTTGGAAACCATACATAATTTTCCTGATGAATGCAAAATGAAATGTGGCAAATGCTGATATTTCTTTCAGTACTTTACTCCTCACAAACTTCTTTCACACATTCTCCCACCAAATATGAAATGTAGTTATTAATATAAATAAAATATAGTTGCATTAACTCTTTATAATGAGTGTTAGACAAGTTAAATAGAGACCCTTTGTGGCTTTTCTTTCAATAAAACGTTGTGCATGACTGCACCACCATGTATAATTAGAGAAGAGGGAAATTCAGAAACATTTAAAATTGTCTAGAACTGTTCTGGCTAGTATTTTTTACATATCTTAAATCCACTGAGAAGCTTTAATTCATCTAATGGATGTAACCCAGGTTCTAATGCAGACAAAAAAGTGTAGTTTTTCAATTGACTTCATCAGGGATAGGATTTTATCTGACTACTTGATAGATCTCTTAGACAAAAATAATGCTAACTACTGCATTTTAAGAAGGTAATATATTAGATCTTAAATCTGCTGTTGAGTTAGAAATAAATTTTACTACAGTTTTAAAGAAAGTACTGCTTTTGAAAGTAGTTGGGAGAGGAAAAAACAGTAATCTGATATATTTACTTTGTTTTACACAAATGGCTCATCTTTGAATATGCCTTGTGGTTTAGACAATTAGAAATTATGTGGGAAGGAATGGAGTACAGTCAGAAAAATGGAGAAGGTACATTATAAAAACAGAAGCACAGAATTTTAAACTGATTTAAAATCTGTATTTAAAACAAAATCTTAAAAAATTATGCTTGTGGCCTTTGGCACTTTAGTAAAGAGCCTGACATTTTCAAAGATATACACAGAATAATTATACATAATTTATTTTTAATTTTTTCCGCTTTTAAACCTTTCTAAAAATGTTCTTTTTCAGTTTAAACTTTTGTATATTATACACGCACTTTTATTAACTTGGCTACAAGAAAGTATCAAATCTAATCTCCTTGTATATAGACTACTTCTGATACACATGAAAGGAGACCACAATCGAGGTAAGAAGTGATTAGACAGCTGCATATGTAATTTTCCCTCGACACATGCATGCAATGAAAGATGATTTTCTCAAGTCCTTACTACATGACCATTACCTTGGTCCCCAGAAAACAAGCAAACCATGGTAAATAGCCTTTTATTTGAGTTAAATTGCTTTAGAATTTTTGTGTAGTTCACCAGATATTCAGGCAAATTTATCATTAAACAGTAACTTCAAAAATCTCACTATTGCTATTTATCATGACTTTGAGCTCCAAGTACCTTATAACCCCCTATTTCATTTTTACAATGACTTCTAACATGTTTTTATTGCAGAAAATACAGAAAAAGCTTTACTACACATACTCAGTCAGAGCAGCTGAATATTTTCATGTCAAAAGAAGCAACTGTTCTTTTAAGAAGTTTCCGATGAGAAAGCCCAGTATCAGCAGCCTCTTAGCTAACTCTTAATTCATCTTTCTACATTCAGGTTGAAATACATAAGTGAAATTAGGCAGTTGATAACAATTTCTTAATTAAATCTTGTATTTCAAATGTCACAACAATCTCACATCATCTTTAAAGACAGCTGAAAAGGAATATATTCCTAGAGTTTATAAAAACAATTATCCATAAAAGCTCTTTTTCAATGAAACAATAGGCAGCATAAATATTCACCTGTGGCATCAAGACCCAGAGCCTTCCCAAGTGAACAGAACGTATGATAGATGTGCTGATTGCTGATCTTTTGATATATTTCCTATAAAATCTCTATATCATTGTTAACAATAAAAATTTGATGAAACTGGGAACCATCGTGATTTTAGATAAATACAATACTTGAGCATATTATCAGTTTTACAGGTAATCAATATGAAGATAAATAAATACAAAAAAAAAAAAAAAAAAAAAAAAAAAAAAAAA
>NW_020799105.1:10252240-10345876 GCF_003259725.1 Athene cunicularia
TGATTTAAAATCTGTAAAAAAAAAAAAAAAAAAAAAAAAAAAAGTACATTTTCCATTTATTTAAATTGCTGAAATGTGTTCCAATGCAATCCACCGCTAAAGAGATCTCCTGTCATTAGATTAAGTATCCCAGTTTCTCAGACAAATATTTACTGGTACATCAGTGTTGTTTCTGGTAAAAATACAATACTTGAACACTGGTTCAAGTCCTCTAAAATGATTAGTAAGTCCTCACATTCACATTTCTAATCTTCTATGGCCCTGGTGAACCAAAATAAACCAGAATAGGTTTATGCAATATAGAAGAAGCTGTATAATGACTAGAACATGGAATTGTCTTCTGAAATGCCATCTGGCCACTGTAAATGATGCATTAATTTATATTCCTCTAGGAATATTTTGGATAGCAAGCCCAATGGTGGAACTGTTCATTTACTTACCATCTGGATATGACAAATGATAAATTGATCTTATACCTCTGGAGAATTTGGGGGACTGGATTAAAAAAACACAGGTTTTTTAATTCTCAAAAAGAGCAGTCAACTTGATTCTTTAATATTTTCTGCACTTATAATCCTTGGCAACTTCACAGTCCTGGCAGACCAAAAGGAAAGGGTGGACCTGTATAGAATTCTAGACCTCTTCATGCAGGTTTCTAGTAGGCCAGTTACATATTTTAAGCCTTGGCACTGTTACAATAGCACACCCAAAAGTTCCATTGTTTTTTTTACTCTTAGTAGAAAGGCATCCTTGATCTCTTGGCCATGGCAACAAGTCTCAATAAAAGTCAAGAGTTCTCCTGTGACCTGAGAACATGGCAGAACTCTCTGTTTTAGGAGTCTGACAAAAGCTCAACAGAATTAAGAGAGGACAGCACCTTTGGCCGTATAATTTCCTTGATTATCCTATGTCACAGAAGCTAATAAATGTCAGGTCACAAATGAAAAGATCTTGCCTCTACTGTGCAAGTTTCCTAAGGATAGAGTATGAGTCAGAGAGAGTTCCTACTCCCTCTACATTAGTAATCATATCCCGCTTCTCAGGGTTGTGATAGTGACTACTTCTCTGGAAATTTTTGACAAACCAAGACATAAAACAAAGTCAGACATTCATGAGATGGTGTCAAGAGAAACTGAATATGAAGACTGCTGCCTGATAAGAACAAAAATATGACTAGTAAATTTTTCTTAAGTTTTCTTTTGAAATTATAGTGGCCTTCTCAGTGACCTTCAGAATATAGACATGTTTCTTTTTTGCACTGGGAAATTTCATACATGGTTGGATTCCTTTTTCAAATGTGATGACTGACATATTGAAAAATTAATTAAAATGTACAGCTGATGCAATTTATGTAAAAGTTGTTATAATATTCAATAGAAGCCTGTGACATTTGTCATTACAAAGAGAGGAACCATAATATAGGCGGAAGCCATACTCATGTAATCAAGTAACCTGTGACAATAGATTTCTATTTGAGGCATAGTTTTGCATTGCTACAGCTATGCATAACTAATTAGACAATCAGATGTAGGTCTCATTATTCAAATTATTCAACCATGTCCTGAAGTAATACCTTAGCGACATTTATTGTATGCCCCAGCAATCATTTGCATGCCAGGAAACAGAATAACGAATATAGAGGAGACTTTAACACCATAATTTGATTGGCTTTCCACAAGAAACATTTTGAAGTCTGACTTCAGTTCCTGTAAGACTTGGGAAAAAAACAGCTACTCTTTCTGAAGAAAAATAAAAATTAATTACTCAAACACAGATAACATTTAGGTTTCCTCATATTCTTCTTCAGACAGATAAATAGTGAATGCTTTTCTACAGTTCAGGCAGAAGGCCTGCATAACCTGCATCCAACCCATACCACCTTAAATTATTAATACTAACACAGAATTTTAAAAATGAGTGTTAGTCTCCAGAGTGTACTCCTTCTTGGAATACAGCCTTTCACAGGGGATATAAGGTTAAAACATGGAAAATAAAGAGAGAATGTGTAAATCTAGGCACTTTAACTGAACTTAAATTGCTAGTCTGATCTCTCTGACAAAATTACTTATTTATCCATGAAAGAAACAGCTTTACAAGGCTGATGGCCTTTAAAGAAAGCTTGTGTCCAGGCAACATCAAGAGAAAAGGAAGATTAAAGTCGGTACTCATTTTATGCTAGATGACTAGCAAATATTTTCAGGAGGAATCAATCTGTCATACACATAGGAAATTCAATACACATTATTTTCTGGTTCTTCTGATTGAATATAAAACCAAAGGATAACATCATTTAATGCCATCTGTAGCTACCCAAGAAATATAATGTGCTGTAACATACATTTACTATCATTTATCTATCAGTTAATTTGTTTACATTGGTATGCTAGGACAACAGTTGGATTTAACTTCAGAGATGCTAATGGAAAGGACATAAGTTTAATGATATATATTGACAGAAAAAAACCCAACCTCCTTCCAAAACGGGAGAAAAGACCTGTCACAGTTAGTAAACCATCTCGCTTTATTTCCTTTGTATTGCTCAAATTACTTTGACTAAAATGGAAATGTTAAAAAATATTGTCACAGGCTAACATTATCCATTTGTTATGCAAACATCGGCTCAATAGAAAAATGTGGGGTTTATAAGTGGATGTCAAAGAACCTGTGACCTAACATTTATATGTCATCAATTTCTTTCTTAAAATTGAGCACAACCGGTTCAGCTTGTTGTATCATCCTTTGCTCTCTCACTGAACTTCTCAGGTAGAGGCAGACTACCAGCTACTGTGCTGCATTGAAGGGTGTGCTTAAAGATGTTTGCATTCGTCTTCATACTCCCACAGTCCTAGAGTCAACATATGCCATTCTACCTAGCTGAGAACATAAAGTGGGGAGCTCTAGAGCACTCAAAGCTTTCTCTTGCTGGAGAAACCTTCAGACAGCTGGCAGGTCTGTGATGGCCCAGTGCTATAAAGCTATCTGAAGAGAGTACACCTGAGTTGGGTCTTATTTAAAGTCCTTCATGAATCAGCTGTCTGTCATCGAGCTGCTTTGTCAGTTGGTGAAAGGTTTAGGGATGCTCAAATGTGTGTGTTGTTATTAAGTTTGTTCTACTGGCAAACTGCTTGACGGCAGGATGTATATGACTGCAGTCTTCTGGGGAAATGGTGCTACACCTGCTGTATGCCTTTCATCTGCCCTCAAGTAGTCTATAGGCTGCAATGTTACATTCAGAAGTTTATTTCATTAGCATAAC
The DNA here is from genome assembly GCF_003259725.1 of Athene cunicularia. Taxonomy (NCBI): domain Eukaryota; kingdom Metazoa; phylum Chordata; class Aves; order Strigiformes; family Strigidae; genus Athene; species Athene cunicularia. Next base: position 10,255,497 of record NW_020799105.1, read on the forward strand.
TCTTGTAATCTCTACACTATCAGAGGTTCTTAGACAAAAATAACACTATGACAGTTGTTCCAATAGCCAAAATTGCATAAAAAGCTTTTAAAGTAAAGTATTTCCCAGACAACTGAGAAGTGTTAACCAACTTATGGCAACTCTTTATTATCTAATTATGTGCCATTGGGGCGAGCAGAAAAATACCCCAACAAAACCCTGCACAAAAAACCCAAAGAACACACAATTCCCGCCCCCCTCCCCCCAACTACACTATTTTTATAATTTCAAATTATTTATCAAATGAACACTAATTTGACAGAATCTCCCACTCTCCCTAGTCAGTGGTCATGGTAGAAATGCAGCAATTAACTATTTAATGAATACTTTATGGGATAGAGTAATTGTATGTTAGGGATAGAATACTGACCTGCAAGACATTTGGGAAGATCTAAAAATGAGGTAAAACATAGCAGATTCCTAAATTAGAACTTCAAGAACTATCTCTATTCTTTCTCCAGTATATAGTGTATCTTCAACAGTGTTAACTTTATTTTGTGATAACCAGAAATCATCCAATCAAAATACCATAAACAATTAAAAATAAGGTTATCCTGAAGGAAGAAATAAGGGGAGGGGCTGGGACCTATTTTTATGGAATTCCAGTGCAATGGAGTAAAGAAGCTTTCTTTATGTCCCTAAGGAATATGTCCTACAACATGTTCTCTATGTTGAATAGATTGAAGTACGTGAAAATTAAAAAGTAGTTCAGTTATTTTTTTTAAATATGCTTAACATGTTTTGCTTTAAAGAAATGGTTTGCTTCACCAGTATCTGGGGTGACTGACCTATTAGAAGGAGTACATCAGTCTGGACATAAGTCAGAATTGCTCTGATAATTACAGCTGATGCACAGGGTTACAAACTACTGACTGGACTGAGAGAAAAATGTATAATTATAACTTACTTTGGTGTTGACAGGAAAAGCAATTTAAAAAAAGTCAGTCCCAAGATGTTCACTCCAAACTGCTGCTGCAGTGCAGCATCTCCTCAGCTGTATAGCAGCAGATGTTTGAAGGAATGCATTAAAATCATTCTAGCTCTAAAAAGTTGAAGCAAAACTCTATTTGATTGCCCTCTCTGAGGGGAGAGAAAGTTCAAAATTTTGTTCTTAATAATAAGCTTAACATTTAATTTCAGTGGTGTGGCTGGATGGACCTCTACACAGCTGCAGGAAATAAGCAGAGATGGAAGTGAGAGGTCTAAATTTTGTGCAAGGTGTCTTCTTAATCTGGTCTCAATGTCAAAAAAAAGGATACTCTTAAAGTTCTTTGGGAAGGACTCCATCAATTTTTTTTTTTTTTTACAGCTCTGACACTATTTGTCTAGGGATTTTTTATTCTATCAGTTAAAAATACGTATATTTTCTGTGAAAATATCTATTTCTCAATCTTGTTTCAATAAGCACAACACAAATTAAGCCTACAGTTTTTATGGCACAGCACAATTCTTGCATAATAGTCTATTCTTTTAATGGTAGAGGGTATTGTCATTGCTACTTTTCCTTTTCACAGTATTAGTATATTTTTCCACAGGTTATATTTTAAATTATTCCCCAAACTGATTAGTAGTAAAACTGTCATTGAGTTTTATTCAGGTAATTGAAAGACTTTTAGAGAAAAGGCCTAAATTTATTCTTCCAAATTAATTCACATGATTATCTTAAACTCAGATAATGAAACCCTTAGCCTGTGCATTTCATAATATTCTGCAATAATTTTAAATATGATCTTCCTGTCTGATATATGAGAATGTTTCTGGTAAAGATGCATCTGTCACTACTCCTTCGCTGCCTACAGTACCTGAAGTAAGCTGCAGACCACTGACTACAGGGTTTAAAGTAATCTCAAAACAATACAGAAACATTGACTTACTATTTAAATTACTATTTTGCTTCATTTCTTTCCTAACTGCTTGACAACTAAGGGTCAAACAGAGTCAATTAGGTGAATCAACAAAATACCAGCACTTAACAATTTCTGCTTTCCCTTGGCTTCTCAACATGACCCTCATCTGCTCACGTCCAATTGCTCGTGACAGGAGGACACAAAATGATTATAAAATATCTGCATTTCTGAATCAGAATCTTTGGAACTGATCTAACATGTATGTTTGTTAATCTTTTGTGGAATGAATCTTCAATATTTTGCCATGACTTGGCACATATCTGAACTTCCAATTGTATATGCAACCTAGCAACACACTCATCAATGATACACCATTTTCAGACTGTTCTTAACCTACTATCAGTGCAAACTGCTACCGCTTGCTTCATATCTTTTCCAGATGTATTCCTGACACAAATACAGAGAGTTCAGGGGTCATTTGGACGCCTTCCACAAAAAAAACCTACTAGAATTTCTGCCTTTCTCCTAGTTCTGGAAGTGTTTTGTTCTTTCTTATACAGAATGTCTGTCTGGATCTCAAATTTGTCATGATACCACCTGTCTACTCCTGGAATCAATTTTATTTCAATAATTTTAAACAATCCTTATTCTTTTAGTGAAATTGTCTCAGCCAAATTCTAAATTCTTTACTAATAGCTGCAGATCATTTCAAACACTTAAAAATCATTAATTGGACTCAAAACCCCCTTTAGATTACAGAAAGTATGATGAAAATTTTTAATCCACATTTCTTTTTCTTTTTTTCTTAGTTTCTTCACTATTAACAGTACAAGTTGATCATGATTTGAAGATGGAAGTTGCAGATGGAAGTTTTGGAGATTTTCACATAATCACAGACCCCTAAAAGCAGCTTTCAGAAATTAATATACACATTTTATGTGTAAATCTTAAAATCAGTTTCTTCAGTTTCTTACTATTGACCTTATCCTTGTTACACCTAAAGGATTAGCTGTAGTTCCATATTCTCTTATCTCAAACATTACTACTTCTTTCATTATTTACTTTGATGATCCCATACTGGCATTGACTGCTGTCAAAATGTAAGGAAGCACTAGACGTTTTAAAAAAAACCCAGATTCTTAATCTTAACTCTTTTTTTTTTTTTAATAAAAAACCCCAAGCCTGTATTTAGCAGCCATATTGGGAAGACTGAAATGCTTAAGACAGAATTTAAGAGAAAAACACTATTTCTGCAGGACCACAGTTGAGACCTAATAGTCTGTATTTCCAGTTGCAAATCTATCTACATAAAAAAAATTACATGTGAAAAACACTTCTGATACTAGCACCTGCTATCCTAAGTTTAGTTGAGTGCATGTTAGTGTCTCCAGTTGTAGCACTCCTTTTTATGGCTTCTTAACTTTCTGCACATTTAATGTGTTCAGAAGGAGCACTTGTGAACTGTAATGGTCCCAGAGCAGCTGTCAGAGGTGTAAGCACCGTTAAACACTCTACACAAGCATTTGCAGGGTAGAACTAAAAAGACTTTAAAATTGTTATTATAGTCTGTGGTAAATAAGAAACTTCCTGAAGATTACAATCTCTCTACTACTGTGGAGTTGCTTTGTTCATAAAATGAAAGTATTTTCCTTTTTTAGTTTAATATTCTAATAGCTGTCCTGCTAGCCTCTCCCAACACTGAAAGGGTACAGTGGGGAAGCTGGGAAAGGTGCTGTGCTGCAGAGAATCATACATAATCTGCCTTCTGTGCCGCTTCAGGGACATGGATTGCTTCATTGCCACTTATTGTGATCAAACTGATAATCAAACATTCCAGGCTTCTGAAATTAGGCTGTCTTCATGGAAACACAAGTAACAATTTCAGCTAGATCCATTCACAGATGATAGGAAATTAGTTCCACATCACATTTACATTTTCATGTATGACTATGACATTTATACACAGGCATAATGACAGAAAATTCCACATAGGCAAAATCAAATATTATTATCATTGGCAAGAAATGATAAGTGCGAGCTAGCAGCAGAATTGAAAACACCTTCTTGAGATCTCCTATAAGGGAATACTCTTTGCCAAGAAAAATGTCACAGGCCGGAATACAGTTCAAAACTAGTTTAATTATTGTAACAAAAACATTTAGTTTAGTTTATTCTGCTTTATCATAAGAGACAAAAAATACACATTTGGATATTTTATCCTTCTACTGTGCCAGTTAATAAAACAGAAGGGTTTAGTATGGTATTTGTGTTGTAAATCCACGTCCAGAAATATCTGGAACTACCCAATAAAATAACCATCTAAAAATGTTTGAATAAGCAGCTTTTGGGACAGGAATACACCTCTTTGTTCAAAGCTAGCATCAGAAACCTTTAATTCGCTAAGCAGCACAAGTCAAAGCCTGTCCTTTAGTTCAGTCACAGAAAACCACAGACAATGCATATTTGCTGCAAAGAGTAGGTATAGGAAGGCAAAATATGACAATGTAAGAACAGATTTTAAATCACCTTTATTTTTACTCCAAATCCTATACTTAAGATAACCTCAAGGAGCAATAGTCTTTCCGATGTTTCACAGTGCCTCATACAACTGTGATTTAGCCTTCAGAACTACCACAGATTAGTGTGTAATAACCAATTAATACATACTACTGCAACATGTAATGAGCATGTCATTACATATTGTTTTAACATGTAATAATAATTATATAAATGGATTTATAGTATACATGGTCATGATGATGGGATTAAAATTAAGACATGCTGAAGAGTTTTTACAATGATAACTAGGCCAATGTTTTCTCATTTGCAACATGAAGAGACAATACATCTCAATAATTTATATTAAAAAAAAAATGACTTCAAAATAATATGGTTTTTAAAAGCCACTTTCAAAAGTATAGGTCCCTCATACCTTTAGTAAGTTATTTTTGGTCAGCACCTTGATCAAAGCAGAAGCATGTCTGCTTGTGGACTAGCATTTTGGACTGATAAAGACTATGCAGTACAGTAAATGCAGTGATGATGCCCTACTATATTGTGAAGTGAAACATATAGCTCAAATAAATAAGCAATTAAAATGTTGGATGCCTTTAAATAACCGTTTAAAGATTTTAATTCAAAAAATTATTTTGTCTGAATCTGACAGTCTGTATCACATTAACTTGGACAAATCAAACTATTTTTCCAGCCTATAATTGCAAATATAATCACATATTTAGAGAATATTCTTTCTGAATACCTGGTCCCAGTACATACTGCAACATGAGCATCAAGGTCACCTATTTAATGGCACAGTAAATGAGGGAGGTAGCAGATCAACTATCCTTACCAAAATATTGCTATGGCAGACAATAATTTTTATTTTCTAGTCTCGCAAAAATTAAGCAATATAAGGTAAAATTCAGTTAAGCTACTTCTAAGCTACCTTTTTAAAAAGGACAGGTATTTTGAAAATGTTAACATTTTTAGACAATTTATTTCAGTTTATTACTATGCTCTACAAATTACTTATATAGTGCAAAATATAATTCAGCTGAAAAATGTAATGAGGTAGTTAACTGCATGTCTTTTAATTCTGATATCATGGAAATAAGAAGAACATGCTTTAATTTAAGTGACTTGGCAGTTATATAATAGCTCATGCACTTGGCATTACCATACTAATTGGTCTAATAGCCTTTTTCATTATCCACTATAGCCATACACATCAGTATCAGAAGAAAGCTAGTAGCCATGAGAATAGGTCAGATCTATGCCTCTAGATCTATAGGACTCCAAAAGGGGTCAAATAATCGTTGAGTAGACGAAATTAAAATCAATAAAGCCAAAAGACCCCAGTGGAGAGGAATTAATTTGACTCCATAACTTTCATTTGATAGTTCAAGAAGCATTTCAGGTCAATTATATTAATAGAAACTGGTTGAGTGAAAAGATGTTAATGATGATCCAGAGGTAATTAGCATAGCTATTTTCACTCCATCTTCTACAAAGAGAAAGGCAGAACATAGACACAGAATCAGCCTCTTTTTGATCAATGATGGAAACTGGCAGAGGACAAAAGGATGCGTGCAACAGCTTGGCAGCTTTTAATGACAAGCCAATACTCTATGATGAAAACCAAAAATAAACACAGAAATTTATAATAATTTATTAAATAAGATTTAAAAGGGAAAACTGAAGCAAAACTGGAATGATATGGTCACTGCCAAATACTAGTTGTTACTTCTTTTACAGAAGTAGCTTCATTCCTCTTGCCTTTTTCACATCAGTCTCTCTCAAGCACATAGAGGCACACAGATTGTAAAAGTCATAGGAAGTTGAGAAATATTTTAATAAGAAACAAATATGGGATTACCTAACTAACTAATATAGGATCTGGTATATCAGAACCTACAGAAATTAATTCAAGCCTTTTAAACTGATAGTTCTTCACAGGTAGATCACAATACAGACTTCCAGATGGTGTCAGGAGTTAGCACTCTGGCTGTAAGTCACTCTCATATGCTACTGGAGCGATTCTAGTGTAGCTTCTTCTCATGGTTTACTGCAGAAGAAACTGGGGTTTATGTTTCAAACCCCTAGTTGCTTAAATCTGGATACTCAGACACAAGAAATATGATTTGGAACCAAGACCATTCATAGCCATGAAAAATGTTTACCTGTATGTGTTCAGATTCAAGCATGCAATTGAATTGTTTCAAACAAAGCAACTCCTGGTGCATGTTTTAAAAAGGCTTATTGCACGTGTTGAATCTGTTTACCTTGCCTACAAATCTGACTATTTACAAGGGGTATACATTACCGTGTAATTAAGCAGCAGTCATGAATGATGCTGTCCTCCACAAATACACCACTCTCTTCATCTGTTTCAATCAGGCGACCAGCATGGTACCAATGTACTTGGGTGGTACTGTCAATGTATGTTGCAGTACACTGAAATGGCAAGCGGTCTCCATGAAAAACCACTTGTCTTTGTGATGGGATCAGCTCAAAAAAAAAAAAAAAAAAAAAAAAAAAAAAAAAAAAAAAAAAAAAAAAAAAAAAGGAAAAAGAAAGGTCACAATTAATTACTCTCTCATGAATATTGTAAAGTGAACTAACTGGACACAATTCTAGCTTCACATTTAAAGCACTGATATAAAAGACTTGTACACGAAGTATCCACTTAAGCCTGATCATGTGGTTCTTTCATTGGTGTGAGCCCAGATAGCTACAGGATTACTAGAATATCTACAGAAAATGGGCTTCATGGAATAGTTCACAGAACGTTTGAAGTTGGAAGGGAACTTTTGAGATGCTCCAGACCAGCCGCGTCCTCAGTGCAGGATGCTTTACTACAGAGGTATACAAAAAAATATCAGTCTTCCAATAATAAAGCTAATAACAAAAGTTAAACTTTTCCCTGAATTTCAACTGTCCCTATGATTTTTCATTTCCCTGTTCCTTCTGCCTCTTCCACAAGTCGTATTTACTCTCTAGATGTCCACTCAACATAATTATTTTCATTAATTTACATTTCACATAATTTAATATTCTAATATTCTAATAATTATTTACATTTTACCATCCTTTTAAAATGAATTTTCTCTCTCCTGTCTTTCCTCAAGAAATACCCCAATAACATGAATATTGGATATTCTAAGCAGAATATTACTAAAAGCAGCTGCAATAATCACACACTCAAATGCCTAAACACAGTTAAAAAATACGTATCATTGTAAATTTGGAAGGCATATGCATTTTTGGCACTGCTGAAAGTCTGCTAATTTCATACAGCTGACAGTGACTGAAGGCTGTATCCTTCAATCCTACAGTCTCTATAGAGACTGAGTCTAGACAGTATTTGTTTTTTTCCATTTTTATTTCTATATCCCCAAACTACCTTAACACAACTTCTGTAAAATATTTTCTATACATTATGAGATTAATGCTGTTTCTTTAAATCAGTAACAGAACATTGAAAAGGAGCATTTTAGGAAAAGTAATTGAAAGAGAGACTCTGCATCTAAACAAAGAAGATAATCTTCTGTGGGATAGTAAGGAATAAAAGAAAAACTTTTTTTTTTTCTAATATAGTCTTCTTAGGAGAAGAAAACTACTACCTCTGATACTTTGTTGTCATTGCACAAAATTCTAATGGTAATGAAAATACTAGAGACCCACAGATGTGGTTGATGAACACACTACCATAAACATCCTGTACAACAGTTTCCAAAATACAACCTTTTCACCTCAGCATACAATGCCCAAACAATTGACTTTATGACTTCACTACTTCAATCTCATCTTAGACAAAATGTCTAGTCTTGCATTTTGGAAATCCTCTATCTTGATGAGAAAAGAGAACTTTTAAGATAGATCATCTCCCTTATTTTTCTTTTGTTTTCATTTAAAGGCCTCTCACCATTAATATCTATCCAGCTTACAGGATTGTTAGTTGAAAGGTCACCCTTCCATATTTGCACCACTAGTAACTATCTATCTCAAACATCTATTTTTCTGACAAGTACTCTAACATTTTTATTCCCATTTCACTGCTCACCATTTTATCTTCGTTAAACTTCCTCCTTAAAACCCTCCATTGCCCATAATAAATACAGATTAATTTAACCATGCCTAACCAGATTGCAAGCCATAATCACCAGTTCTACAATTGCTAAAATTTGTGGACAACCAATAGTGTTTGGTCTTCTCCTCTGGAACACTTAAATTGTGAGAACATGCATTTATAAATCTAGTTTGAGGCCCTCAATACTATTGGGGATTTTGAATGTTAAATACTATGTTCATCACCTGCTTTGAATAAACTGTGAGAGGGATCACTTCTACTTTTTTACAAAGAATGCTGGCCAGCATAATAAGCAGGATTTGTACATGAGTGAATACGGGATCTTGCTGTCTGGGAGAAGCACGGAGAGGATTAAGAAGCTAGGTACTATCTACTGAAATGTTGTAAGTCTGCTGCAACTATAAAGGGCAGGCTTCAGAAATCCCTCCTTACTTGGATATACTGGGGTATACGTCCTGTATACATCTTCTGATTGAGCCTATTATTTGTGGACACGGATGTGTTACTAAAAATTCCTTGGAACATACCTAGTATTTTTATATGATCTTTGACTTCTAACTAAAAGAAGAGAAAGTAAATCAGATTAATACCTCATTCATAATAGTTGCAGGCTTGGTGTCAGTCATTTAGTTTTTACTAGAAGATGGAGAGAACCTCCCTCTTCAAAAGGCTGCAATCATAGTGTTGCATTACTAAGTCAATTATGAAATATAAGGAAACATTATGTTATGGAAATGTAGCCATAAATTAATGGAATTATTATGAGAATGGAATCCAGAAAAATTAAACATACAACAGCAATATATATACCACTCACAGGAAAGAAAGTATTTTTCATGAATAAAGTAATTTTTAACTGAGATTATTGTATCTTGACAAATGTTTTTGGTCATACAGTGAGTGACACATTGTGTCATCAGGCTATGAAATACTAAGAGTGCGAATTACAGTATCAATATTTCTTAAATCAAGCTAAGTAACTTGCCTGGCATATGGATGTAGTGTAACACTATCACTTTGAATTTATCTCTGCCTTTTTAGCTGGTCTCTAAGGCTCTCCCATTATCACTTCTGTTGCTCAGTCTTGGGAACCACCAAACCCAGAAAGAGAGTGGGAATGAAGTGCTCTGTACAGGTTTTGTCAATTAATGATCAGAAGTAAATGGAAGCTTTTTTAAATGCAGCGTAACAATACAGGAGAAGACGATCCTTTTGTTGACATCAGTCATATCAACGTACTTAGCTTCTTTTTCATTGCAAATCCTTCTAAGTGCCAACAAAGATGCAAAGTAAACAAAACGTATCTTTGGTTTACCACTGGGCTAGGATATCCTTTGAATCAACTGAACCCTTTGAGAATGTACCTATTTGGGTTGGCAAAATTGACAACTAATGCTGCAAACTCATTTTCAAAGTGAAACTGGTAAAATTTCTATGGATTATAACATTTGCAGTCCACGGAAGGTACACTTAAGTGCTTCTGCAAAGCATCTGCTTTTAATCAGTGATGTCTACAGAAAAATGATTACCAGAGCTAATCTTCGGTTGTTTTCTAAGGATAATAATAATGATTTAAATGACTGGGGCTGGTTCTTCAACTATTACTCATGCAAAAGTTCCAGCTGACTTCAGTGACACAGCTCACAGACATAAGGATTAATTGCATCAATCAGAGTTGCAGGATTAGGGCCAATATCCTCTATCCCAAATGGCTATAAAATGATTGTATAGTTCCATCAGCATCAGATGGAAATACTTATTTTAAATCCAGAATCCAACATTCCTTCAAATACAGAATAAAAATGAAAGTATTTACTAATGCTGTACACACATTTTCAAGCTTGACTTTGCAAATAAGGTAAGAAGCAAGAAATTCTGAAAGTATTTGGAATTATTTTGGCATCAGCTTGACAGCAGTTGAAATATAACAGCTCTGGAATGCATATCCCTACACAACAGAAATTTTCTCTTTGATTATGTGATTACTAAAGACCAAATAAATATATATCATCGCTTATGCTCATATATATACGTGTGTGTATGGCAGATACACCAGGCTTATAAGATTAAGAATAATTTAAAGGGGTTTTTTTGTATCTTGGGAGAGGAGGCACTAAATTAAGATTCTATTTACTTAACTTTTACACACACAAAAAATATTCCAAGATTCTCCTTCCAAGATAATCCACTCTGCTTTCCTCAAGTTTGGAGCCAGCACCACCATTTGCAAGTGAGAGGTGTGACTCTCCTATAGGCACTTAGATCAACGGCTGCTGGAGTGTTTTACAGTCTTTACCTGTCTTGTCTCTCTAGTCAGCATTAAACCATGATTGCAGCAGAGCACCACAGGAATCACTGATTGCAGCATGAATCTAAAGGTCTAACCCATCATTACAGTAATTACATCTTTATCTTTCACTTCTCAGCAGAAAAGGGTTTTATTGACTGAAGGCCAGAGTCTTTATGCGATCCAGTCTTGTATTTCAGATTAGCTTTAGACTAGAATGCTGAGGACATATGGAAGAGGAATCGGGTTACACAAAGACCACTGAATTAGAATATCACTTAAGAGTCCTTCTCACAGAAAGTATATCCCTGTACATTTTAACCCATGTAGTGCCCCAAGATGTATATAAAGTTGAAAAAGAAAACATAAATTATTTTAATAACAACTAGCTTAAAAAACAGCAAAGTGCACTGAAGCTCTACGGAAATGTTCCAATGTGTATGACCTTAGTATCTTTATAAAACAATTTATCTCACACACATACATACACATTAAATACCTTCTGTCTCTTACTTACAATTAAATTCTTGAGATTTTAAAGATAGTTCAACTTTCCATCTTTTTGGTTTACTGTTTTAAAAGATGGAAAGGAAAAAACTGTGAAGGAAAGACTGCTGTCACTGGACATAGATGGAATATAAATGCTTGTAAAAGACCTAACATAAAATGCATTTCTACCTGTATTTTAATCACATTTTAAATACAATATGATCACATTTAGAATGCATGCACTTCTAATGAATGGACACTACTGTTTACAGATTTGCATTTCATCCAGAAAACACAAAAGCTGACCCACACAATAGATTTGTCTAAACACCATAGAAAGTTGGCTAGTCATTGGCCAGCATGACCAGCACAAAGTATTAGAGACCTGATCAAAAAAAAAAGTACATCCTACCTCCAGCCACATTTGTTACATTTTCTGTTGCACAGCCTATACCCTGGGCAGCCGAACTCTCTACAGCTAAATAGCTACTAAGTGCATAATCCTGGTTACTACACCAGTGCATTCTGCTGTTCAGTTTACCATAAACACAGTTTTCTGCTATACATTTTCTGGTCCTCATTAACTAGCTTTGTTTGATACTGGCAGCTTTTCACAGTCAGAAATAGGAAAATCCACAGGTTTCTCCAGGCTGCCCACACATCAGTGCAGTATTGTATCCTCATGTCTCAGGATACACCATTGACTTCTGTCTCTTGGTAGAAAATTCAGTTTGCTACAGTGAACAAGCTTTTGGGACAGAAAAAAGCCAGAGGCTGGCATTTTGCTTCTTGTTAATCACTTGATTTATTGTATTGCCAATGGGCTTTTTATTTGAACTGAGCGTGCCTACAGAATGAGGCACATCCCACTGACAGAAGTGTGAGTTAGAGCTCTAATATTTGTATACAATCTCAGTGGGAAAGAAATGTGCATTGAAATCAAAGTAGGGGAAAGCTGGAAGTGAGGACAAAGTAAAGGAACTGGTCCAATAAAAAAGACAGATGAAAATGAGGAAAAACAAATTGAAAAACATTATTGTGTTTTTCAATAAAACCTTGAATTGCTGACACAGCAAATTATAGCTGTTGATATTTACTGAATGGAACTGAAGAAAAGAGAGTTATTTGAATTGCTCTGAAGGCCAGTTCTGCCAAGAAGGGGAGGTGCCAGTATACCAACTCCAGTTTCTGTACTGCAAAATTTGCTGACAATAACGAAAGGTTTGGTGTAGAAGGTCACAGACAGTGCCATATGCCAAGGAAGACAAGAATGAATACAGAATTGGAGCCAAGCTTCAGTTTTAATAAAAGCTTTGCCTGGCTCCAATTTTAACATAATATCAAGGAAATACAGATGCCAACATGTATTAAACACATCAAAATAAGTCTTTTGGGCTTGGGACAAGAAAGCTTTGTATCATATTCCTCCCTTATGAGGACAGGCTGAGAGAGTTGGGGTTGTTTAGCCTGGAGAAGAGAAGGCTCTGGGGAGACCTTAGTGTCCTTCCAGTACTTAAAGGGGGCTACGGGAAAGATGGGGAGGGACTCTTTATCAGAGAGTGTAGGAACAGGACAAAGGATAACAGTTATAAACTGTAAGAGGGTAAATTTAGATTTGATACAAAAAAGACATTCTTTACTGTGAGGGTGGTGAGACACTGGACCAGGTTGCCCAGAGGGGCTGTGGTTGCCCCCTCCCTGGCAGTGTTCAAGGCCAGGTTGGACGGGGCTTTGAGCAACCTGGGCTAGTGGAAGGTGTCCCTGCCCATTGCAGGGGGGTTGGAACTAGATGATCTCTAAGGTTCCTTCCAACACAAACCACTCTATGATTCCATGATTCTATGATATTCATCTGCCAGACACTGCATAAAAAGTAGAGCTTCTGTTTGTATAATAGCTTATTATTTCCACCAGCTTCATAATGCTGGCAGGGAAAAGCATATTCCACACCAGTTTTTCAGTACCTTTCACTGTCATACATGCTTTTCAGACAGGAACATAAAGTTGATGTAATTTTTTTACATCACATAATTAAATCTCGTGTTTATATTTATTTTGTAATGCTAAGTGCTACACTGAAATGGCATCTAGTAACCAAAGAGCAAGATTTCAGCATGTATGCTGTTTTACTTCAAATTACAAATTTTATATTGCATTTTACTCCTTCAAACTTCTGTAAAGCTGTCAAAGCTTAGAAAAAGAGAGAGAAAGGGTGTACGTCTCATGAGCAGGTATAGCGGAGTCAGTGGACAGATAAGAATGTAGATACTGCTGCAGGGAGCTGAACATAAGTAGCAATCCTAGGATTTATCCTGAGTTAGAAGTACAGCAAGCCCACACTGTCACAGTCCAATGCTACTGGTGCTTCAGTTATCTGGGTTAGCTAACCTCATGAATATACTCCATATCTACAAAACACAAGATTAAATTCAGTGCAGTTATGCTAAGAGCTACAATCAAAGCTTTGGATGATGGCCTCGGTGAGGAGCACTTGAATTCCATAATTTCTCAGATTTATTAAATTAAACTAAGTTATACCTGTGTAGAAACTAAAGAAGGCTGAGCTGGAAAAATAAGAATTCAAATTTAGTCACTTTTAGCAAATCCAAATCATACAAGTTTCAGCCAGCACTCAGCAGGTGGATGAAAAGTCCAGCTATAACAAAGTTATTTAACCTGTCTTTTCCTACAGGAGTTTCCCCCAGATTTATAAGACCAAGTGAAAGTAAATTATTATTATTTTTGCACTGGGTCTAGGGAATGATGCATGCTGTGTCCATTACAACCATTTTAAGTGATAGAGCAGTGGAAAAACACTTTCTTATTTACTAATGATAGCAGTGATTTACTTGGTAGGAAAGCAGAGGCAGAAAAATACAAAGGTAGCAGGTTTCACTTAATAGCATTTAATATAAATGCCAACATAACATTAATTTGTAAAATGGCAACAGTTACTTGAAAATTTCCACAATAGGAATTTCAAGGTTTCAGTCCAGTTAATCAATTACTCAGAAATGTTATCTGCATGCAGGCAAAACAAAGCCCCCATCTTGCATTGGCATATCTAGCAGAAATGTAAAAGAAAGGACAAGACATTTTTTCAGCTCTGATTTCTTTCTTATCAAATAAAACTGCTGCCACTATTCTCAGATTGTACCAGAAGCCTACTTTAGAAGCTGGGGAGCATTTCATTATTTGCCAAATCCTGAAGATCATGTCATATTGACAGCTATGGTATTGGAAGATTCATCAGCACAAACTTCTTCACTGGCAAAAATGTTAGAAGCCATTGCTAGAAAGCTAATTTTGATTCCTCAAATTATCCTGATGGCAAGCAAGCTGGCAGGCTCATGGCTATGCACACTCATTACAGCTTGTAGTTAATAAAAATGGCTGAGTGGTGGCAAGGTAAGGCACCTAGCTCTACAAAAAATATTGATTAGCTTTAACTGGGAAGTGCAGTGGTAACACTCATCTTTCCAAACCTTAACCACAACTAGCCACCTTCTTTTTATTTTCGTATCATCACTACACACTTAGACCATGGAAACACGGCAGCAGGCAGGTCCCAAGGGTGGCAGCTGATTGCCTCTAATTGCCCAGAGTCCAGCAGACTGCAAGAATGCTAAACAAAAAAAGAAATGTAAAAGTCATAAAAGATGCTGGACAAGTGACAGTTCTGTTGAAGTAAGAACTTGTCCCAGTCATTGTACGACATTTTTCCTTTCCAAACTCCTCTCAGGCCACTGACAGTGTCAGAAACTGCAGCTCTCAACAGCCATTTTTATACATATATTAAAGAAAGTGCTGTATGACAGAATGTGCTATAAAAATGTGGAATACCACTACGTTATACTCCACTTAATTAGAACAGTGAATGTTAGGATAGAGGCTTTACAAGGAATTTCCCATGAGAAACATTAAGATTAACTATAGTAAACTAATAAGTGCTGTTAACTGGACAATATTAACATAGGTTTGGTTAAAGAAGCTTATATAATTTTATACAGAAATTACCAGTATAAAATTTAACCCTTTCAATGTACATTGTACTATGTTAAGAATAAAGAATTTATCTTCCATGATACCCCATGGGCCTTAGTCAAGGCTGGATGTCTTACCACTGCTTTGCTCATAGCAACTAGCTTTTGGAGATGGCCAGTCAATTCTCCAAGCCGCAGGTTCTGAAGATTAAAGAGACTTAACTTTGCTGATACTCTCCTCACTACATCTTTGCTAAACTTTCCTTTAGTTATTTAGCATGGTTTTTGGAACAAGCAGGCAAATAAAATGTAGAAAATAAGACACAACTGTACATTAAAATCCTCTGATGTAGTTTAAGAGTAAGCTATGGTAAGAAAAACAAATTGGTTACATTTCCAGCATCACAGTCAGCAAGATTTCAGGGATGAAAAGGTCTGTTGAACTATATTTTAATGTGTGAGCATAGATGCAAGAAAATAGTGGTAAAACTTCATCCTTTAAATTTCTCAAATAACCATTTTAAATATTATTAATTTTGTGCCCCAAATCTTGCAGCAGTGATCTAAATTACCACTAAAGAAATTAGATAATAATGCTTAATACTAAATGTAGGGCAGCATATTCATTTTTTTCCCCAGTTTGAGACTGATCATGTTAGAATGAGAAATCAAAAGGTTAGAACATCATTATATTATTGTTAATTTTGATATACAAAATGGCCACTTAGCCCTGACAGAAAATGAATCTACCACACCTTTCTTTGAAAGATCAAAAATGTACAGTTACATTATTTGATTTATAGACATTCTGTTATTACATATATTTTGATATTAGAGAAACTCTTGAATTGCTAACATTGTAAAATATAAATAATTGGAAGAGGATTTAACTACAGCTAATTGTCTCAATATCCATACCCTGCAAAACCTAATCATGTGAAAGGTTACCAGTGTGAATATTCCTATTTCAATATAATTAGACCTATTCATACAATTAGGCACTCCCTGCAGGATTGGAGCTTAAGTCTTGATCCCACATATTCTTGAAGACAATGATGCTCTGCATGAATGCAGCAGGCTATCTGTAGGCTGCCAAGAAACTGCAGGACTGGAATCTAAATCTGGATAATTAATCCATCATTCTTTGTACTTCAGATTTGAGTTTAGTCAGTTACCACACACTGAAAAAAATCTCACAGTTCAATATTTACATTGTGTTAATGTAATATGAATGACTTGTTAATGAAGAAAACAAAATGGTTGCAACAACGATGTCAAGCCCATCCTTAAATTTAAGTAAATAATGAATTAAACAAAAAAATGTTTTGTGTACACTGAGAGAAATAAAGAAAGAAAAAATGTTCACTGTTAACTTTGAGACAGTATTTATTACTGAAATATATTTTATGTGGGAAAGGAAACTTTCAAGAACAATCTTTGTACATATACACACAATTGTCATTTTAAGACTCGAATGGCAATGTATTTAATTTTTGTTACCATATGAAAAAAGAAACTTCAAATCTCATTTCTCACCCAATATCCCTAGCACAAAGTATTTGACAATACTCTTAAAAGCTGATGCAGAATAAGGCTGAATGCATTTAGCTGATTTCAGGCTTAAATTTAAATGTTGAAAAAGTCTTCAAAGATAAAATTTCCCAATATCAATCTATTTTTTCTAATTTTGGCATTTTAAAAGTACATAACTGTTTCAAAGTTCTTACTACCAGACAGTGGAAACACACTTGCTCTGCTGGGGATGAAGGGCAAGTACATCAGGTAAAACTAGAAGTACATTTCAACATATATAGCATGTAAAACATCACTATTCCACCACTGCCAAGAAAGCATTTAATGACACACTATGTTTTGAGAGTCTATGTCAAAAAAAAAAAAAAAGTACTTCATAAAGGAAGCATAGAAAATAAAATATTCTCCTTTTTCCCCAAAGGTATTAGTCTAATTGATTTAAAATGCCTTGAATGTTCTGAATTTTTGTAGTATTTTTGGTAAGATTGAAAAAAAAAATTATCTGTGAAATTGGACTAGAGAGCAGCATGCAGCCCAAGAGAAATATGCCTTAATGTTCTGCTGCTATTTAAGCATGAGAAATGCAGATTAGAAAATGTGACAGTAGGTAAGTAATGATGGAAGTGCTTCATACCTTTCTATGTAAGAGATTAGATCTTAAATGGTCAAGATATCTTTAAGATCACAAGTAGAAAGAGTGCATAAAGAATATAAATGTGCTGTCTTCTTTTTTTGCTTTGCATCAGTTTCAATATGAATGAGTACAGTGCATCAGAGCAGAAAGTGCTTACATTTTAACCTCACTCTAAAGGAGTAGAGAATGAATACTCTGATTCTCAGTGAAGTGAGGCAAACTACAAAAGACAAGGTGCTAGTTAAGTATAAACAATTCCCTAACAACTATGTCCCCTCCCTCCAGATATATTATTTACATTTATTATTAAACATTTAATGAATTGTATTGCAGAACACAGAAGCTAGAAAAGGATCTATTCCTTTAATTTGTATCCCTCCCATTGAAGTACTTTCCCTTCCTAAGTAGGAAGTCTATTATACCAAAAAAAGAGCATTTCAATAATATTTTATGAGTCACAACTTGCTAATTTCACTCATGAACTAATGTTTTAAACTAAGGTAGTTTACAGAATTCAGAGACTGAGTAATAATTCAAACACCGCTGGACACTGTGGTAGTGCAATTCTACACCCACCCCTCCCCACTGTCTTTGCGCTGTGCTGCTCGGTGCTTGGTCTGACTCTATCCCTCTTATGGGTCATACCAACTTGGGGAAGTAAAGACTACTAATGGTTGGGAAACAGAACATTAAGACACCCCTTTGACGAGCCTGGCTGCTACTCTCTTTGAAGTGGTTGTAACAGTCCATCACCTTCTGACAGCTTAGTACATCTGTACCCAGATGTGGCTGAATGAAAACAGTAACAGAACTGCATATCCATCAAGCTGCTGTGTATCTGGTGAGAACACCAGAACACCCCATTGTCCAAGCTAGGCCAGAGTGATAAGCATCTGACAAAAGTCAATTATCTTGGACCCTATAAAGTGAGACCATTTGAGTTCTCCTGGGTTGCAAAGGACCTGTGACCAGCATCACCCCTGAGCTGGGTTGCCTCTCAGGTATCAACCCCTCGAGGTACTGTCCGCTGTCGGGACCAACAGGAGGCCAGGGCAAAGTCGACCCACTTGAGTCTCAATTATTGCCACTGAGGAATGCCAATGCATTGTGAGTATTCACTCCAAACTCTAGAAAATGGAAATTTTAACTTTGAGCTAGCTTCTCTTTCACCCACTCTCTTTCTCTGCTTGCTAATGTGTTTGCGCATACACAGTTATTTTCACTAGTATGAGTACTTATTTTACTGGATCCGAGTATTTTTGCCTACCATTTTGTGTTTGTGAATATGCATGCATGTATATACTGATTTAAGGTACCATACAGTAAGCTAGAGTGAATCTTGTCATCCCTGAATCTGTAGTTAAGTTGCCATTTTAAATATAACATATTTTACTGAATTATTTTGTAAATCTTTAAATTGGTTAATGATTATGTGCTGCTAGTCATTAATAAATCTTGATTTGCTGCTAAAACCATTACTGTGTTAATACTTTCATCCACAACACACACACATCTTGTAGCTATTATCCTCCATTCTTTCTCACCTCTATTTTCAGTAGGATGGATTTCTATTCTTCAGTGTCAACACTTTTATCAGTAGACAGCCCCGCAAGGCATTCTAGAAACCTAATCATAGAGATTTTATACAGACAAAATTCTAGTTCTGTATTTTGAGTACTCATTCCCTGTCATCCACAGTGAAAGTCTTAATTGACTATTAAAGCTATATGTAAATTATGAACAACCCAAACAAATTCTCACTACAAGTTTGATGCAAAAAGTTACAATTCTGTTCATCACAACCAACTGGCACACTACCCATGAATAGAATACACTTTTTGTCATAATACATACTTTCAAAATAACAGACTGTAACAATCCGTCTAAGACATGTGAAGCACACTACGGTTGATTTTCATGAACATGGAGCACTTAGAGCAACAAGAGAATTCAAAACCAGCTTCTGAACCCTCAAAGCCTCTGAAAAACAGGCTCCTGAGCCTAAGGAGGCCACCCTACTCCCCTTAAGGTAGATGAGACACTACATAAAACCAGATGCTATCTCAGCCATGTTAATACAAGAAAGGAAAATGACCCAGCTACGATATTTTGTTTTGTATTTTGCCATTACTCTGTGCTTTGCAAGTTCTATTCCCACCATATTTTCTCCTGAGACTTCATCTTAAAACAAATGCATCTAACATTTGAGCTTATAACTATTTCCTCACTCGGGAGGTATATAAGAAGGTGGTACTGAAGGTACTCTGAAGGTAGTATAGAACATCATTAATTAATATTAGCTTTGCTAACTGTCTCTATTTGCCCTTGTTGTTTGTAATTATTGCAACAACATGGGTTTTTCAGAGATGTGTACAATACAGGTGAATAAGTAATACTGTATCTTAGAACATCTTTTAACTTCTGGTCCTATAATTCTATGTTGAAGCAGTTCAACATGCAAGGAGATTTTGCTCACATTCAATACCACACAGCAAATAAGGAAGCAGGAAACAGAAAAATTCAGTGCAGAAGCATAATAAAGATACAAACAACCAATTAATTTATTCCAAGAAAAAGACTTGTGCATAGCTTTCCATCAACAAAGATAAAGAAGGTAAACATAGTTTGGGGGGATTACATTTAGCCAATTCCTCATGAAAAGAACTAAATTTATCCACTCTCTGCACAGATAAACGCATAATGATAAGGAATAAGAATGTAATTTATTATGTATAAATGCATTAAACTCTAAGCTAAAAAATATATTTCTTAATATCCTTTTATATTTTCTTACTTTTGAAGCAATTTGTTTTTTAATTTAAAAAGGTGATAGCATGGTCCCAATTACTTATTTAGAAACATCTGCATAGCAAATGTATATGCAAAAGCAATACTTTAATTTGTAGGAGACCTGCATGAGAAACAGTGTTCTGACCCAGGAGAAATAGATAGTTGTCTTTGTGGTGGAAATAAATAAATAATATCTTAAAGCATGATAAAATTATTTTTATACTTTCACCTTTGCAATATTTTTTGTATAATTTCATAAATATTTAAATCATTATGGACACGCACACGGCCAATATGATCAAGCAATGCCAATTTATTGAAGGCAAACAAGCCCTTTTATAATGCTTTCTCCTGTGCATGCGAATGGTATGTGGTACAATCCTGATGACTGGATAGTTAGCTTTGTCCATGTGCTTCAAGCCTTCTTGTGATTGGATAATAAGTGCCACACTCAATGTCTTTCTCCGCCCAACCCATCTCCTGGAGTTGTTTTTTTGCTGAGTTCTTTGTTCTCTCTTCCCGGCTATGTCCATGTCATGTCCTTGCCGAGGCGTGCACACATGCAAGATTGCTCACATGTCCATTATCTCCCAACATATCCCTCCTTTTGGTTTTGAGCAATCCACATTCCTTGCGGGCTTTTTTGCAATGATTGTTTAATACAACAAACTAAGCATGGTAAAATAATGACAAACATAACAATTACAACAATTCCCTATAATAACAACTTCTTCAACTATCCTGTGAACATAGTTAACTTTCCTATGTAACATGGCCCCCTACTGGTTTGGAAGGGATTTCAATAAACACGTTCAGAATGTATGAGCATTCATCACTGTCAGAACCATTGCAAGGTTTAGGATTGTGAGCTTGACCTTCTTTCCAAGACCACAAACAGCGAGATGGAACCCACCGTAAGCCATAATCTGTAAGCAAACACACATAACCTCTGCATGTTAATTGAACTTTAACAGGTCCTTCCCATTGCCCAGTATTTAAGTTTTTGAACATAATTAACAGTTGCTGTGTGCCCATAGATTGTTCAGCATCACCCTTTATTGCTAAACTGTGAATCATCATTGGTGGTTCTTGACATTCTCCTGTAAGCCTGAAAAAATTTAAAACATATAAAACTTTGTTTAATCGTTTAGCTGGCATCATACCTGACATTCTCCCTTTTTGTTTTTGAAGCATTTGCTTCAGAGTTTGATGAGCCCGTTCGATGATTGCTTGTCCAGTGGGAGAGTGTGGAATTCCTGTGCAGTGTTTGATGCCCCATAAGATACAGAAGTGTTGGAAGTGTCCAGAAATATATGCTGGATCATTGTCTGTTTTGATCTTTCTTGGCACCCCAAGTACAGCAAAAGAACTATATAAATGTTTTTCAACATGTTTAGCTGTCTCTCCAGCTTGAGCTGTAGCCCAAATAGCCATGGAGAAGGTATCAACAACAATGTGTACATATTTTAACCTACCAAATTCTGCTATATGAGTAACATCCATTTGCCAT
Source organism: Athene cunicularia (assembly GCF_003259725.1). Taxonomy (NCBI): domain Eukaryota; kingdom Metazoa; phylum Chordata; class Aves; order Strigiformes; family Strigidae; genus Athene; species Athene cunicularia. The sequence goes on from NW_020799105.1 coordinate 10,277,198, forward strand.
AATTGCAAAGAGGATAGGCCCCATGGGTTAACTCCTGTTTCCAGGCCAAACCCTATTTTTTGACAGGACAGGCAAGAGGCAGGCAACAATGCCCTTCGCATCCACAAAAGGAATTTTAAATTGTTTATGCAACATTTTTGCTGAGGCAAAAAACTGTGAGATTCTCTAGCTTGTGAAAACAAATTTGGAGAGGGCCCAGACCAGGCTGGAGCAACCAATTGATCAGCTAGTTCATTTCCATACCCTAATCCTTCTTTGGATTTGGGACTTCTGATGTGAGTGATAAAGTAGACAATGCTTCTCTGATCAAGAGTGTGAACTAGTTGTCTCAATAGTTTCCCTAAGCGTTCATTTTTTATTTCTTTTACTTGTCCTTGTTCAATCCTTTTTTACTACTACTACATAGACTGAATCAGACACTACATTTAATCCCAAATCTGGCCAGGACAAAAATGCCCACAAAACCGCTTGGAGTTCTAGCAAAGCAATTTTATGTTTACTATCATCTGGAACAGTAGTGTTCAATAACGGCATTAATGGTTTGAGATTATTATGGTTACATCCACATTAGTATTTAAAATGCCTGTCAGTTCAACAGATTCTTTAGCTGTAGTGAGGACACCTTTTACTAGAGGTTAACCTTGTGTTACTGTCTGACCTCAAAATATTTGAGGAGTACCTGTTGATCTAAATCCTAAGTCACTGCAGCTTCTTGGCATGCTATTAGCTGAGCAATTTTTGACCTTTTTGTTACTGAACACAGCCTCCTGCTAGAGGAGATATTTCACTTAAGACACTTAAAACACTTAGCCCGAACAAACAGCAGCACTGATGACCCAGCGGGTGGGTACTAGGGCCCTCTGCCGCTTCCCTGGAGGGTCAGAGAACTCCACACTCCGCTGCAGCTGCGCTGCGTCTCACACACAAAAAACAATCACTCATGGAAAACAATCACATTAAGAGGCCTCTTACACTTATTACTTACACAACATAAAATGACAAATATTACAAATATCAAAGCACCATTGGTCTGACCGGATTGGTAGTAGGTACTGGAACTGAATACTTAAGTGGTGGGTCAGGAGCAGACGGTTGTGGTTGCGTGCTAGATGAAAAGGTATATGATTTGTGCTTCATCTTTTGCCCCTGTGTTGCAGCCAGTATTTCAAGCTTGTCTACCAGTTGAAGGAGTAAGGTTTCTCTGTTTGAAAAGCTGACTTGCAAGGCAGGGCTCTGCTCTCCTTGCAGAGGCGGCGATACATCAGTTCCACCCACGTTCCCATCCATGCTCTGCCCACTGCTGGACTCCGGAGACTCCTCCAGTCTCTCCTCACTCTCCTCTCTGATGGTGCCAGGCACAATTCTGGCATCTCCAGCTCCTGGTCTAGCCCCCATTGCACACCGTGATCCCGCCAGCGCAACCGATGAAGCAAACGGGTTTTTCGGCTGACCTAACACGATGGGATCTGCTAGCAGCACAGGCACCGGAGGCGGCTTATCAGAGTTAGAAGCCGCTCCTACAGCTGCAAAGGCAGAAGCAACAGCCGCGCGGTTGACAGCCATGCAGTCACCACTCAAGCTCCTCCATTGTCTCATGGATCAGGTTCCAGAGCGTGCGACAGCTGCTCACTTCTTCTGCAAACCTTCCCCCATCACTGATCGAGTCCCAAAGCCGTTTTCCTATGGATTCCCAGGTAGATATCTCAAATGTGAGACCTGCACTGGAGATAAGTCCTCTTTCCCAGCTCCATTTTACCAAGCGTTCCAGGGTGGACTTATCATATTTTATCCCTCTCACAGAGAGGATATTTTGGATAACTTTCACCACTACTTGCTCGTTGTCATAGAGTGTAGACCCCATTCCTCCCCTGGCACCGCTTCTTTTCGCAGATCTTCAACCCAAATTACAGCGTGCTGCTTCTCACCTTCAGACTCCGGGGCAGAGTCTGGATCAGTTTCGACCAGCTTTCCACCCTAGATTGCACCTCCATCGAGTCCTCATCAAAGACTTCTCCCAATCTTGAGGGTCCCTGTACGGGTGCCACTTTGCAGGAGATATGGACACACATGCAACCAATATGATGAAGCAATGCCAATTTATTGAAGGTAAACAAGCCCTTTTATAGCTTTCTCCTGTGCACGTGAGCAGTATGTGGTACAATCCTTATGACTGGATAGTTAGCTTTGTCCACGAGCTTCAAACTTTCTTGTGATTGGATAATAAGCGCCACACTCAATGTCTTTCTCCATCCAACCCATTTCCTGAAGTTATTTGTTTGCGGAGTTCTTTGTTCTCCCTTCAGGGCTATGTCCTTGTCATGTCCTTGCCAAGGCGTGCACACATGCAGGATTGCTCACATGTTCATTATCTCCCAACACCAAATCATTTATCTAAACATTATTGGTATTATGTCAACTACTTTCTAAACTTTAAATAAAATCTAATTGGGAGAGACAACAAAGTCAGCACTCTTCCAAAGATCTGTTTTGATGAGTCATCACTTTCTAACAGAAAAAGGCTTCAGAGTTATTTGCAGAACAATTGAACTTTTACTACTTAGTGCTGTTAGTTCAACAGTATCAATACAGCTTTGAGACTGAGAAACTAAATTCCAATATCTCATTCATCAGCGTAAATAATCAAAACCCAGCTTTAAGAGCAATATTTCATAATCCCCTTAAGGCAAAAACTAATACAAGTCCTTCCTGAGTGAAGAATTTGGCCTAAAGAATCCATTTCTGCTGATGATGTGTGCAAGGGAAAATCAGAGGCTCCTATCAGGTAGAATTTATGGCACTAGTATTCAGGAAAATGTAATCTTCCTCCTGTAAATTGAGTAAGTTTTATTTGGAGTCATGGAGAAACAGTAACAAGGCACTGCATGAAACCAATTTCACAATCATTTTTCAGAAAGATATTCTATGCATGCCATTATGAATTCATTGCAGTCACTCATAATTAAGGCAGAAGACAAAGGCAAAATTATCTTTTATCATCAAATTAACTTTTTAGCTTTCATTTCCAACATTGTCAAAAATTGTTTTATAGCTGAACATTTCTGAGAGTTGGAGACTTTTGTTAAAGAAACTTAAGTAGCTCTTATAAGCTGTTAATGAAATAACCAAGCAGAAGCCTGTGAATTCCAAAATTGTGCAGTTACTTCAATTAACTCTCATAAAAATCCCAAAAGCAGGTTTTTAGCTGTGTTCGATGGGTAACTACTTTGGTATCATGAGTTAACAGATGCATGAAAAGATTTGCCAGAAAGAAATTTGAAAGATGATTTCTTCTCCCATAAAAACACAAAATACATCTAAAAAGCTCACAGCAAACTGCTTCCTGTAGTTATTAAGAATTTTTTGACTTTTTGTTTCATTCCCTAGCTTGCCTGAAAAGATCTTTACCATTTCCCTTCTATTTTTATTTTTATTTTTTCCCTTCCATTGCTCTTTTCTTTGCTCATCTTGTGACTCTGATACCTCATTATGTCTTCTAGCACATAGAAGTAAGATCATTAACTGTAAGTACAAATGTCCAACTCTATGGAAGATGTTCGCATGTAGGAGCTTTCAATTTTTAAATCACTTAATATTTTCTTTATGATATGCTGAATTTGATTAGCTCTATGCATATTTTGATGCACGCTATTTTTAAAACATTCTCAATAGCTGTTATTAATTTGGTATCAGACACCCTTCTATTATGCCTAAATTCAAAATCAGTTACTGAAAATGAAATTGCTAAATGCTGTGAGCATTGTGAGCTGCCCAAAAGATATTATGAGCACTGTGTAGTACCTGGCAGACATTACAGAGCTGGTGGAAGGCTCAGCAAATATAACCACCGTGAAGCTCTCTGCGGATATTAAAAGCAGTATCAAGCTATTTGCAGTCATTACAAACCTTGTCAAGTGTTCTGTGGACATTATAAATACCAGTAAGAACTAGATGGGCATTATAAATTCTGTATCAGACATGTGGCAAGAAGTCGTATGAGGAATTAAAGTACAAAATTCTGAGAAATTGCTTTCATTTCCTCTATAAAACTTACAGACTCATATTCTTTGGCAACCTGGAAATACCAGTTCAGTCTTTAATCAACTGTTCTGATCATTCCAGCATTTTCAGAAGAAGGCCTTTTCCTGCTGGGAAATGGATTTCTATGAAGATGCCCATGCTGGGTCTCTATAAAATGGCAGCTTGATATTTGAGAAGTATTACAGATTTTCAAATGTTCAGTAATACAGGCTACTGGATTCTCTGCCTTTTGGATACAAGAGCTCGTTCTTTATTTGCCTCCAGACAGATATCTGTGTTTCCTTAACAATTCAACCAATGGACCATCTGTAGCTGGTATTCACATCCTTTCACATCTCTCCCAACTTGTAAACATCTGTATTTGCTGTTAAAACCATATTTTTTATTGTTCCAGTCATCTTTGATCTCTCTTCTGCTATAAATGTGTCAGCAGCATACATCGTTCCTCTCATGGTTATTAGGATAAAAGTGTGAATTTCCTTTTGTTTCCGTAAGACATTAGCAAAGTCACCATCCCAGCAATTTTCTATCATTCAAGAAAGTCAAAGATTCAAAGATTCTGTGATTAATCAAGTGTGTGTGAAATTATACTTCTGATTATGGAACCCATCAGCATCATTTTAGGCAATGATTTTTTTCTCTGCATTATGCGATACTTTTAAAATCTCTGTTTTAGCACTGCTTTTTGCTAGACAGTGTTCTGAGAGATTAATTTTCTTTACTCATTTGTATTTTTTTTTGTTTCCTTCCCTAAACCATATCTGTCATGTTTGCTATGGTGAAAAATCTTTTCTAAAACAATTCACTTATAAATCTTCAAACACTGATTTCACCTAACTGAAGCTCACTGTAAAAATTCTATTCATTCCCAGTAAGCAGTGCTAAAATATATAGTTAGAGGTTTATAAAAATTAAAAATACAAGAATGAAATCTGACACACTGTCAGAAATATAATTTGAACGGAACATTCTATAAATCCCTGTAGGAATCCTCAGTTTCATGCAGTATACAATGTAAAGCTACCATCATGGATTAATATTTTAAATCGTAATTACATGTTACCTAATATATAGACAGGACAGCGGTGTTCTTGCAATTCACACACAAACACAAAAAATATATATAATTTTGTATTAAATAAGACACTTGTAGTTTTTTCAATTCTCTTTCAATATTAATTGTATTTTCTGTGCCATATACCTGAATTTCTTGTGGCTATAAGGAAATCAGATTTATTACTCTCTATTTTTTGGCATAATTTCTGGTTTTTCATATTTTCTCTGGATTCCACTTCAATTTGCATTGTTAAATGAAAGCACAGCTCACCACATATCAGCTGGTTTTCCTTCAGGTTACGAAATGACAGTCCTTGTAAAGCACTGGGGTAAGCACAAACTGTTTCCTCTGCTATTCGAACTGAAGCATTTCTGGCCCATTGCAAGACCCATTTTAGATTACAGTCACAGATGAGTGAATCCGTGTTGAAATGTCTAGAAAGGCAAAGAAAGATCACAACTGATACACATGCAATTTTCATAAATATACGTTCTTCTGTTCAATTCAAATTATCTAACTCCAAACAGAGCTAATTCTAGACAGATGCATAAATGTGGATGTATAATTATAAAGTTATCCTGAGACAACTAATATACATTATCCCACTGTTAATGACTTTCAAGCCATTATGCCAAAAGTGTGGGTTTGGTTACAGAACCGCATCGCTGACTACTGAATTAAATTTGAGTATGTGCTACCGTAGAAAGTCATACTATAACATACTTTCATTTACTAAAAACTCTTTTGAGTAGAAACTTGACCACAGAAGCAGCCAGTATACTTTTAAATCTCAAAGAGGTACATTTAATACAAATAACTGGGAAATGTTATTATAATTGCAGGAAAAATATTTAACACGAGCAGTTTTTTGTATTTAGAGTTATAATATGATGTAAGGTGTGATAACATGGGAAGGTCTAAGATCATAAAGGACAAAAACCAGAATGGCTAGACAAGGCTAGTCAGGAACTGGGTCAAGTAGTCAGCATTATCTATTTCACTGGGACAGGTAGAAGACAGCAGCTCACCAATAGCGAGACAGACATTGATAACAAAATACTGCATATTCTACACTTGGAATGCATTGCTAGAAACAATCCTGTTTGAATTCATATTCAACTCTGCTATGTTTATTCTAATGTCTTCCTCAAATATAAGGAGTGATACTTACAGTGCTTTAAGAGCTAGCAGCTCAGAAAAAAGTCCATTCATGAGACTTGAAAAAATATTCCCTGACAAATTCCTAGAAAAAAGCAATTTACAGTCAGGTGTAACAAATACAAGAAAACAAAGTTGTCAGAGTATAATTTTCCCAATGCTAATTAAGAAATTCTGCTTTCTTAACAGTAAACAGGTATTTAAATTTGTACATTGCATTTTCATAAGTGACAGTAATATTCAAATCAAATCATACACTTTTGCTTCTTTTAATTTCAGAACAGGTATATATACAATTCACTTGGGACTAATAAACAGGAATATTTCTATGTATTTAATAGAATAGAATTCTAGCATTTAAGGGAAAATATTAACACAATGATCAGTCAGTGAGACCTATGCTGTATTTTTATAGTATGTGTGGAATGCCACTTCAAGGTAAAGAAATGAAAACAGTATCTTTATTTAGTAATGCTCAGAATTCAAGCAATTCCTTAAAATAGTAATGAGTTCTCAAAGTAACTACACAAATAGCTTTATTCCAAAGGACTATAAAGTAGCTGATTTTTTCCATCTTTATATTAAGGACATTTACATTTTAGCTACAGTTTTCCTATTATTTACTTGATGGCTGTATGGATTAGGCTGAATACTTGCAGAAGCAATTTAATTTTGCCTAGTTTAACAGTATTGCTCTGCCAGTGCCTTAATAGTATAAAAGGTAAATGCTTAATTTCAAGTAATACTTTTCCTGTATTATTAAACTTAAAAATTAGTGCAGTATCCAAGATTAACATTCCACAGCATCTGAACTACCTACTTTTGAAATAGTGATACATGCGCCTTTCTGTCTAATGCCTGAAGTCTACATGTCTGAATTCAAGGATGGCTAAAAAATTTCAGCTATCAGTGAAATTTCAGATCTCTTCACTGGAGATTTGCTGTTACATATAGAAAAAAAACGTACACTGGCAAGGAAAATTGTTTCATTACTTTTTCATTAAAAAGGGTGGTTTTATAATTATTGATTTTATTTCTCTTATGTCTAACAAAGGTATACTAAACTGAAGACACAAGTTCAGATCAGGAGCAATGTCCTACCAGTGAGAAATATACCAAGCTACAGAAGATCTGAACCAGTTATATAAAGTAAACAAAAAACCCAAGAACCATGCTTTCTGCAGAAACTTGTACAGATACACATGGATGAATGAAATCAAGAAAGAAGATAAATATTGCTAATTTATAAATTAAGAAAGTGATGGATCATTCTTGAAACAATAACTAATCTTACTTTTGTACACAACTTTTCACCACTGAAATCATGAAAAAAAAAAAAAGCGTGGGTATGTCTAAAGGTGGAAATGAATGTTTGCTTTAGCTAACTATTTCTATACCTTTAATATTTTGGATATATCAACAGGAACTAAAAATACTGAGCATTTCAGAAAGACTCAGTTACCTCTTTACTTAAAATTAAATGGATCTGCTCATGTGCTTATTGACAAGGCACATGCTAAAGCAGCTCAGTGAACTGGGACGTTCAACAGACTACATCAGAAACTGATAACCCTGACATTTACACTGAAGTAAATCAGAAGTGGTTGCACTAATATGAAAGCAGCTACTGTAGTATAAACTTACTGACAAGAGGACAATCATGCTGAACTGAAGGACGGAGAAAGCAATCTGTCTAGCTTTGCACGGATGGCAGCCAGAAGGCAGAAATACAAGGTTTTTCTTTGCCTTGCCCCACTGCAGTATGACATTGCCAAACTGATGCAAATCCCAGCTTTTCCCTTAAACAGCTAGCCAGGCTTCATACAGCAAAACTAATAGAACATCAGGTCTGAAGCTTAGGAATTAAATTTGGACCAAAGGAAGGCTTTATGTCTGATCAATATTTCAGGAAACAGAAAAACTAAGTCATTGCCACAGCTGATGTAGCAGGATTCAGCAAAGGTAAGGGCAGTGGTGCCCATTCTGTGTTTACTGAATCTATGCACTTTTTACAAGTCCTACCAAATCTACCAAGATACCTAGCCAGAACTCATTTAAGCTGTGTTAACCTAAAAATCCCTGAGTCATGTTCCATTTACAGATTTTTGTTGTCTTTTTATCAGGACAGAGAGGTATGTAACCCTGTCCATCAGGGTTTTGCCAAGTGCTGGAATAATTGAGTTCCTGACAGTTCAAAAGTCAGCACAAAGCCAGCAAGCCAATTTTTCATATTCTTTCATATTCTTCTGGCAATAACATAGTTTGAAGTTTCCATATTACTGCTAATAATTTGCAAACTAGGATCATGTTCACAGGGCTGTATAAGTCATAAAGCAATAAATTTCTATCCCTAAGAAACACATATTTTCAATATCTGGATCTCCAACTGTGGGAATAGCTTCTCTAACAAAACTTTCATAAATCTACTCAAATCACCCCAATAACCCATGCATTTCTAAGCTAGATATCTGCAGCACCCTGCAAGTCCCTGGCTATGTCAGTTCACATCATTTATGTGAATATTAAACTATCTCCAAATGCAGTGTTGTGAAATTCCACCATCTCAGATATCTTAAAAAACCACTTTAGCTTAATTTATAAGGACATTTGTTCTAAAAACATCTGTATCACCTAGTTTGCAAACATTTCAAACGTAACAAATTAATGCACTCCAAAGCTGATAGCACTTACTATGCCATTAACTTACTCCATTAACAGAAATATGTTCTTTCTGTTATATTAGAAGTAAAACATTTTAGTCTTACGTATAAGGTCCTACACTTTTTTTCATATACCAAATACTCCTGTGCTTTTACAGAAATTAAAACGCTTTTGCCAAAAGCTGTAACATAAATGACAAATGCCATAAAACAAAGGGAGTTATGTGTCTCAAAGGACCATTTTGAGGCAAAATATAGGTTGAAGCAGGAGTATATGAAGGTTGTTTCACTCATGAGCAGTATCAAAAAGCAAAAGCTAAATGCAAGGGTGACAGATTGATCTTCTGTGCCTAAAGACTGGGACAGGAAGGGTAAAACCCAACAAATACAGACAGGGCAGGTTACAGCATATTTTCTTGATGTTGCTAAAGTAGGGTCTGTTTGATTCACTATGTTACTGGTTTTGTGCTTTATTTCTGGCACCATACAAAGGGACAGCAAGAAAGTAACACAAGAATTTATGGTATAATAATATCATAAAGCTAACTGATTATGATGATTCAGAGGCAGGATGAAGAATAAATCAGATATACTTTAATAAATCAGATATACTTTAACCAAACAACTGGAAGTAAGGACAAAGTTCTGTTTCTAACTTCCAAAAAGAACATCCAGCAGCTCTAACAGGTTTAAGGCTACAACATTTCAGAGCCTGAAGAGCTAACTTACGGGGGACTAAAGAAACAATATCTGGTGTATCTGTACGGTGGCACCATCCCAGTACTCCATAGCTCTTGATATTTAGATTAAATATAAACAGAATTAATGTGGATGGCAGTGCTGTTACCTAGCAGAAATATATTTGCATGTATAATTCTGGAATAAAGCACTGAAACATGGCCACTGAGGGGCCAAAGGAGATTTGGAAGATTTGTTGCACTCAATTAAGTCACTCGTAATTAAAATATGTGCACCTCATCACAGCATAAACATGGACAAAGGGTAATATATAAGGTAAAAATGATAAACTAAAATCTTAGAAGACATAATAAATCTTCTCTTATACTGTCTGAGGCACTGTCAGCAGCATCTGTCATATGATGTGAAAGCATTTTGGAATCATTTTCCAGAGTACAAATCAAATCCAAGAAGGTGTAAAAATTAGATCAGTCTCAAGGAACATAATCACAACTCACTGGCTGCAATAATTTCATGAGCTGTGTAAAATTCTAGATTTCATTAGTAACTTGAAATTCAACTCCTATTTACCGAAATATACATCCTGACTGCAATTGGAGTAAAAGTCTTCTTTTCTACATTATCAAGACACTTAGAATTTTTTGTGATTTCTGTATGTATGCATGTTTTCACAAAAAAAAAAAATAATAATACTAGTAATTAATTTTTTCTTAACTCAAGAATCCTGTAGGTTTTTCTGTTCTAAAACAGACTGCACAAAACCACCAAGACCTCTGGAGAATGTTTGCATTATCCCTAAAAGCTCAGGAAGTTCTCATCCTGCATTTTAGTGAAGTATTTAAACATGCCTTTGCCCTACTCAGTTTAGATACATGCATCACATCATTTGGTTAAACATTCTGTGTCAGTTCAGGCCTAGAGCTGATTTTTCAGCTCTATTTCCATTTTTTCAAACTGAATTAGACTTACAAGGTTGAGTGAAACACACTGTTATTTTGTTCCACCCGGTACTTGTGCTTGTAAACAGTGTAAGAAAATCTCATCTCTACTTCACAGAAGGTGCATGAAAAGATTCATGTCCCTTCCTCCTTCCAGTGGACTCACGGCTCTCCCTACTGGTTTTGATAACAGCCTGCAAAGATACTTTTGTACTTCATCTCTGCTAATGTAACACGAGACAGCTCTAATTACCACAGTCAACAACTGCATAAATCAATGCATATGTATATATCTTTATATTGCCCCTTCAATAATCTAAAGCAAATTTCATGGCTCTGAAACAAGTTCCACATTTAAGAACTTGCCATCTTTTCCTTGGTAAAATTACATACACTGATGTTACACTACATGTTTCAGTGAACAGTTTTCTCATATCCCTGAAATCAGAAGTAAACACAATTCAGAGGTATCAGTAGTAACAGAAAGGTGACTTACTGCATTTCAAACAAGCTTAAAAGGTTTGATTCTGGGAAATTCGTATCAGCTTCCAAAGGCAAAAAGCTAGAAAGTGTTAGAGAAGTACCAGGTGGCATTACCTTGCAGTCAACAATAATCAGTTCTTATACCAGAGGTAAACTGAAATACCAGCTCAAACAATTACCGTCAGCATTATGTCATTATATGAGGTTTCTGAGATCAAGGAACAAATGACAGTATGAATGGCAGGGGAACAGTTCCTCTTGATTGAGATTGTGGTTGTATTTCTTCACAAAATAATCACTGACCCAAGAAGAGTAATGGTACTCTTGAATTTGGTTTGGTAAGGAAGACAGTCCCATCAAAAGAGAAAGTTGTAACTTCTGACATACCAATCATGAACTGATTTACTTCAGATGAAAGAGGAATTTGGACTCATTTATTAATTTGACTCGTCTATTAATTTAGACTCATCTATTAATTTGCCTCTGATTTCTTCTGACTTCTGAAATTAAAAAAGAAATAAATAAGAAAAATGGAAGATAGACTAAATGGATCAATTACCAAATCTTAAATCTTGAAAAAAAAAATCAAGTTTTTAAAAAATCAAAGTAGTAGAGGGACTATAATGAACAGGAAAAGGTTAGCAGAAAGACAGGAAGCATTGAGAGGTGATGAGTATTACCAAAAATTAAGTTAAACTTTGTAAATTATACTGAAACAAGGTGCAAAAGACATTTTAACAATACACCTATAAGTAAGAAATTAAGTGTTGATATTATATATAACCTAAATATATCCCATTACTACTATTCTCTATTCTGTTCAATAAGGTTAGTCATTTGGATGGGCAGGTAATTATGTGAGAAGCATACACTAAATTCTGGAAATGATCTTTCCCAAGACCACCTACAGTATGACTACTGATCTGCAGAACTAGTTAAAATCAAAAAAATACCTGAGCAACTAGGGGCCTTCTAGGCTAATTCCACTCACATGAAAACACTAGTATAGACGTTAATGGTTTTCTCCTGCTTACATAGTATCATGTTAGATGTACTAGAAAATTAGCAATCTTTTTATATGATTATATGATACATCTTCAATAGATGCCTATTGATTCTTTTCCCCATTCTGATTTGCCAACATTTTTTTCATTTTTGTTTCTTTCAAAACTCACTCAGTTATGGCATGAAACATTACCAGAATCATCATTTTTTCCACTGATGCATGGACATAACATCCATAAAATCATGAAGAACCTGTCATTATATGCATTTATTATAAGACATTGTAAGACAATGGACAGGATAGAAAGAAGGGGAGTGAGACATTACTGGTGCTCTGCAGAAATGGTCTTATGACTGTATTTAGTGCTTTCACTAATGACTCTGGCTCAGAAAGGTAAGCATGTGAAAATGAAATCTGGTAATAACAAAACCAAGGGTTGGTCAATATTAAGAAAACTATCATACAAGAAGAGGTGAACATTCTTGAAGATGAAAGGTCTAGTAATTTCATTAAATAATATTATTCAAAGTGAAAAGCGTAACAAGAATATCACTTGAGAATTATACTTAAGACAGGTCTGGTACAAATTCCTGCTAAAAAATGGGGCCTCAGAAAGCAGATGATACAGAAAGCCCTGGATCTACACCCACTTGGACATGAAAGTTAGCCCCATCTTGAAGAAAACATGAGTATTTATTTAAGAGGCACAAAGGCTAGACGCAAGAAAATTCAGTGTTAATGACAGAGGAGAGGAAACTGCTGAGTCTTCCTCCGGATCTGCATGCTCAGAAAAGATTTGTCAAGACTGGGACAGGTACTCAGGTTACTAGAATGGATATGGCAAATCTGTTTTACAAAGGGAAATTGTAACGGTGTGGTCGATCAGCCCAGTAACTATGGGCATTCAGCATGCACATTGTGCCTTTTTCCGACAGCCACAATTCTTTCCTGGTGTTCAGCAGAAAGGGGTAGTACAGCCACACACTGTCACATAACAAATGTTGTACGCCTGCTGTGAATGGATTTCTGTTTCTTACAATCACTAGACTGAAGTTCTGTATTTGACTTCTAACTAGCCTTTAAGATGAAGTCTGGAAGATTTACGAATGGAGTGTTTAGACATGTTTTCCTGAGAGAGCAGGGTTTTGAACAGTTTTATTGCGGGTGTTCCTAGCATTGAGAAGCACCTTCCATTTAATAAGGTGACTTCACTACTTTGAATTAAAGCTACATCCTATGGTAATCTGGCTATACAGTCACAGTCACGTTCACTGTGCAACAAAAGGAGACTCAGCAACCCTCAATAGGTGAGCTGGACTTGCCCAATTTAGCAATTCATCTGAGATGAGTAAGAAGAGGAGCAGTCTGCACCTGTTCATCAACATACTATTATATCAAAGCTCTTCCCCTGTTCTCACTTGTTTCCATTAGAGATCTGGCATAGCTGCTCTCATTAATGCTATCAGTAAGCATGTCATATTTCAGCCTTTTCCCTCGTGTCACCTTGACCTCAGAGCAGATCTTTCCAGAAAGATTTCCCTATTTTTTCAAGGAAATGCCAGACTGGCTGGAGAGGAAGAAAATAAAGTATGAGATCTGTAACACTCTATGATGCAGTATGGGAATTTATTTCCCATTCGGGAATAAAGACAGATGTGAATGAAGATACAGAAGCCCTTCTGAGTTTGGGCAAATGTCCATTTAAACCCAGATCCTTCCTGTGAATTGTCCATTTCCCAACCAGGAAAGTCACAGACAATTTACTTATTCCTAGGAGCTGCCTATGCTGTAGCACATCTTTGGCCATTCCTTTTTGTCCTTTTCTGAACCTTTTCTAGTTTTGGTCATCTTTTTCAGATGAGCAGACTGGAACTGCCCACAGTATGAAAACTGAAGGTTCTTAGCTTTTTTCCCATAGTACAATGCATATTCACAAATTTGTTCTCTCTTCCTTTAATACTACTTCTTAACTTTTTTTAATGATACTGAGCACTGAGCAGATTTTTTCATGGCATTATCCACTATAATCTCAAAACATCTTTCCTGTGTTTTAATGGTTAGCCTAGAACAGATTGCTTTTTCTCCCTTGCATGACTTAATATTTATGTACCTTAAATTTCATCTACCATTTTATTGCCCAGTCACAGACTCCTGTACATTACCTCTGTCCTTCAAAATCAACCCTTGTCTCTAATTCTCCGATTAACTTAGTACCTACTAGCAAACTTTGTCATCACATGTTTTATCTCTTCTTCCAAGTGATCTGATTCTCCCTAGAACTGAACAGCCTGGGTGTACTATCATAATCTCATGCTTTCCGAGTGCTCTTTCTAGAATAGCTTGATAATCTATTGATCTCCCAGGTTCTCTGGCATGTTTATGGATATGCAAGTTGATTGCTTTGCTCCCTATAGCATATTCCAGTGGAGTTGCATATGATAAACTAATGACTCAAAAAGTACTATGACAAAGTGTACAACACACCACCCTAAACAGACAGTCTAAAAGTGATATTTCTGAAGCAATGTGAACTACTCTGATATTTCAAGTTTACTTGATACTTCATAAATTTTTTTCTCAGTATGTGTTTACTTTTTTATGTAATACACTTCAGACAAAAAAAATTATAAAGTCTAATTGATCTGTAATGGATTGAAAGAGCAAAGTATCTTTTTTAACCAGTATGTTTTATTTGTGTGCTTGACCTTTAACTGCTTCTGAGAAATGCAAGCAGAAATGCATTCAAACAGAAATGTCATGTTCAGCCTCTTTTCAATGTGAAAATGAAATTTAATTCCTTGAAGTTCTGATAGATCTTACAATCAGAAGTAACAGTAGTACTTCACTAGAAGTAAAGTAGAAACATCTTTAAAATATCAAGTCATCACAATCAAAGGCTCAGGAGAAGGGTGTTTTTAGTACAAAACCTATAATTTTTTCCTAATGAAAGTTTATTGCCAAGTGTACTCAGGTAAGCCATGTAACAGTTTGGATTTTTCCTGTTTAAAACAAAAGTAGTATTATATACTCACAGTTTGTGAAGACTGTTAAGTCCAACAAACATTTCTGGTATTAGGCAACCAATTCTATTATTGGAAAGATCCCTGAAACAACAAAAAAAAAACCAAAAAAAAGGTGAAACACTAGTTCTGTCTTATTCATATAAACACCTACATAATCACATACAGCCTCTTTATTTCTAACTCTTAAGGAGTTATAGACAAATGAGAAATAAAACCTTCTTTCATAATATAGTATCACTGAATTCAATAAATTTAACAACTTTTATATTAACATTATTGAGCAATATTCCAAAATTAAACGTACTATACTACAACTTATTTCATTAAAATGTGATTTTATATATGTAGCAAATAAAAAACCAAAAATTATTTCCAATATAATTTTCTTTATCAAAGTTACTAGCACCTGTTTATTTATGAAAAAATACTATGCATTTTGTTACATGCAATATTCAGCCAAAACTGAGATTTTTACTGTTTCCTAATGTCTCATCTCATTGACAGCACCCTTTCTTGCTGAAGAAATTATAGAAACCAGATGACAATTAAATTTTGAACTAGTAAGAAGGTCAGTCTTGATAAGCACTCAGCAAGCTCTTTGAAGAGCAATACTGTGGCTGTCTCGGGCCACAAACAGTACAAGGCATTATGATCCATAACTCTTGCCTGCAGAAAGGTGAATGGATGTTTTCTGTACAAGTCATACCTACAACATAACGTACAGAATACTAATAGGAATGAAACAAAAATATGTATGAACAATTATGTTGCGTTAACATTAATATTGTCCCTTTGTGCATCTGAACTAGTGTTTAATTTTTACATATTTGGTTTTCAACCTTGACTCCAAATTTCCTTCTTATCAAGTATTTTTTTTAATTAATGCAGTAATGTAAGGATTTTAAGTGATTATACATCCATTAAAATGTTAAAATTGATCTGAATATATTTTTGTTTTAGAAACAGTGGTAGTCTTCTGATTCCTTTGCTACATGGTGCGGATTTCCTATTTATCTGTTGTTACGTGAGAACTCAAAGTAATCAAACAAGAGAATAAAGGTTGCAGTTTGACAAATCCAGTCATTGCTTTCATGGAGACATAACCAATTAGGTAGAATGTGAAGGCAATTTCTTTAGAATTCACTACAAAGTCATCTTCTATCAGACAAGGAATATACTGTTGTACAATTAAATGATGAAACATCACATTAGAATGAAAATATTTCTTAAATGTTTTCAGGGATATTAAGTAGGCAACAGCTGAGAAAATAGGGTGAATAACAATATAGTGCAATATTTGCATGCTAGAACTATTCTTTAAATTCTCCTACTGAAAGCTACATAGAAACTCTAAAAATGCAAGTTTAAGATAAACAAATATACATACATACATCTATCTATACATTTTCCTATTAGAAGAGGTAAACAGTAAACAAGAACCTACCCAGAATTCTTGTTTGGGTAATACTTTGCCTCTGTCTAAGCAAAGTCTGGATACTTATGGAAAAAATGCATCACTGTGAGGCATAATTTGGGCGGCATAAGTAAATTTCATCTAAACTAACCAAAACAAGCACATATTTCTCTAAGTGTGGTACACAGTAAAAGTGTATTTTTTAAAAAGTGAAAGGCTACATATCCTTTTCTCAAAGATTACTTCAGTGAGTGTTATTTTCACAATAAGACATATGGCAGCAGCTAAAATCTCTGTATTGTAAAACATGTTTTCTAAAAAAGCATTGGCAGAAATAAAAGACAGCTTGCTGCGCAGTCCTCCAGACTAATATATATTAGACATATTTCAGTTCATGATATGCAAAGCTGGTATTAATTTTCAGGAGTAAGACGTTTAACTTACTAATGCTGACTTCTAAAACTGATGTTAGAGAAAACAATACAAAACTCCCCTTTGTGGAATAACCAAGTGCCATAATTTTAGTGCTTCGTGAATTTTCAACTTTCATCAATTTTGTGTGTACCTTTCTGAGTAAAATTTTTAAATAATTTAGTTTGTCACTGAAATACAAATTACAACAGTTCTCCAAATCATTCGCAAAAAATCATTTTGATGTTGACAACCTGCAGGTTGTCTCTGACTTGCCAGAGCAGTATCTCTTGCAGTTGCCCATATTACATCAGTTTCTGCTTCTCACAGAATCATTTATATTTTACATGTGAAACAAGATGATATGAATGTAAAGTACAGTCTTAATGTAATTACTGTATTCAGCATTCAGTAGGAGTTTATATTATTTATTCCTTTTGCTGAACCGCCTGCTACCCAACAATTACACAGTGAAGGAGTCCAGAGATTTTGTTTACCATGAAACTACACTGATTCATACAAAAAATGTGGCAGTCTAGCAATTAATCAATTCCCTGTCTCTAGATTGCTCCCAGTGTTACTTGTTCATATCATCAAGAAGATTGTTTTTGAGATCTAGCATGATAAATCTCAACGTTGCCATTCCTAACTTTCTGAAGAGTCTTCCCACTTTGCCCAGTGCCTAATGACCTCCTCTTCTTTGACTTGTCTGCTGGCTGACCTAAGGCTCCACCTGCACAGTCTTCAGATGTGCAGACCATGATTCGCACAGGTTTCCTGGTTTTCCCACAAGAGGTCAGGGTTGTGTTATTACAGTGTATGGCCCAAGCAACAATTAGCACTCATTTTGTTCATTACATTGTATTGTTATCCTTGTATACAGAGTGAGCAAGAAAGTTTCAACCTAAAGTTTTCTTCACATTAAAAATGTATATGCTACTCCCTTCATCGTTATTATGTTACCCAAACACACTAAAATTCAGTGGCTGGTGTTAGAAAACACTGCTACCTGTATGATCAGAAATTGAAATCTTTTACTTGAGTTGTGTAGTATTCCCTGTACATACTAGTTGGTGAATTTAACCTCAGCAAAAAACCAGAATTATTTGTAAATTTCTTTTTTCTGTGGATTTGCATTCCTTCTCGTCTAAATCTTCCCATTGCACAAAAGTAATTCCTGTTTTCTCATATGTTTTCTCATCACACATAACACAGCACATACAAGGGCTAGGCAGATTTCTGGCATGTGCTGATAGCCTGGTTAGCCGGTACATGGACACTGGGATGCTGTCCCTTGGAAAACTGTAGTTAAAAAAGGGTTCATCCCAATTTTCCTTTAGGCTGAGTAGAATTAAGGAGGGTCTGCAGTGCTTGTTAATTAAAAAAGGCCCACTTGTAGTATCTTAGTAACTTAAGACATTTTTGCCCTCTACAAATGTAGGTTAAAAACCAGCCAGTGCTTGCAGAAGTACTATGAGACCATTTTCAAAAGCAGGAATGCAAGAATGATGGACAGGGAATACATTGCATAAGTCTTGTTTCCTTAGAAAACCATGCTAAAATTAAAAAATATCAAGCATAGGCAATGTGAGAGGTATAAAAATGGTAGAGAAATTCTAAAGCATGACAAAGTTTCCTTTCTAAAAATTTATTTTATAGACCTGGTCTGTGATAAGAGTAAAGTACACCTGACATAATGAGAAAACTTAGCGTAGTACAAAACATGTTTACACATATTTAACCACTCAGTTACATTTCCAATTAATGTCTATAGTAATATATTGTCTTCTAGCTCATTAATTAGATGAGTTTTTTAACTTTGTAGATGCACTTGTTAGGACATTTATGGGTGAATAAACAGTTAATTTTAAATGGGAAAAGGTTAGGAAGAAGAGGGAGATGGAAAACAAAGAAGAGAAAGAAGAAAAAAAAGGCATGGTAAATTTAAAAAGCACAGGTGTGATTTTCTACTTTACAGCTGGTGTCCTTATGTGATTATTGCTTGGTGGCATATTTGAGTTGCCCAAGGATAGAAATGTCAATACAAACACAATTTTCAGAATAATTCAAATGGAATTATTACTCACAGGCGCTTCAGTTCTGAAAGTCCATGGAACGCCCCTGGCTCAATTGTGCTGATCAAATTATTCTTCAGATCTCTAGAGAGACATAACAGAAGGAGCAATTAATTATCACTTTACCTGCTGTACTACTGTTATAGACAAGGAGTGTGAAATGCAATGCAGTTCTAACCTTTATTGGTCTTAGCTAAAACCAAGAATTAATTTCTTTTAGAGAGTAACATCAAAAACATTACCTCATTTGAAGTTTATAAAATGATATTTTCCCAAGTAAGATGGTTAAGATTAGATGTTAAAAAAAAAAAAAAAAATCTGCTTGTTTTAATTCTTCTCCTATTTATCCTTTTCAAAACAAGCTTTCCAGCCATTCTTGCCTCAGAAAAAATGTTTTAATCAATGAGTGAATAAAATAGTCAGTCAGCAAAGTAAGAACCTTTCAGTTTGCTTATTCATTGTGCTGTGCACTTTACACTTAATAAATTTCTCATTTCCACCTAATGTAGGCAAAGCAGCTGGCATGTGAGACATAAACAGGTCAGGTTTCTGTCCTGAAATACAAGCAATTTCTTATATTTGGCAGACAGGTGCTTCATTTTGCACTTGGTGACAATCCAGAGGATTGGTTGTTGCAGATAAAGACTATTTCACTGGCATTAGTAATCTCATCTGCTCTTGGCACAGTGCTTGGGGCCATGACATTGCTCTCAGCTCAGTCCCCACAGAGATTTACTACTGAATTGTCTCAAGACTCTTGTGATGTGAACCCTGAGGAAATGCCTTCAGTGCAATTAGATAAACAGGCCTAGGAGATAAATGCTATAAATTCTTATAGAGTCAGTGTTCATCTTCTGACAATTTGCAATTCATAGGAACAACTGGTGCACGGTACAATCAGTGTTGTTTCCCACACTGGCCACTTCCAGGATATTACAGCACATACACTGTTCGACTCTGCTGAAGTAGGGATGTATCAACAGCCACAAGTCATCTTATTTATGACTTTTTATGTTACTGCAAATAAAATGCACACTAGGTGAAATCTTGGTTCCACTAGCTGTGACTGCCCTCAATAGAGCAAGAATTCATTCCAATGTTCAGATCACAGTAGGATGTATTTTAATTTCAAAGTCAAAATCATAAATAAGTACGCATTTTGGTAGTAAGTTTTGCAGATCTTTCTAATACAGTTCCATAAACTTGTGTGTCACACCCATTTAATTTTAGTGATGATGTTGATGAATGATCTGTCCCTAACAAAGATCTCGGACTCCTAGCAGTGAAGGTCAGCTTTCAGCTTGCAATATGGAACACTAAGAGTCCTTAAGAAGGTGATTAGAGATTCCGATTCCTTATGTACAAGATGCTTTGTCTTACATATAAGAAATGCAGAGCTATTAAATGCACAGCAGACCAAGACTTCAAGTTTGAGGGAAAAAAAAAATTAACTGGAATATCAACTTAGTTTAGAAAATATAGATAGTCAGTTGCTTAATTTGTAAAATCCTAACAGTAAACAGGATTTAAGATAATCACTTAGCATTTATTAAAGTCTACTCAGCTCAAAGAGGGACCTGGGGGTGTTGATTGACAGCCAGCTGAATATGAGCCAGCAGTGTGCTCAGGTGGCCAAGAAGGCCAATGGCATCCTGGCTTGTGTCAGGATTAGTGTGGCCAGCAGGGACAGGGGAGGGATCTTGCCCCTGTACTTGGCACTGGTGAGGCCACACCTTGAATACTGTGTTCAGTTTTGGGCCCCTCACTACAAAAAGGACAGAGTTACTCAAACATGTCCAGAGAAGGGCTACAAAGCTGGTCAAGGAATTTAAGGAACTGATATCCCCATGGAACACACGTCCTGTGAGGAGTGGCTGAAGGAACTGGGATTGTTTAGTCTGGAGAAGAGGAGGCTGAGGGGAGACCTCATCGCCCTCTACAGCTCCCTGAAAGGAAGCTGCAGAGAGCTGGGTTTGAGCCTCTTTAGCCTAGTAGAAAGCGACAGGACAAGAGGGAATAGTCTCAAGTTGCGCCAGGGAAGGTTTAGACTAGATATTAGGAAGTATTTCTTTACAGAAGGGGTTGTTGGGCGTTGGAATGGGCTGCCCAGGGAGGTGGTGGAGTCCCCATCCCTGGAGGTGTTCAGCCCTGTGCTTACCCCTGGAGTAGGGTCGATTTAGAGCTTAAGGATATGCTGTAGGTGGGAACTGTGCTAGGTGAATGGTTGGACTTGATGATCTCCAGGGTCATTTCCAACCTAGATGATTCTGTGATTCAAAGCTTATGCTGCATAATCAGCAAGGTATAATACGCAGGTATAATATGTGGCAACATCACCTGGCCAATAATTTTAAATTACCATTCCTTTGTTCCAGCTTGATCTGCATAGTGTTTTCATCATGACTACGTGTTGCACCTGATTATGTGACATTATTGAAAGAGGACTAGGCGAAAAGTAGGAAAATTTATATCAAACAATAGTATGCTTTGAATCTTTTTAAAATGTAAGTATTGCAAAGCATACAGATTTACTTATTAGGAGTACTTGTGATTAAGTAACAACTGAAGTTACAAGTATTCACAAAACTATGAAATATTGTGAATCTTTTTAGCCATGCACGTCTGAAAATCAGTGGGTTTGTTTCTTATTGTTTTTATCATAGCTTGTTTTAGGTATTTGAGTTCCTTTTTCTCAGTTGCCTTTTTCATTAATAAACTATTATCTGTTCATTATGCAAATAAACTCACTAAAATATGCTAATCTCAGCATAAATACATTGGATATTACACGAGCATATTAAAAAATGCACCAGCTATTCCAGCTGTCCAGTACTGATGCAACATTTAAAGTGATGCATGACTGTATGTATGTACAGATACTTCAAGCATATGCATTACATGGCGAGGTTATTTCTACTTGGTGGAGCACCAATGGCAATCCCTCATTTGTTGCTAAGCTAGTATAAACCATAAACCCCAGAAGTGCTTCTTTTTCCATGCTACTGTGCAGTACAGAGATAAGTATGCCTGTACTGCCTGGGAAAGGGAGTGAGTCAGTCAGAGCCCATGAAATTCCCCATAGTCTCAAGAAACCAGCAATATGAGGCAGAGGCAAGGGAAGCAAGGGTGCCACACAGGAGGGGAGGAAAAAATGGAAAATCAAGTTCAGTAGACAGGTAAATGTGCCAGAAAGGGGCAGAGCTTGGGCAAGGACCTTGATGGTGATTTGAGCATTCATAAGAAAGCGGCACGGTCTATGACTAATTTTAGGCATAGGTCTAAGCTCTTTCCTCTCTCCTGGAAATCACATAAGCAAAACAATGGCAGAAATTCAGATGTCAAGGTTGGTGCTTGCACTGATTCTTATCTGGCAAAGCACACAACCACCCCATGGACAGCATAGAGGAATCAGGGTTTACAACCATCCTCTTGTGGGCATTCTGCCCTTCTCCCTATTCCCCAGTCCAGGCAAAGCATTTTTCTTCCCTGCTTTGTCCCCTTCCCTTCCATTGGGTTTGGATAAAGGTGACTGTAGCTGATTTAATCACAAATGAAATGCAAGGGATGATGTTTGTTATCATGAAAACACTTTAAGAATTGGAAGAAATTTTGGGGTTTTTTTAAATTTTGTAGTCAAACATTTTCATCTTAGTTCCATGGTACCAGCAGTAGCTACTAGATTCATCTGTCTTCTGCCTTCATTTGCTCAAGGAGTTGTGCCAATTCCTTTGACTCCAAATTTTCCACACCTTCTCATAAACTGTTTGTACAAACTTCTGTAGTCTCTTCTCCAGAGTCCCATCAACTTGCAAAGATAAGCCAGTATGTTTGGTAAAAGTTAATCTACATGAGTGTATTTTTCTTGTGATGGTTTAGGATTTTTGTTGTGTGGGTGAGCCAAAGCCACATTTTTTCAGCCTTCAAATTTTCAATACTAAACAGTTTGGTCTACTCTGGTTCTGTTCACACCAAACATTAGGGCTTAGCTTTCTCTAGACAGCACTACTGACAATATCCTCATGAAGGAAATGTAGAGCCTTTTGCCTTGAACAAGTTCTTTAACTGGCAGAAGTGAGTCCCCATGAAAAGACTGAAAGGACGCAGTTCTCGTCACGTGGACTTCTATATTCTTAAAACTTGAAAGAAAAACCAAAACAAAACAAAACCCCCAAGCCAATAGTATAAATCCTTTGGACCTATGATGATTTATCTCAGGCTTTATACTGGCACACATTTCAAAACCACTTAGAGGCATAGTTCGGAGCAAATATCAATATCTGATGCAGGGGAAACTGACAGTTTTAATCATTAATCTTTGTATTAATTACAGACATTCTGTGTTAACTGACAACTCATCTAAATGCTCCGCAAACTGTAATTAGGTGACATGATGATCTCATAGCCAACAGTGGTAATGGCTCATAACAAGTATTAAAGAGTCACTGTGAGTGGCAAACTGCTGGCAGGTGAGTTTTAATGCCAGTCAAAATAACCAAATAGACAAAAGGTCTTCCATTTACGGAAATGTTCTAGTTCATGGAAACTTGCCCATAGCTTGTAACCACAGAGGGAAAACCAGCATAATCCTAAACTATCATCTACAGGAAGAAAAAAGGCCAGTTGAATGTTAGTAGAAGGCAGACCATTTCAAGGAAAAGTGTCTGCTGTCCCAAACAAGACATCTGGTCTCCTTATTTTGGAAATTACACTTAAACTAGGTAAGTCATTTTAGAAGGATATTCTCAGAAAATTGTAGATGATTATACTACCCACAATCCTGGCACTTTCTTAGTGATTAGTATTATCCCATAATGTTTTCATATACCTCTGGCCTAAAAAAAAAAAAAAGGTGTTTTCCTTCTTGTAATCCTTGAAGACTAAAACGTGATTAAAATAAATAAAAACTATCACAGCTGTTAATCACTTACAATTCTTACACCTGCATTAGGAGAATCTATTTGCTTGCCTCCCATTTGTATTTTTTACAAAATTACTTTTATTAAAATATTAAATTAGCTTCTTCCATTTTCTAATTTAGCAAGGAGTTTGTAATATTGATGCCTTATAGCAATAAGTATCAGCTTTCACAGAGCTAAATAAAGAAACCAGAGTAAATTTGGTTGTATGTTTACATTTTTTCCCCAAGAGCTACTGCTGAGGTTTGGCAAAAGGTCGTGATCCAAGCTGTGCCAAACAGCATCCCAGACAGGGCCACACACATGCACACATACATACGTACCATGCAAGAGATTTTATCATCAACCAAAAGTAAGAGAAAAGGGAAAGAATCCCATTATCATAATATTGAATGACCACAGCATGACCCAGTTAAAGCCCAAAAAGAAAGCATTTTCTAACTAACAGTTATGGTTTTGCATCATTTCTGATGCATCATTCTAACTTTAAAGTATCTATTCTGAATCTGAATGACGTGTCATTAGTGGTGTGGGTGTATATATGTAGTGGCGTGACCTGAAAATAAATCAAAACCAAGTGCCTTGTACAAGTACAGATAGATGGAAGCTACATGAAGTTAGCTGTAGTTCTAACAACTGCAGCACTTACATCAAGGCTACACAGCTGCACAAAAATAAAATACAATATTTATTGAAATATGTTTCCCCTGATTTTATTACAGTTGCCAGATATACTTGCTGCATGGTACTCTGATCTTAACTAGACCTGAAAAGGTAAAAGAACAATATAGAATGGACCATGTTCTCATTAAAAAACAATCTCAAATGCTTACAGTAAGTTAACAGAGAAGAGTTTCCTTTTCACTTACAAGTCTGAACTTATATAAACTACATACAATAACCACTAAGCCCTGTTTTCCTACATATATGTAGGTAATTTGTAAGTATATGCAAATAGTAGTCCCACAGGTAAAAACACTCAAGGATTCTTTTACTAAGTATCACAAGCTGCTGGGAGTTTATCATCTTACATGTTAATCTTTGAACTGATTTTCAGTTACTAAAGACATTTAAGATGAGTTAACTCAACTAAAACAACTGACTTAAGGAGGGGAAATCTGTGTTTGAAATATTCACTTCCTGATGGCTTAGCTGAGAGGTAAATGAAACAAGAGGAGAAGACTGCTAATGGGACTTAGCAAGAACGTTTATAGCTAGTCCAGGCCTCTCAGCTATTAGACATCTTCTGTGGCCAAATCCTGGATTATCTAAATGTGTTCTTGAGACTCTTGATACTTCAAGTTCATAGTATGGACTTATATAGTATAAAACGTAGTGGGGAAAAAAAAAATCGCTAAAATATAATACAGTCTATTAACAACAGAATCAATTTACCTTAAACTACCTTCTGACATCTTGGGCATTTTCTACCAACATCTATGCCTTTGGTCACTGCAGATTCTTCCCCCAACTTACAATATATGTACTGTAGATGTTTTGAATACATATTCATAACAAGAATGTTCAACTAATTCCAGTACTTCGTTCAAATTCCTGACATCGATACATCTTTCATTAAAAATTATAGGTTGTACCAAAAGGACATCTGTGTTTAGAAAGCTGTCATTATGGTGCTGCAAACTTTCCAAAAAAGCTCTGAGAAGAGCAATCAGTTGTTGAGCAGATGCCAACTACCAGTGAAATATGACTGACTTTCCACATTTTGCATATTACTATGAAACAATAACAACAACAGGGAAAAAAAAGTCACATCTTCCACTTCTTTCTCATGTAAAATATTCCAGCTAAACTAAATGGCACTTTTGCCCAAGAAATGAATGCAGACTCAGGACCCTTGAAGAAGATTCACTTTTGAAACATTATGATGATCACGGTGGTAGGCAAGAGGCACAACCAATGATGAAAGACAACATTTAGCACTTACCATGCACTCATGATAGTGACTGTCAGGGTTAGCAGTCCTGGATACAGGAACAAATAATTATGTGATATTGGTAAAATGTGTTTATAGACATTTCAAACACATCCATCTGGACAGTACCTATCAGGAGCCAGTGACTCATTATTATACTTTGATGACCTGGATATTATCAAAACTTATTTTCATCTCCATTGTTGGTGAATGCATTGTCAGTCACACACTGTAGACTTAGAAATTGGCAGGTTAAGCAATATCTATTACCTGGTATCATCTCCAATAACTAAAGCACTCACATGAAACTCCAGACTCTTGGTTTTGGGGGATTTCTTTTATGATGAGAGAGGATATTTAATCTACTTACATAATCAGAAAAGTTATGGCTGCATTGCAGATAAATTTCAAGACTAAAGATAAATCTTTTTTGGGATTATTGCCACAAGATAATAAACATAAACATGCAATAAACACGGACAGTAATTGTCCAACAATTGTCTGCCTTTGCAGACACAGAGGCTACAAGTCTTTTGTTTGTTTAGCATGTTGGTACATGTTGATTATGCATTTTCCTTTAGTTTTCTTTTTAATCCAAGTCATTACTGGTCGGATTACCTAAAATAATAGACCCTAAGGACTGGACAAAAAAATAACTGCTACCTGTTCAAGGTACTAATGACTGGAAATTTCAAACCAGTCACTTGATGGTAATAATGACATATAGAACAACAGAAAGGTCATCACATTTTTGTTTTTTTAATTTAAGAACGATGACTCATTCACATCAAATGTGCTGTGGTAATTTGGTAGTTATTTGTTATTTAGGAACATGCCTAAAAATGTTAAACAAAGTGCGAATAATGGCAGCTGAAACAAAACAGATACAGGCTTTATGGCAATTTGCTTGCTCAGAGAATCCCACTGTATCCCACAGAATGTTACAATGATGTATTTCATCTTAATGGTAATAATCACAGAGCAAGAATATAAGGCTCAGAGTATTTTAATTGAAGGAGCAGTATGTCAAATAAGGAAACGTGAATTAAAAGCTTGGTAAATCAGGATGAACTTTCATTACAAATTTTTTGTTGATACATTTTTCTACATGTATATGTTAGAAAATAACATTCTGAAGGATTAGTTTATCCAGTATAAACTCTAGTTTCATTCTAAATATAGCATCAATCAATCAGAATCTGGGATGAGGGATGCAAAGATGTTTAATACCGGTCTTTAGTTTAGCATTTTGTTAGCTCAAAATGAAATGCATTTTCTAATAAAGAAAAATCTATGCTTTCCAGATTCTTTATCTTTGGCCTGTTTTCAAGAAGAAAATAATTCAGTAAAATATTAAAATTCCAAACATAAACAACTGTTCCTAAATATGTTTTCTTTTCCTGGGAAATGCCACAAAAACAGAGATATATGTTAGGATCATGTTAGGTCTGAAAGTTATTGGCTACGTAGGTGCAAAAGCACATGCTTGGCAGTTATAACTTGGGGATTCAAGACAGAGTGGCTGTGCTGCCCAGCAGAAGGAGTCCATGGATCAGTTCCACAGCACATAAAATGGACTTCAGCATACACAGCTTTGCCGGCAGGACATACCTCCATGAGTGTTAGCAGTCACGCCCTGGTGTATGGCAATAGATCTGGCATAATGTTGATTATGATAGCAGAGCTTGTGTCTATAACTATGTAGAGAAGTGACGAGCACGGAAGCCTTTGGTGGCTGAAAAGAGCCAGAGGCTTCCTTAATTTCTACATCCATTGGGACTTCTCTGTGTGTTCATGCCTAGAAGGCAGTTCAGCATGGGTTAGGTTCCTTCACACGTGCTCTGCTCCTTTTGAAAAAAGGCTTACCATTGGGGAAAAAGAGAAGGGGGGGGAAAGGGAAGATATCAGTTCTGAGCTGAATTCCAACAGAAAACTGTTTGTAAAGAAAGTGGTAAAGTAGGGGGAAAAGTATCCTCAACTTTTTTAAAAATGAAGTGCACAGACCAAAACAAAAAGTAAAACAGACACTTAGAAAATGAATGAAAAGTACTGTGTATTATGTTATGTTTAAATTCCAGTGTAGGAATTGTTATTCCACTTTCTAAGACTGCACTTATTTGCTTGTTACAGATTTCCAGCAATGCGTATTCAATCTTCTTAGGTCAAATTTCAAACTCTGGAATCACAATTTAAAAGCATAATTACAATTCTGAAAATTAAACACTGGAAATGTATTCAGTATTTTCAGAAGTGCATCTGAATTATTTTTCCATAAGAAAACAGCAAGATTTCCATTTTTACACCAAATCAGAGATATCAGGGTAATGAAAATGTGAGAACCATGAAATATACAAACAATTATATCATGGAATTTTGGGTGTTTGGGTGGGGTTTTTTTAAAGAAAATGTTTGATTCTTTTTCTGTTACTAAACTAATATTGACTTGGAAAAATGCAAGCAGTTCTTTATTGAATTTCAATCTGAACTTCAGAGAAATATTTTCTTCCATGACTTAAACCATCCAAAGAAAAGAAGAAAAAATTCCACCCTGAACTGTAAAGGAAAAATAAGTACCTGCAGACAGCCCACAGATTAGTTTAGAGTAGTTCTGAGCCAAAAATGAGATAGTTCACTACTCAGTGTAAAATATGAATGATCTTTCCTATAATGTTTATTTTATTGTGGTGTTTTCATAAAACAGAAGTAAAACACTTCTTAAAATAAGGTGATTCAATTATAAAATGTCAAGGAAGGACTCCATCTTTCTGCCTGCTTACTATTTCTAAGTAATCTCATTAAAAGGGTAAGAATCTTCATTAACGATATCACAAAGAACACAGTCATTGATCATATACTGAACCCCGAGGGACCTGCAGGTGTTATTTAGTTCATGATGGGAGATGGACAGGACATCACCGCAATAACCACCCACCTCCAGGAATGAGCATACTCAAAGCCATTCTTCCTATTTACCTGGGTCAGGGTAATGCCCAGATACACTCCAACATCACCTAGAGCAGGAAGCCTTTTCCAGAAAAGGAGAGGGAAAAAAATTGAACACTTAATTCAGCCAATTTTAGAAGGAATATTAATTACATAGAAATACTGTCAGTTTAAACTGTTGGTAAGAAGTGGCTTAAGGATAACAGGGGAGAATATTCTACAAGCAGTTTATCTCAGAGGAATTAAATCTTGGCAAAAGACTGGTCTGGGAATTCTTCCCCAAAGCCTCTGTTTTCTATAAGCTAGGGCCTTGGTAATAACTTAGACAAATTTAAGTAATTTAAAAAACAATCATGCGTGCCAGTAAGAATGCATGCAGAATTGTCTTCTGCAGAAATCAGTTAATGAGCATCCTCTTCAACTACTCTGGAGAATATCCTTGAGTATTTTCACTGCACAGTTTTTACATTTGCACTTTTCTGTGGGTACTCACCAGAAATTTTAAAATACCTTTTGCTAAAATTTCATATGAAATACAGATGAATGATAGAGCAAACTAGGAGGCTGAAAAGTAAGGAGACTAGAAGATCTATATGAACGTGTAATTTCTACAGATTCTTTTAAGGTCATCACCATATACTTTATATGCTATACAATGCATATGTTGTGAGATTTTCAAGTAAAAACTATTTTAAACAAACTAACAGATTATATTTCTTCTCCCCCAAAGCGTCCAACTGATACTAATTTCAAGCCAAAATCTCTCCTATTATAAATAATAAATTGGCACATACTTTACAACTTATCCCCGTTGGTCCCATTTAAAATGTTCTTTTTCAATTATTTCCATGCTTTGTTGTTTTTTTCTTAGCGTTTCAGACAAAATTACAGGGGTTTTTTAAAATAAATTTTCTTTTGTTTATATAAATATCTCAGTTATTCAGCTCTAGAATATGCAAAGATTATTAAAAAAAAAAGTCAACACAGCCATAATAACACACAATAGTAGCTGGGGTCACAGGAACACCCACTAGTCTTCAAGCCCTAAAAGTATATCAAAAAACTGAGGAAATGGGAAAGAAAACACACAAAAAGGATGCAAGGAAAAAAGGAGTATGTTATTGTTGGAGGTAATTATTGCTGAACACTTAATATGTTTTGTTCAGTTAGGTATCACTTCCTCTTCTATCCTTCTCACCACAGAGTGATAAAACTTGTTTTCCTAGATTGTTTTTTCATACCTTCCTTCATGGCACCTCTTATCCTACCTTTTTGACTTTGTCTCTCCCTCAGCCCCTTAGAAATGGTGCTTTGTTTCCAGTCTCACTACGTAAGGCCAGGGACTCAGCTATTCACTCCCACAAATAAAACAGTTTATTTGTCAAAACCTCATTTAGACATGAAGGGGGCAGAAAAGCCCAAAGGTGATTTGGGGAGCCACAACCCAATTTACCTTCTCCC
Source organism: Athene cunicularia (assembly GCF_003259725.1). Taxonomy (NCBI): domain Eukaryota; kingdom Metazoa; phylum Chordata; class Aves; order Strigiformes; family Strigidae; genus Athene; species Athene cunicularia. The sequence goes on from NW_020799105.1 coordinate 10,307,413, forward strand.
TGCCTAGCCAGCTGTGCCATCCTGGTTTCCTAATGGCTTATTTTCAGTTAGTTGTAGAAGAAAATTAAACACTGTATTTCTCAGTAAAGCACACACGCTACACTGAGAGTAAAAGCATACAAACGGTATTAATCAGCAATGGATATCTCACTTTAAATCTCAAAATCATGTCCATATATGATAAATCCTAATACAGCTATTTCCCTGTCAAAAAACCTGTTAATACCTTCCAGTGCTGGTAGAGCTAGAAGTATTAACAAAGAAACTTTGGTGGCAGCAAAGGTGCTTTATGGGCGGTTATTTTAACACATGTATTTATAGATCTGCACTTGATACATCTTCTTAAAGGATGACAGCATCTGACACAAATCATGTGTTATCTTAATGACATCACTATATAAAGTGTCAGATGAGTATATTATACAGCTGAGGTGGCTGACTGCACATCAGACTAACTGAACTCTTTGTGGTCCTAATGGGAAACAGAACCCTAGATGCTCATAAATTCAATTAACTGACTTCCTGAAATGCAGCTAAACTTCATGTTACATAAATTTAAAAAAAAAAAATTAAAAATTGTCCATAATTTAAACAGCTCTATTACATTCCTGTCATCTATGACTACTAATACTGACTTTTTATATAGAACACTTCCTATAGTTTTTCTAATGTGCAATGCCCTGATAAATCTATACGTGACTGTGCTACAGCAAAAAAAAAAAATCTTAGTGTCTAATCAACCAGTTTGTTCAACTACACAAGTAACAATTTATATTGCAACAAGACGATGACTTAAGCAAGTGTCCAGGAAAAACTCCTAAGAAACACTGCAAAATGTTTCTACACACTTTCATCTTAAGAGGAGTATAAAAATAATTCCTTTTAATAACTTTTACATCTGATATATGTATCTAAATTAGTAGACTATTAGACTATTTTAGGTCAGGAATACAGCTACAGTTAACCCTGAGGAACTGGTGTTATTTCCCTGATTATATTTAATAAAAATATATGTCTCATAATCATTCCTCCAACTTTGAAACATTTTTATCTTTTATATCTGGAAAGAAACATACAGTATGTTTTGCCCTTTTAAAAAGTGATGAATCCAGTACCCACTCATGAAACACATGACAGTACTAGACTGTGATCTAAATGTTTTTTCACAAAACAGTAAAATGAATTATTGAATTGTGGATTATGACCATCACTTGCAAACATAATTCTTACTAAACATCTAATAATCTTTTCTACAGTCCTGTTATGAACTGCTTAGATACTAGGATAATAAATGTAATATAAATTACTATATTAAGGCAAAAATGTCTTGATTATATGAAAGACATAAAGAGCACAAAGATAATGACCATTGCACCAGTAAAATATGATGGCATGGAGAACTCTTCCAAGTGTTTCAATTACATACTACATACAATTTTAATAATTAAGAACTGATCAAGTCAAATTGTATTCCAAAAGCCTCCTGCATCTCTCCACAAAGGAAACTTTCACAGATAAGGATTTACTAGTCTTCCTAAACTAAGCTTTATAGTACTGTACGTCAGTATGACTACACTTTTCTTATTCTTTCAAAGTTTTAAATAATAATATGACCAACAGAACAACATCTACCTACAGAAGGTTTAGAAAGCACTGTAACATTTATTATTTTACATTGATTTAATTACAAAATTATATTCTTGTGTTTCAAAGAATATTTACCATTTAGTATGCAGTCTGCATCGCAATACATACACCTGTCAACTGGCCTTCCACAAAAGCATTTCTTCTTAAAAGCTTCTTCACTTGTCAAGAAAACGAAACCTGACCCTGGACCCTGCTGTGTGTATCTCATTCAAAAACACTAAAATATTTCTTCCTTTAGGAGAGATTTATTAATGGGAAAACAATGCTATTTCAAACTAGCATTTCCTTTCTCAGTTGTCAAGCAATCTCAAACCTTCTCAGCTGAAACCCAACTAACTGTGCTTCACACTGATTTCAGTTCTAGTTTTAGTTCTAGTGAATTAAAGCTCACTATAACTATTTGTGAACTAGCAGAATCTGACCTTTTTATTAAAAGATGACTGTGAATCTCCCTAAGAGATGGCCTAATGTGAAACTGGTTTATTAGGGAGCAGGTCACTCTGACTTTTCTAAGATCAATTTTGAATTCATCCTTTTCCTGAGAACTCTGAAAATAGCAGCTCAACAGATCAGTAACAGTTGCCAGAGAGCTCAATAAATAATGCATATGTTGTTCTTTGGAGATTCTTCCATTTGTAGGTTATTTTGATTTAGCCAATATTGAGACATAAAAATTCTGTTTCATTTATACAAGCAGTATCAGTAAAGAATGCTGGGACACAGCTAGTCAAATCATGTAAAATATTCACAAACAGGAGTACAAACATTTCTGAAACAAAAACCAGGACTGGATAATCTCTTCCTCAAATCAACTGACGTGAATGGCAGAATTATTTTCAACACTTTCAAATACTCAAAGCAAACTCAGAACCACAGCAATATAGACTGACCACATGATGGGAAAAGTGTTGGCTCAGGTCCAAAAAAAGCACTTAGGCTAACTAAAGTTAAAATTAAGTGGAACATAGGTACTAAGTCCCAGAGTGCAATTCACAGTCCCCTCTTCACCTCCTACATGTCTGAATGGCTATAGGTACCTTAGCCTTCACTTTTCAAGTTCCTGAAGCACAGAAACAGTGCCAGGCATGCCAAACACTTTGGAGTTGATCTTGTACAAGAGCTATTTTGGGCCATGCAGACAAGACCTGCCCACACCGAGAGTCTCTGTGAGGCCAGGCAGGCTAAAGCGATGCACTCAGCAAAACCACAAAAACAAAGCACAGCCAGTGTCCCAGAGAACAGTGAAGGGGTGAGGAGTGTTGCCATCCATTTTTTCTATGACAACCTAGCGATTAGAGCTGTTTCAGTACTCTCCTTGCCCAGAAGTGATGTATACCTACATTTAAAACACACAGGAGCTGAAGAAACAGACAGGAGTCTCTGTTCCCTAAAACAGTATTTCTGTTTTTATCAAATGAGTGTTTATAGCAAAACCCATTTACTCCTTGTTGATGAAATACCCTTGGCACTTGACCACTTCTGTTTTTTTCTTTCTGGCCCCATAAATCTTAAATGCTTGACTGTATATTGGCACAGCTCCACTTCAGCAAGACCTACATCTTGGTTAAGGCCTTTCCCACAGAGGTAGCAAAAGTGTGGTGGTCTCAGGCTGAAGAGGCTGAACCCGAGTCCTCTTCCCAAGCAGATACTCAAGCCAGTAGCTTAGTATAGAAGGAACAAAAGCATAATTGCTTTTATGACCAGGTTTCAAAAGAAAATATGGAGACAGTTAAGCCTATAAAATAGAATGTCTTCAGAAGTATTAGGCTGCAAATCCCAGTCCCACAAAGGCTTCTAACTTTGGGCTGCACAGGAAAAAATCATGTCAGGCTTCAGCATTTCTATAAACCACTCGGTGCCTGTTTAGTCCCTCAGCATGATGGCTGGCTTGGATCCTCCTTTTAAACATCTAATTCTCCCTGTTCACTGTATAAAGAGCTTAGGCCTCCAAAGAATAGAGGAGAATTACATTTTGAAAGCTAAATATCTGTGCTACACATGACTGTGCTGAAAACCACTAAGTCTACTATATCTTGTTGCTGATGGGAGCCTTAGTGACTTCCTCAGCTAGCAAGCTGCTAAATTTTCTGTTTAAGGGCTGTATGTATTATTTACTACCCATTTGCCTGGGGTTTTGTTTGGTTTTAGCTGTTTTCAGATGGCTTCAAAATAGGCCAAGACTAGAATCAACTTTCTCTTCAATCCAGCAAGCAAAACCCAATCAAGACAGTAGTAGCAAACCAGAACAGAGAGCATAATTAATGTGACACGTGCTCCCTCCCAACGCAGAGAGCTAAGGTATGTGTTTGGGATTGCAACTCAAATCTCTAAGTAACAGCTCAGTGCAATAGCCCTAAGAAACACTGCAGGCAGTGCTTTGAAATCCCATCATTCTTTTTAATTTCAAAAAGACATGGAGCATACGGCTAAATATGAGTCTGCATTTCCTTTCCCATATAAAACATTCTAAAAATGGCTTAATTCTGGAGAACAGTGTTTTCCTGTGGAACAATATATACTGTGAACATATTCCACTCTTATCCCTTCCCCTCCACTGATAAGTGGTGGGAAAGGGCAACTCAGAAAAAATGTCATCCCATATCTGTCTCCCACTCAGCGTACACTAACCCAATTCTCCAAAATCTCATCACAGTGTTCAGCTCATTACATTCAGCTGAAGGATGAGAACTGAGCTGCACCACTAAAGGCGCACAGTTTGTGTTTACCCGCAAGAACACTGTATGTAGTGTTGCTTACAACATACCCCGTAATACGGAAGCATTCTTGTTGGCAGCTTTGACAATTTATCTATTCATATCAAAGTGAAACAGAGGCTGTTTTAAAACTGTTGCTCCTTGTCCTAATGGGAAAAGAAGAATATTAAAAACTATCTTAGTGAAATCTCTGTTGTCATCAAAAGGTCGTTGATTCAACAGACAAACAACCTAGTGTTAATGATTTAACAAAACATTTTTCACACAGATTACATGCTCATCCATCACTATATAATATTTTTCACATCAATGATTTTTTTTTTAAATTAATTACAAATAATTGTGTGCAACTCAAATACAGAGCTTAAGTAATTATGCTTTTACCTAAAGAAACAAATTTAAAACACAACTAAAAAAATTTAAAAATGTTGCCATTGTTTGAATTTAGACTAATTAATGGGAGAACTGTCTTAAAAAGAGGACAAATTTGTTGAACAATTTGTTCAGCAGTCTCCTGATTTGACTAAAGCTATATGCAAACACATTGGCTTGGATTTCTTCACTCCCTTGTCTCTTTTTGAGCAGGTAACGAGCATGAGGGAGAGAACGTAGAAGGCTATTCTTGACTTCATGACAGTAAGTATACCACCACACTCCTACCAAGTAGTATATGAAATAAACATGACACATTATTTTAACCATTCTAAATTTAAGAGAAATGAAACTCATACAATAACCAAAATAGTAAAAAGCAATTAAGACTGCTTAACTTACTTCAAAAATAAGTTTTTCAGCTCAAGAAAAGTATGTTAAGAATATCTTGATTTTGATATTGTCAGCATAATATAAAAAAACATATGCACATATCATTGAACATACAGAACCACAAAATGGGAAGCTTATCTCTTTCTCTAACTGGAAACCTTTAAACAAAATATCCCCCGTGTTTTCTGAAAATTAAAAAAGGTGTATTTATAAATGTGTGTTAATAACATAACCTCAAATACAAGCTCCATATTATTTGAAAGTTACATTGACATTATCCTGCACTATTTCTGATAACTTTAAAAATACTATATTGTTTTCAAGAAATTAAAATGTGTATGATTTATCAAAGCATATACAGTCAACAGTGAAAGTGATACTGGAAATGCTTCTATGCAGGCTTTGAAAATATTTCGTAGATAAAGTCAAAATCTACAAGGTAAAATCCAGCAAACCCCATCATCATTAGACAAATTTAGCAGTTTCAGTCACAAGCATGTATGCATTCATCCATAACTGATGATGGCAACACACTTGTTTATTATGTATGAAATATAAGATTTATGGTCTAGCTAACCATTCGTTTTAGTGCTTTTAAGTGGTGGGTAGGTGACTGTTGCTATTAAAAAAATTTGAGTGTTGAAAATGTTGACAGTTAGGTAAGGTTCTTCTTATTTGTATTGTTTTAAATGAAGGCTCCTGTCATATAGAGTAGAGCTAAATATAGATAGTTGTTCTAACTATGAGTCTACATAACATATGGGTGACTGATCCAAAACAATGTTATATAGGTGGTATAAATTTAAAATCATTCCCTGACATCCTACCTACAGGTGTAGAAAGCAACAAAATTAGGTAATTCAAAGAAGTAATTTCCATACACCAGTAGACACAGAGAGAGTATGAACTGAACTGTGCATGCATTTCAGTAGAGGAATTGTCTCATCGCAAGATATTTGAAATAACACTTTTCTATCTGTGATTCATTTCCCACTTTTTAAATTTGATTGTATCTTCAGCGTGGGAGGTTTCAGGAGGTATAATACTGCAATTCTAGAGACTTTTGTCAACGTTTGTAGTAAGTTGTTACTATTTACTAACAGGTTGCAGTACTACTAGTCTTGTACCAGGTAACAGTCTAAAAATCACAGGGCTAGACATGACTAAGCACTGCTACATTCTGCTAAGCTGATAAATCTGGGCACTTATGTATTAAATAAAATACAGAGGCTGATAGCCAGAATAATTTCAGCAGTTGCATCAATAAGATCTGAACTACATGTATGCTTGTACTTCTGTATATTTTTGGCTCAGTGACTTGTTTCCAGGAACAACGACCAAAAAAACAGAGAATATTTTCTATTTATCTTACAGATGCCTCCAGAAGGCGCCAGTCAGGGCTGGAGCTCTTTTGTGCTATGTAAACACATTTATTCCTATTCTAGATATATACAGAATGACTGGACATAAGTTCACCCCTATACAATAATTTGCAGGATCAGCCACAGATGGTAAATTCTCTGCCCTAAAGGATCAGAATAAAATTCACAGGAGCTTTGTCACTGACCTCTGACAGATCAGAAAGAAGTCAAAGAAATTCTTGTCTTACAACTATTTCAAATGTAACAGAAATATAAAGTAGCAGTTGAAAAAACTTAAATAAAGCATGATTTAAACAAATGGCCCAGATTGCTCTGAAGTCGGTGGTGTTCATTTTAAGATAATTACATAAACTATGAGCAGTTGCCTGGGCACAGACTCTTCATGATACTGATTCTACTAAAAAGCTCCTTCCCAACCAATCTTTGCTCTTAGCTGATGTATTTATGAGAGCAGTATTTAAGGATCTGCACAAGATTTATAGGCCCATAGCATGAACTCTTGTCAGTAAAGTCTTAATTACTTTCAGAAAAATGGAGAATGCGATAACCATGTTTATTCTTATAACCTTTTTTTTTTTTTTTTAACTAATCAAATATGGTTTAAATGATTCACTGGGGGGGAAAAATATTCATAAAAGCTCTACAAGACAGTAATTACTGAAGGAAGTATCAGAAATTTGCAGCTTTCCCAGTAGCAGAAAATGCCTGTCCCATTTCTGGAAAAAAAAAATCCAACCCAACCAAAAAAAAAACCCAACTAAAAAAACCCAACCTGGCATAGACCAACATTTCTGGCATTTATAAATGTCTGCAGTGTCACCCAGAAAACAGATAACTACTGTATAGTGTATTAAGATCCTCAGTCCAGCTGGTCCATTTTTTCTAAACTTTAAAAACCATTTCCAAAAATACAAAGCATTTTTAATGGATTTCAATGGTCTCTTTCTTCTTTTACATAAAATCACTCAGAAGAAGGATGTTTTCTTAAAAACAATCTGCTATCCAGGTCCACCCTCCCAGGCATGTCCCTTGGAGCTGTTCCCAAACTATCCCCAAAGCACTAGCGTTTCAGCAACTGGAATGACAACGTCTTTTTAATTGTTTGAGATCCTGCAGGCTTCTATCTGAGAACAAAGCGTGCACATAAAGCACATTCTATGGCTATGATTCAAGTTCTTTTGAAAATAAATGATATATTGAAACAATGCTATGTTATACAAAGCAGTCTATCTGACACTGGATGCTCAGCATTACACCAAATTGTAGCCAAGTTCATTTCCCACCCATGCAATTGGACATACTAGAAGTGCAATAAAGCTTACATAAAGCAACTTTTTCATTATATGCTACCTAAAGCATTTGGTTGATGTTTGAAGAGACTTTACCACAAAGAAGAAAAGATGAAGTCTGTTTAGCAATGGACAAACAAAATAATGAATCCAACACAAAAGTCTATTTGATGATCAGTAGTGATACATTTTAATATGACAAGAACAAGGGAGTATCTAATGAAGTTCAAAAGCAATATATTTAAAGCTGATAGAAGGAAGTACTCTAACACAATATGTAATTAACCTACAGTCTCATTACTGAAGCATATCATTGAGGTCAAGAGCTTAGTAGGATTCACTAAAAGAATTAGGAATTATAAGCCTAATGAGGACATTCATGTACACATCAGACAGGATTTCTGAGGACATATAAAAAGAGAAAGTTTCTCTTACAGATTGGTTATTCTTTAATTGTCTTTTCTGAAGATTTGATAATCTTATTATACATCTGAGCTGAAATCCTGACTCAACAACACGAGTAAAAGAGCCACTAACTTTCGTGGAGTAGGATGCTTATCTCTGGCACTGGCAAGATACCAAAGAAATTGCACAAATACTCTGATTTACAACATGATGATTTAAATTCCTCTAATTAAACCAGTAAAAGTCATAATGTAAATGCTTTTAGAGCACTTTAAAGCTGCTTAACTACACATAACTTTGTTAGTAAATTACAGAATTAAGCTAAGCGAATTTAAACAATCTCTAAATGAAGTTTGTGTATTTATAAAGACACAGCATTACTTCCCCATGGCCCTTACAAAACAGCACTGAGGTACACCTCTTCCCTCATTTATCCCTCCTTAGTTCTTGTATCAATCTACCAATTATTAATATTTTTACAGGCCAAATGGCTCAGCTATAATGTAAACTTGGTAACAATTGATTTTGTAATCTAAAGGGTTTGGGCTTTTTTTCTTTTTTTTTCCTCAGAGTTGGCATGCATTTCCCAGGCAATATAGAGAACATCACATTTATTAAATTAAGCCTTGGGCTTTCAGAAGACTTTACAAAAGGTTATGTTTGTAATCTTCAGTGTTTATTTTACTATGAAACCAACACATTCAGCAATAAGTCAGATTTACTGTGAAAATAAACACATTAGGACCTTATAAATAGCTGTTAGAAAAGTTCCGTATGGTCTGCCAAAAGCCCCAAATGATTGGTTCATGAACTTTTCCTCTGTATGCTCTAATGGCTTGAAAAAATTGTTTATTTTTGACTGGTTATGAATAGATGAGGATTATATTTCATCTACAGTCTCCATTAGAGTATCAGGATTTAGAAAACTTCCAAACTTTTAAGAAACTTACATTAAAAAAAATAAACTGTTGACAGGAGCTATACATAATGGAATGGCAAAGTGGAGTGTTATTTTAAAGCTGCATTTACTCACTGAGTTTCTCAATTTACCTGATTATATCCCCTAAAAAAATTATATATATATCTATCATTGCTCAAAGATACTGCAAGTCTAAATACCTATAGCAATCGCTGCAGCATGGGTTAATGCAAAGAACTGCATTAATAATAAACTTGATGCTCCATCAAGAAGGATCTTGCATTGCCTTATACTTGCAGCAAATATGCTTTAACAAGCGTAGGAGTCTTTTGGTGAGAGGTTGGACACATATCTAACTGCACATGACCCCTGCATCCTTTGGTATGCGATGCCCTCACAAACTGGCTCCCTGGGAATAGCAATGCTTTCCCCAGAATCAAGGAAATCAGCTGTCATTTCCAAATCACTCAGATCTTTTCAGATCTTTCCAGCACACTGTCTGCACACAGACCAAGATGCTACCTCCTAAAACCAGGATGGAGAATTGTTCCTCTGAAATGCAGCCATCTTGCTACAGCTGTGCAGAAAGATCAAAGACCTCATCCTCAAACCTTTAACAGGTATCTGAAAAATTATATTCCAGTGTTTCTGCGAGTATGAAACCAGCTGTCGCTACTTTAATAAAAGGCATATCTGCATGGAGACTGTATTAGGGAAAGGTTTCTCAATAGTGCGAATACAGCAATAACAGAGAAAGACAGAAAACATTTTTATTTCATGAAAACTGGAGGCTTGGTATTATTTTCCTCATTCAACACTAGAAAAAGAAATCAGTTTCTCAATGTTTTTGAAGGAAATAGAAGAGATGGAGAACAGCTGAGAGCTCAGCAGGCAAGACATGCCTTGTGACAGGGAAGGGCCACCGTTGCCCACTGTGGACCAAACATTTGAATCTAGCACTTCCCTGATCCTAGGCAAATGCCTTGTCAGTTCTAATTCTCAAAACTGTTTCTTTTTGTATGTATAAAATAAACGCAATCTGCATTGGACTGGTTCAACTGAAAACACTGCCAACTCACCTCAGGTACAGCAGTGAGCCCCAGTAAGCCCCTACAATTCCAGCCACCCCTCCCACTGAAAGTGTTACCAATGCATTTATACAAAACTTTTCAGTTTTGAATCAGAGAAAATATCCCCTCCCCAGTTTTGAAAGCAAATGTATGACTCCAGTGTCACCTGATATGCATCAGAAATTAGATGACATTCCAACTATGGAAAAATCCATGCAGCAGAATTCCTCTTAAGTGAACAGAATTACCTCCTCCAAAGTAAAAGGGTCTTTTTTTTTTCTTCCAGTTACTTTCACATGCTAGAGCAGATGTCCCACATTTTGTATTAGTTTCTGCTTGAATGAATAATGGAGACATGAGTACTTGTATAAACAGGGAAAGGTATTTAATGAACATATTGTACATACTAAAGAGGCTGCTTTCTGTTGGAAGAGTGTAGAATGCATTCTTCCAAGTGCATGAAAATCCCTTATTAATGATGCATGAGTTTTCTATGAATTGGGCCAGACATAAACTGTCAACTGCATTTAAAACACAGAATCAAACCTGATAATTGCTCATTTCAACATTATAAAAAAAAAAAAAAAAGAAAGAAAAATCCAAACCCTCACAGAAAACAGAATATGTCTAAAATAATAGTATTTTTAACATATTTTTTCATTAGAGATCATTTGTTTGCATTTCTATTTTGAAAATTCAAGCCTCCTGGTCCCAGATGAATGTGTTCCTCTAGAACTAAAATTTGTTTCATTGTGTTTTCATTCATTTTCATTCTCTTCATGAGCAACAGTGACATTTGAAAAACCAAAAGAAAAGGACAGAGTAGTCAGAACCTCATATTTACAGCATATTTTTAGCATTTGGCACATTGGACACAGTTTTCTGAAAGATATTATTAGATTTGTCAGTGAGTGTCCTGCTGCTTTTTCAGGACTCTGTGGGTTCAATCTACAAAGGCGAGTGTTGGGGCTCTGAATGCCTAGCTGCAGTCAGAGCCCCGAGTGAAGCACTGTGGCTTCCTACTCAATAGGAACTCAAGAACTACCAGACAGGATGAGACTAAAAGTCCATCCAGCCAAGAGTCCTGTATCCAACTGTGGCCAGTAGTGGAAACTCATAATAAATGCTTATGTGGTACAGAGTGATGCCTCCCTCATGTACTGCTTTGAGTTGGACGCACCACATGTATTTCATCATCATCCAGACATCGAGAGGAGACAGCAGTGTGCCCTGATACAGGGATTACACAGACAGCTTGCTGACATGATGAAACAAAGCTGGCTGATGTAATGGGAGGTTGCTATGACTTCTCATGGCTACTGGGAGATCAAAAGTATGGCAGCAAGAACAGTAGGTGAGAGCTACATTGTCCCACTCAAATGGTTACCAGCATTTCAGACCTCTCACAGTGCATGAATCTGTGCAAAGAACTTCTCCATCTCTCAAGCGAATTCATAGATAAGGTAGGCTGTACCAGTTTGAAGAAGGCATATTTTGCAAGCTACTAGCATGGGCTACCAAAACCAGTGACATAAATTTGGCTCAGTAGTTTGAGACTAGCAAGTCAAACAGCGGGTGTTGTGCTGACAGATATTTGGGTGACAATGACTTCTGGATTTCAATCATAGCGGAAGGTGAGGAAATACTAGAATTCACAGCTGGCACTCCCAAACTGTGCAAGATTCTCCCACAGTCTGTTCCCACAGAGTGCAAATTCTTTGGTTAATCAGAAATAAAACCACTCATCATTATGCAAGCTTCCTTCACATTGGACTGCAGGGAAGGCACTTCCCCCATTCATGGCCTTTAATGCACAGCTGCTCTCAAAGGAAAGATGGTGACAGGAATCACAGTTGTCATCAACCTTCCAAATATTCCCCTCAACCAGGTATTTACGGACCTTCTTAATCCCTGACATTGAGGCTGTCCACTCTAGAACTCTTCATCAAATTAACAGTCACAACTTTGTCGGTGACGCATTCAACAGCATTTCCTGACTTGCACACAACCACAAACTGAAGCCTTAAGGTTACCAATTGCCTCTGTCATGCAAAAGAGTACCTCTAAAGCCAGGAAAAAAAGCTCAGAGATAACTCAGCAATGTTGTATTGACCTTTTTTTTAAAGTAAAGTATGTGACAAGCATGTTTACCTCACAGCAGACACTTCACCAATTGGCTGAACAAACCTGTATTTCATTTTATGTCTTCAAGTTGCAGAATTTGTAATTTCTAAATATTTTTGTAATCTACTTCGATTTCATTATAGACAGTTGAAATTTTAACATTAAACCACGGTGTAATCTGCTGGTTAATAAACAAATGAAAAAACAAGCAAAAAGTTGCTAGATAGACCTAAATTATATGCATACCTGAATAAGAAAGCATCACCAAAAATATTTATACCAGGGGAGCTGCTATTGAATCTATATGTAACAAATAAATAAAAATTGTTTAGAATTGTAAATATTTTCTTAAGATGAGAAACTATTAACTAGCTGCTTGACCAAACACTTCAGGAAGGTGGTAATTTGCCTTACCCATCAGTTAAGAAACTGAAAACATTTCATGGATATTCTCAACTAAGTAGCACATTTATGTAAGATAAAACACAAGTGAAAATACAAGGGTTTAGACACAGAAACTATAAATACATGATGTGGCTGACATTACTCAGCTACATAGATTCTCAAAATATGGTGTGGACTTTTTTTCTTTTTCCTCCCAAAGAATACATTCAAATCCATCCATCTGTTCAAACAAATCTCACAAAATCAAAAAGCTCTTGTATCTCACTTCTAACAGACAAGTTAGTAGGATAGAAAAGTCTTTGAATTAACCTCTTGGTTTTAATGCTTGTAAGTAAACTTGCATATGGTTTGGGAAAACTTATTGTTACCTAATACAACACATGCTGAGGAAACAAAAGCAATCAGAGACAGCAATGCTCCCTTCATGATTTCTTTTGCACAGGACTTTTCTGTTTCTTCCTAACCCCACTGTTCATTGTTTTTGTACAGACACTCGTGTATCTATTTTAAAATCTATAAATATGAAGTATTTAAACAGCAGCCCTGTAACAGTTATTACTGTGACCTAGAAACAGAAGCAAACAGGTTCATCACAGTAATTAAAGATGAGCAAATAATATTTAATTCAGATGTTTTATTGGAAGGACTAGGCTTCAGTGCCTCAGTCATAGAGCAGCAATATCTAGGAACAAATTAATAGCGGCCAATCAAGTAAAAAGTTATGCAAAGACAACATGACCTTTTATTTTCTAAGTATTTATAATTATTTTTTAAAATACTGAATAATAGTATAATTATATACAAATATATAGAAACTATGATCAATTATACATACTTTATGACAATAGAGGAGCAACAGAAATGCTCTAAATTTTGTATTGCTGTCTTTCATATCCAATTATGGGCTCTCCTCTGAGTGAGTGACCACCATCATTAACTGAATTCCAATTTCACATTGATAAAATTTATCCTATTAAAATAAACCTACAAAAGGCAACTTTCATTGTTTCTTTACAATCACCCATGAGGGAAGGGAAAGGGGGATCAATCTATTTCTACTTTAATCGATAAGCTCTTTAAATGGCATCCCCTGTGTTCCTCACCAATGCTGCTCTCTGAAGAACCATTCTGCAGTTTTACTCAACCAGAGACAAAAAGAAAGCCAGTAGTTTTCTTTTACCACACAGAGCTGTATGCCTTTTCTGTGCACCATCCACTTAGACCTCACCACCATGACCATTAACTAGACATAAGTAAAATCGTTTATACATCTCAACATTTTCTGTAAATAGTGGTAGTAGTACATCTGTTCTGTTCAAACAGACCAATAACATCAAAACAGATTTTAAACTTCGGACAGTTAGGAGAGAGTAAAGGTTAAATATTGATTGACAAACGATTAAATCAAAATGTTTTAATTGACGTCTTATATTTACAAGCTCAACAATCTTAAGTTACCCACTAATAAACAGTAATTCTACTGTGTCAGAAACCCTAGCAAACTGCAGATGAGGTCCATATCAGGACCAGAAAGTGGTTTTACTCAGCTGCTCCCTTTAGTGGCTCTGCCTAGGGAAGCACAGTTTAAGGCTTGGACTTTTCTTTTCTAGAATATTACATGATACTGCAGTACATCTGAGTGCAGTACACCACTTTAAGAACCAAGTGCCCAAAACAAAAGGCTACACAATCAAACAAATATAGCAGTTTTATATATGCACAACTTCTCAATTTTACTTATTTTAAAAGAACCAACCAGGCTATTCTACAATGTAAAACTGAAAATTTACACAGCAAGTTTGCCATACATCTATCGAATAGTTAGTCGGTGTTTTCACAGTAAAACTACTAAAAGTATTCGAAGTATTGTGGTTCCAGGCATTTTTGCAGACTTACATAAAAGAGAGGGTTACACCCCGCAGACCTCTGAAATTTGTACAGATGTTCTTACTTCTTTCTATTTAATCAGGCCATGCCTATTACTTAGCAGAAAATATAATTTGAGAGAAAGTATTTTCATGCCTTAATCACATTAGCTGAGTTCCAAATGAATTGCTACCTTTAGGCATTACTTTTAGTCCCAGACAAAAGGGTTGCTTGGCTTTTCTTTCTTTCTTTTTTTAACATGATCCAATCACATGTATCAGAATACTAATATATGAATAAAATTCATAAATAATGAAGAACAAATAAAATATAAAGCACATGCTAAAAAATTTTATAAATACATTTAAATCAATACAAATTTAAAATACAAAACTTTTAATAGTCAGTAAGGAGTGGATACATGGCACATCTATTGTAATGTCTACTGTTGTCAAAGATACTGTGACAGATACATCACCCTAGTCACAGATATTTACAAATGTTACTGCTATTTTCTATCTCCATGGTGTTTCTCTGATTTTATGTGATCTTAAGAATCTTCTATATTAGCATACATTTTAATTGACTAATGATTTCTATATGCCATTTTCTCATTAAAAAGTCTCTATAATTTTAGACAGTAGAAAGATAGTATTTCTTTGGCCCTCCGAACACTGAAACCTTGCACAGAGTTAACTGACACATTTAGGATTCTACTGTAACTATTAATCAAAACAAAGCACTGGTAAAAGTTTCTTCATTGACTCCTGTTCAGCTGTGGCTGAACATGACAGACAAAGCCAAGACATCTGTGGCATTCAGTGCAGGAAGCAACACTGCCCTTCATTTTGACCTTTTTTATCTCTGCTGTATTTACAGAAGGAACAAATTTCAAATGCAATTAATTTCTTAGTTTAGAAGAACCAAAGTCAAATTTTAAATCGTAAGTCTAAAATGTGTTTTATGGATTAAAATATGTGGTGGTAGAAAAAATAATATTAATCAAGTTTTTAAAAAGAAGCAAATACAAAGCATGTTGCATAAACTGCTAGAGTGTGTACTTCATATTATTTGAAAACCAGCGTGCTGAAGGTTATTAGAGCCAAGATGCAGAAAACATAACAATCTCCTTTGGAAGGCTACATATCAAGAAACTAGCTGCTGCCATTCAGTTTGCCTGAGAACATGTAGGTATAAAATCATTATGAAAATGAAAGGAGTTAAATCCAATTTTCAAAATGAGGGGTGGGCTGGAAATGAAGGGTTTTCTAAGTAGAAGAATGTTTAGGAGGAGAAGGTAACTAAGAATTACCCAGCTAGCATCAGGTTGTCAACTGTGAATGCATTAAATCAGTGAGATGCAAAAAGTCTGAATCATAGTCAAAAGATGAAAATTGAATAGCTTGAAATATTTTATATTTCTGTACAGCATAATGAATTTATATCTGTCGCTACCAGGAAGTGGGATACAAAGTCGACATCAGGTGATAAAGGTCAGGAAATACAAATCAGTCTAATAGCGCTTTTGTCATATTTTCCATATTACATACTACCAAGAATTACTTCCCACACAGTTTTGCTTCTTTACTTCAATATTCCACGTATACACAACTTCCTGCCCTAAAATCTGGCTTGACACAATGGAAAACCAAAAAAAAAAAAAAGTTTCAAACTCTTTCAGCAATTGTAAATAGAGTATAGGTCCAGAATAAATTTATAACTCTGTTTCAGATTTAGTGATAGCTGCCCTCAATGCACATACATGAGGTGCACTGCCACATTGAGTACTATATTTAAGGTCTGCTTCTACAAAATTTAGTTCTCACTTACAACTCAGGGAATAACGAATGGTAGTTAAAAATTGCATAAAGATGACAGAGAAGAGGAAAACAGAAGGCAAAGAACAAACACACAAATTATTTTACCTTGACAGTTTCACTATCCAGAATATTCATCTGTCCAAAATTTTCAGACATCTTAGAGTGCACGTAACAGATCTGACACTTGAGGGACACACTGAACTCAGCAGTGTTTGGCTTGCACAAAGCTCAGCATATGCCCAGAAACTTGACCCACTGGATTTACTGCACGTATACAGATCAAAAACAAAGCACATGTTCATCCAGTTTATGGATTCATATTTTTGCCTGGGGTTTTCCAGAAAAAAAATAGAGCCATGCATTGTGGCTGTAGCATTGCATCTTCACCATACTGCTCACTGGCACTTGGTCAATTCTGGGTTCCTGTACAGCTATCAAACCCTCAAGTTTCAAGTTATGACATCTGTGGCAATGGTATTTGACATAATGAATATAACAGTACTAAATGCAGTAAAACTATACTATAAATCAACCTGCATAAAACAAAATACTGACTGGATTTTACATACCGGGGGCGGCGGGAAAGCAGCCCACAAAACACTTCTTACAGTTTTTTATGTTGGCATTGATGCAAACTGTAAAAGCAATAGTGACCATAAAACAGGATATAGAATCTAATCATAGCATTGTCTTCCCCTACTACATCTTTTAGAGTTTTAAAAGACTAATTTTATATAAATGCAATTACTTTTACTTTTTAAAGCTATCTTGTTAACTGCTCTCAAGAGCATGTTCCAACATGAGTTTTTTAAGGAGCAGCTAATTATGCATTTCCACTACTTTATTACTTTGCATGTATGCACACCACATAGAAAATTGCCCACAACCCTATACCTTAGCTAGTAACCTACTTGCTTTTCTCCTATTTAGGTCAACCATCACGAGTATTCAAGACTAAGTTTGAACTTGAATTACCTGAAATACTTAAAGAAATGTAGGAAACTCCCGTATTTTAAAACTTTGCGTTTTAAACTGTGTGAAAGTTCACAGGCATTAAAATCTGAAAACCTGTATACAAATGTTTGGAGAATACCAGAAATTCCATTCCATATGAAGAACAGAGACAAAATGTGAAATATTTTAGAAGTAAATTGAAGCTTGGTCTCACCAGGAGATCTACTGGGCAAACATTCATTAGAACTGAAGGACTTGCTATCAAGCAACATCATCTTATATAAAAAATAAGCTTGATCAGGTTTCCACATCCCATCCTCTTTCCTGTAAATATCCATCTAACCACTGTGGGTCATCAATTTCAGTACAGTCTCTAATTTAGGGCAAAGCGAACTGCAGAGTGTACATGATGGAAACTTCAGTTAGTAAGTGAGATAACGTGTAGTTAATACAGAGAAATCCATTTCCATCAAGTTAGGACTCTTTGCAATATCACAGGATGCTGGTTTTCAGAAAGACTGAGGAGCCCACATGCAGTACTGTACTCATCCCTATGTGTATTTACTTTGCTGTCACTCACCTGAAAATTTATTAGCTCTGAATCACATTTCTGAGGGCTCCCAGGTCCAGCAGAGCTCCAGCGCACATTTTGAGCTCCAGCTTTGTGCCACACAAAATTGATGCTGCTTCTGAATTCACAGCTGTCAAAGCCACATAGCTACACACATATGCTTCTCTGCTCAAACTAATACATATTGCAGAAAGAATCTGCAACTCACATTATCTACTCATGGATAAATAAAAGCTGTCCATATTTAAATGAGAGGAGCACTTTCAGGGATCAGCAAAACACTCTACAGGAGTCCCAAACAAGGAAAAAGGAGCTTAATTGACAAAAATTTCATGAAAATAGTTAAAATGGAAAGGCTAAAGACAGAAACAACTATCTTCTCATTTACTGAACATTCATAGTATTCATTTGAAGTAGTATTTTCTGGAAATACAGAAAGCAGAATATATCTTTTATGTTAAAATCAACACTTTCTATTATACATAAGACGTCAGTCCAGTGAACAGGGTAATTGCTATACTGTCACGCTGTTTCATTATAGTAGTGGAGAACCTACCTTAAAGCAATATTTGGTTTCTTTTTTTTTTCCCCTCTATGTACACTAATCATCTTCCCTAAAATGACTTTTTTTTTTTTTTTTTTTTCTTTTTTTTTTTTTTTTTTTCTTAGAGACAGTCTTCTCAAGGGATGGAAGTAAATAACATAGCAAAGGAGTTATTTCTTTAGGGGATAGAAGGTGGAGGGTTTCCCTCCCCATATCAAGGTAACATGACAGATTTCATAAATTGAGGAAATGAGCATAAAATTCAATCAGTTTTCCCATATAAAATACTATTAATGATATATTAACTTATATAACCATGACCATCTCAAAAAAATTTCCAATTATATGTTGGAAGTAATCTTTGAGATTGACATCATTAATACCAATGAAAATTAATGGGAATTCCACAATGTTCTTTAGCACATCAGCAGAAGAACATTCCCCAAGGGAATTATTAAGGAGTGCCTATATTTAGCAGTGATAGAAAACTGTTAGAAAAAAGCTAGCACTTAAGCAGTCCTTACTGATACTAGAAGTTCACTTCCTCCATTTTTCTTTTAAGGCTTTGTAGAAGAAAGGCAAGGGATAATTTTTCATTTGTTAACATGACAACTAAAATCTGATTTGGAATACATGATTCTAGGAAAGTTGGCTATAACCAAAATGTAATCAGCAAAAGAACAGATGATACACAGTGCTTCAGTGAATAATGCTTTCCTGTGGTTTGAGTACAGCTGGAGTAGAAGAATCTTTCAGCAACTTCATCTAAAACTGAATTTGCATTACATTCGTCACCCTGTTAATGACTACAGAGAAACAGGCACACACTTGTTCAGGTCCGAGGTTCTGCCTAGAGACTTTTTTCTTCCTTCTCTTTCCTAATTTAGGAAAGACTCTGTTTTCCATTACTTCCAAATTGTTTGACCAGTAAAACAACAGAACACTGGGCAAAAGATCCCACAGTGCAAAATCTATCTAAAGTGGTAACTTTAACTATATATGAAATACCAGCAGATTTTCCCCATTTTCCATCTGTAAAACCTTTGCATTTTGTAATCAGTCTTCTCCCCTGGGACTTCAGTGAGAAGGTGAGTGCATTGAGGGGTACGAGTGGGTGGTTGGGAGCACAAAGGTATTCACATGTTTTTCCACACCCTCTGTTCCCATGCACTTCCCCAACTACTTTCTTTTGCGAGTCTGTATATATAGCTGGCTAGGATTAATTTAAAATTCCTCACTTAGACAATGCATTCTTGCCCAAGTGGTACACAGCTGCTTCAGTCATGTGGAATATTTTGCAGGAGGCTGGTGGTTCTTACAAGTGGACATCTTCCCTGATATCTGCTATAAATTAGCCTCTGCATTCAAATAAAGAGAGTTTTATTGCATTGTTTGATGAGTTTCCTTGTGAGAAAATGTAAAGTAAAAAAAAAAAAAAAAGGAAAATTATCCCAACCACACCATCCTGAGTGTATTTCTGGGAATTGTATTTGCGAGCTTAATAACGAACAGCAGTCTTTTGTCAATGGAAATCTTGCTTCTGTTGAGAAACCAGGGAAAGGGAAATGGTAGGTGGGTGCATTTTATCTATAAAACCATAGTCTCATAGGTATCAATGGACATGGTTATATAACATTAATATATTGCCTTATACATTATTTAATGCATTCTGTTAATAATATTGTTTATTAGTGTAATATATGTGTAACTGAAAACTATAGCCAGGTGTTTTTAGTGTTCATATTATCAAAATTTATGTAATAAACTTTTAAAAACATATTTGCTTGCAATGTTTTGAACAGTTAAACAGCTGCTTGAATGGGAAAACATGTAACTTCCTGCTACAGTGGTGCATTTTAATTCACAAATTCCTGATTTTATTTCCTTGAATTCAGAGTACCACACTACATTTAAAAAAAAAAAAAAAAATAAAAATCCAGAACTAATTAGTTTTTAAGACAAGGTCTTATTTTAAATTTCCACCTTATAAAACTTCATTGTAATATGAGCATATACACAGATGAGAAACTATTTAGGTCAGTTAACTGTCCAAATACATTTTTGCAAAGACAACAACAAAAGTGCTCAATACCATACCAATTAATACCAACATAGCTGTGTGGCTCATAACTAACAAAAAAATTAAATCAGACTTAAAGCCACCCACTGAGCTGAAAATATTTAGAATTACAACTGTAGCATGCTATAACGAAGGATTTCACAAGCTTTATATCCTTACTGCAGACAGCTCGTACATTAAACATCTGATGATGTGAGAAAAACAGAACACGCTGTCTGTGCAAAAACCTTCTGTCTAGTATAGAAACAAAAATAAATGTCACTGAAAAACCCTCAAACCTGTACGTGAAGCTACTTTTATTACACAGTATTGGCTTTATCTTCTGGGTGGCCAAGTAAACACTAGGGAAAAGAAAATGAAGAAGTTTTGCGAAAGAAGAAACATTCTCATTCCTTTGTGTTGGACTACTTGGAATACTACGTCTTCCCTTAAAAACTGGGTTATATTTCAGTATCTTGTAAAACCCTGCATACAACCTGGCACTATACACACCCAAGAAGGTTTGTCACACGCAAAACTCTGGCGTTTGAAAATATTTAAAAGGCAACCTACTGACATATGACAAATTTCCACAGACAGCAGCAGCTGCATGGCCTGGTGCTGTTGCCACTATTAACCTCAGTTACAATTTGATGGCTGAATTAAGTTGTCTGCCAGCAGTTCCAGCTGGCATAATACATTACTCTGTGGTGTCATGCTGTTTATCTATGGTCAGTGTTGTGACATGCTGAGCCCTATGTGTTTATCCTCTTTCTACAGATGAAGCTTAAATCCTGGAACCTCATGCAAAGCACCAATTTCTTTAAGTCATAGCCAATCCAAGCCTTATCAGTTCTAGTTTTATATAAATTTCATCAAAATAAAAGTTATAAACAAAATAAATTCTCTCATCTCTGCACACTGTGGTAACCAAACATGACAAGACTTGGGAAAAAGATGGTCCAAAGGCATTGCTACATGACACCTTGAGGGCAAATAAAGTTTCGTATATTTATATTTCCTGGCTTTCAGGTTTCTGCAAGAGCTGAAACAGTCCCTGGAAGATCAGTACAAACTCAGGGTAAGCTCCTGCAAGCTATTATTGGATGGCACCTAATCTTGATTCCACAAAGATGCACTAATTCCATACCACCTCCAGCCTCCATGTGTCCTGGATTCGAAGTACATTATTTGAAGATTCATTTGCAGGATACCAAAATGAATATAATTTGATCAGAGAGATGCATATATGTAAAGTAACAATTGTTAATTGTTACTTTGCTAATGCTCACCCTTTTAAAGCAAAGGTGCCCAATTTATTGTCCACAGACACAAGCAATCCACCCTCGTGTCCTGTTTCTTGAGGTGGGTCGCTGCAGAGGGATCATGCTGCAGACCTCCTCATCCTATGGCCACAGTAAACAAAACCTAACCTGCTTTCCCCATTATCAGATATCGCCGTACCAGAAATGGGAGAACTGTAAATCAGAGTGTGTTCATAAACTGTATTGCACTGAGTATTATATTTCTTTCTAGCACACTACGTTTGAAACTACATACAGCTATGGCTTCAAACAGATTTCAGAATCTGATTTTAAGAATAGTGATAGAGAAGCAATTCCATTGTCAAGGATCATTTTGAGATGCTTTGAGATGCTGGGAATACTTCACAGTGGTATTTTGACAAACAACTTGTTATTTGAGAAACAACTATTTCTCATCCTCTCTGGGGGAAAAAAATAAGGGACTTTCATATTGTATCATATATCCATCTTCACAAACACTAGTATGTTTATTACTGGGAAGCCTTATTTAGGTCAAAAATCCCCACAAACTAAAACCTGCTTCTTGTTCCATTTCAAAGTGTATTAATTTCTCTACTCAGTCTCCTTTCCTTAAAAATGGAAATATATTTTAAGGTGGATAAACCTTTTAAAATGTAGACAACAAAGAAAGGACAACCTTCCTGAGCAAAGCAAATCAATAAAAAGGATGGGACTTTATCCAGTCCTACAGTTGACTGCACTCATCACACAGTTCTGAAAACAAGAAAGAAAATCCTTTCATCAACAGTATACTAAACTCACAACTAAGCCACATTTAGTAGGTTTTGAGATTTTCCTGCAATATTAGTTTTTTACCTATACACTATTGTTAATGGCATTGACCTTTATTATTTCCCATAGTGAATCAAAACATGGAGGCTGTTACTTGTAGTCCCATGTGGAGTCAACAGGAAGCATCCTCATGTCTGCCATTCCACTGACCTCTCATCTCAGGATGTGACCAGACTCACTGCTTTTGCGGGCTCTTAGACTGGACACACTTTTTCCCCCTTCCTAATTACAGCAGCAACTATAACGAAACATTATAACATTACTAACTAGCTCCACCAAAACACAGGGCCTGATCACTTCTAAAAAGGTACCTTCTTTGCAGTTCCAGTAATTCTCTTTGAGCTGTTCCTCAATCCATATCAAAAGTTCAGAGAATAATCAAGAAAAACTCTTTAAATGCTTTTCTGAGATCAAAATTAGTTTTAAATGGAGTTTTGGTTTTATTATGTGGAGATTTTGGGGAAGAAGGGGGTGATGTCTTTCAATTAACATGAAGGAGAGTTTCCTAAGCAAGCAAAATGTGTAAGGAATGCAGATCGGAGCCCTTGAGGTATTTGGGGGATGGTGAGGGAAACAAAATTAAAAGTGGCTGAGGTGCCTCTGTTAAAACCATCTACTTTGTACGCACATGGACGTTTCCTCATTAAAGATTCATAAGGACTTTATAGTTTTAATGCACATGTGGCCACTGTTACAGTTCAATAGCCAGAACTCTTAACAAGAGGAAAAAAAAAAAAGATACTTTACTGTTTTTTTACTGACTCCCTTTTCATAGGAGATAGAAACCTTTTTTAAACTCCAAAGCACAGTTGCTACAAAAGCCTGCCATCCTAAGAAAAGTCTGAACAGATGAAAAACAAATCAGTATTTATGTTGTAATACATATTCACAACTGCTGCCCATTTTCTACTTCTGAATTTCTGCATTTTCTTGCCCCAACAAAGGACAAAATCATGTTCCTTAGTCACAAACAACTTCTACAATCTGTCGGTGAGGAGCACCTTGAATGGCTCCTTAGTTGCAAAGGATAATAAGGCAAAAAAATACATTAGGGAAAGGAAAGAGCAGCCCTTCCTATATTAAGTTGAAAGCTTGAACACAGAAGGCTCAGCACTGGATTTCTGTAGGTCAGTATAGGATAATTACAAATTCAGCAGAATCTACTCACTGTTTAAGAATGCACTGATTTTTTTTTAAAAAACATTTTTTTCTGATGCAGATTATATTCCAGTTCTACTACAGTCTGTTGTATTTCAAAAGTGGAGACATCTCTTAAAGAGCAGGCATAATGGGGATGTGTCTCACAAACTGAGTAACATTGAAGTCTCCCATCCTCGCACTTCATTTTTACTGGAAAGGCTTTCTGCTGCTCTTTTTCCTTGTCATTTTCTTCCGTGGTCCAAATGACCCATTTAACTTTTCAGGGGTTCCTTTATTTTTCTCTTTGCCAAAGAGCTATCTGCACCTGATGAAAAGCACTGAATTTAGATAGAAGACAGGCAGGCAGCAGCAAATCCTCAGCAAACTACCCAAGCGTGTATTAGGGACTGAGAGAGGACTGAGCAACATGTCTATAGATTGCTGGCATAGTTGTGCAAAGGAAAAGTTTTTCAATTTAAGCAAATAACTGTATAAAGATTGCCCTGCAGAGGGATTACAGGTTTTAACTTGTTTTTTTCCTCTCTCAGGACACTCCTAAATCATTTTTTCCAATGCAACACGGACCATTCACTCATTGGCTAGATCCCCGCTCAGGGCCGGGCAATGCATACGCAAAGCATATTATTTTTAAGCAATGTGAATTACTTCCTCCTCCTCCTTCACTGTGTGTAGCACGTGACTCCATCTGCAGTATTTGCTACTTATTCCAGGGATGAGGAAAACAAAACATCTAAACACAGGTTTCCAGCAATGTCCTAGGCCAGCAATGAATTTTTCAGCAGCTCTTTGGTATCCTCCCTTCTCACTGTGTTAGTATCAGCATCCTCTCACTCAGTCACAGGTGTCATGTATTTACCACTTCCCAGGCTATCTTCACTGTGGTACCAACCTAAATTTTCCAACCCTGCTCTTACCACCTTGATATTTATTTAACCTCATACTCCATTTTTCATGCTGCTATTTTTACCTTCTCTTTTACCCTTTCCACTAATCTTAAAAGCAAAGGCCTTAGAGTGCATTAAGTCTTAATAACAATATTATCATCTATGAAGATCATCTTCATTTCCAGTTTGGTTGAGCATGGATGGTACCCTGATAGTGGTTAATGTGCTATTTGGCTTAGTGCTGTGACACTTCAGTGCAGACAAGAAACTCAAAAGGTATTGCTCTGCACTCCATCCAGGACATGCAAGTCCCTGATAAAATAGGCAGCCTTCCTACACACTAATTTCCAATTCTGTCTACCTTCCTGTTATAATAAATCAAATGCTAATGTCTCTATATTAGTAAACTATTTAGTGTTCTCTGACTTTCATTCCCAGAACTATTTGGCAAGAAAATTCTCTATATCCCAAGATAATTATCTCACTACTGGCTTCAGGAAGACAGAGTATTTCTGCAGCAAATGACAGCATCTGTACCACATCAGGCTTCATTAGGGATTAATAATGGGTACTACTATTCTGCCAATGAATTTTCATGCTCACAATATCCTGCAGCTACATTAACAGTGACAGATCAGACAAAATACTTACAATAAATGTCAGTCACAAAAGCATGCAACTTAGCTGGTAGAAGCAACAAACTTTGGGGAAGACTGGAAAAATGTAAATTTGATCACTCTAAGTTTTTTTGATAATACACCTCAAACTTTTGCTCAATATATGCTTACTTCATTATATATTCTTGTGATCATAGCATGTTTATTATTAATTATTCCATGGGATTATACAAAATTTATTCATATGTTTATGCCCACATTAACATAGGCAAAGACAATGAAGCTGACAACTAACACTGAAGGATATTGTAAACAGTAAGAACAGTTCCCATTATGACACCTGGATTTCTGAGAAAAAGAAAAGAGGATATTTGATACTTCTCAGTATCAGGTATTTGATACATCACCATGAGGAAAAATTCCAGGTTCCTTATGATGGTATTCTATAGCCTATAGCCAATGTGACCCTTAAAACATTATTAAAAATCTTTTAACAAGCAAAATCAACATGAAAAGGCAGATAAACCTGTCGTCCAGTTGTCATTTCTTTTTAATCATTTTAGGCTTAGTATTTAATTCATACCGCTAAAATCATCTAATCTGACTTGCCTGTAGCAAATAATTATTTTAGCAATTAATGCTTGTAGTGCAAAGCTCTATCAGGTCGTTCAGAACTCTGAAACTGAAGTTTAGTCATACCACAAGACCAAATTCTGACATATGGCAAACTTTTTTTTTTAGGTTTTTTTTTCTTCATTTTTAGAAATTTTAGAAGTAATTATTTTTTGCCTGATTAGCTGTGCTCAGAAGTTTACTGTCTATGCAAAATTTATCTTTTAAGCGACAATATGATATTATCTTTTCAGGTAAGAAATTTCTTTTTTTATTAAATGCTTTGTAATCAGATATTAATTTATAAGGCATAATAAACCACTAATATTATAATTCCATCATCGTGTACAATGACTTGGTAATGAGAATTCTCATACTCCAGTCCCTAGTTAATGAGGTTACAATTTTTCATTTCATTCACATGCATTGCATTCAATTAACACTACTGTTAACTATAGTCTAGAACCCTGTACATATCTTTGAACCCCTTTCTCTAATTTTCTTTATGCACACAAATCTAACAAGTTACTGCAAGAATGACTTTTACTGGAAATATCCACAGTGTTGATACACAAACAGATTTAATGTACCAAGTGAATGTTAGATCATTGATATCATTGTTTAATGTAAAACTTTGCACAAATATAATGTATATTGTTCAAAAACCTCCACTTCAGCCAAATGAAAACAGATCATTATTGACCTGTACAAGACCACATCCAAAAGACAGGGACAACTCTCTGCCAGATTTCAAGTCTGAATATTTCAAATGTGAATGTAACAGTATTGAAGGAGGAGAAAGTAGCAGATAAAAATTTCAATTTTGCGTAATTTCTTTAATTCTCAGCCAAAACACTTTTCCATTTGTCCTCAGAAGGAACCCAGCTGCTTTTTAAGGAACCTCTAAGAAGTTAACACCAACTTAATCTAAAATGAGCCAAACAACAGTCAAAAGATCTGATTAAATTATTCATACTAGAGAGTAAAAATACAGAATTAGAACAAATCTGTACTAAGCTTTTGGAAGATACTTTTATACAGGGAAAGAGAACAAAAATCTCAAAATTAAAGTTTTAACCTTTTAAATGTTTCACTGGCGAAATAAATCCACATTTTGGAAGATTTTAAAGGAAAGTTTTGTCCAATCTATGTAATGTTAAATTTGCCTAAAGGATGGCAACACTAATTTAATGACAGTATCTATTCCATTCTAGGAAAATACAATATAGAATACTATGAAACCATTATAAAAATAGTGCATAAAACATATTTAGAAAGCATACTATGGTACAGTAAATTAGATGTTTTTCTCTAGAAAGGAATTGATGACCCATATTCATTATGTAAACAACCAAACCAAGAATGGGTACTCAAACTCATGAGGGTTCAGATTATATACAAAAAACAAAGCAACTGAGAAGTATGAGAGATGTGGAGAAACTGGACTGCTGAGCATTATTCTAAGCAGAAATCATGCAGATCAAACGATTCCTGATTTACTTGTTGCTAATGAAAATTGTGTTATGTCAGGAACAGACTGACCTCCAGCATCACTTCAGAGAGAGGTTGGTTTAGGTTAAGATAAACGATACTTCTTTGGCTCAGGTAAATAATCAATTTTGTGATGACAATCACTGATTAACTTTGAAAGATTTTTTTAAATAAATGTTACCTGCCAATAATAGACAAAAGAACCTGGAAACAGGCAGCACAAATCACAAAGGGAAGGTGCATGTATGTATACAGTTATCTTCATTACCTGAACCATAACCTTCCTCTGAAAGGTGTGGCAAACTCTAAACACCTCCATTGCCTCCATCTCTGAGAGAAGAGGAAGAAGGAGCAAGGAGGGGTCAGCAGATAATGACCCGCAGCCATGCCTTCTATTGTGTTTCTATCAGCCAGTTCTTGCAAATAAGAAGCAAAACAGCCACTTTCAATTTAACTCTATAAAGCAGGTAGGGTAAAACTAAATGGATACACTTAAGCAAATATAATAGCAAAGTCCTTATTTTCAGCAATATAATAAAAAGAAATAAGATTAAGAAAATACAAGTGAATAAGCCAGGAAATAAAGCTTATACATTCCCAAACAACATACAGAAAATGTGCATAGAATAGCTGACTTGCAAGAGGAGAAATGCCAGTAAAGAACAAAAAAAAAATTGTTTTGACTTCTAGCATTCTGGGATGTAGATAGCTTGCTGTGTAATTGGCCGATTGACTCTTCTGCTAACTTTCTGAGTGAGTTGTGGCGCAGGCAGGCTGCCTTCCTTCAGGCTCACTGCTGGCAAATCGGCAATGATATTAAACATACATGCGCATGCATTCTCTTTTTTAATTTCTCTGAATCCATGTCTCACACAGGAGCTTGAAACTTCAATGGGAAATGAAAGGTAATTGCATTTAGAACAAATATTGCCTAATTGGCAGAACGGTTCTGATCTATCAGTTCATACTCAGCTAACCTGGATTTATCCTAGCAACTGATGTAAATAGTACACTCCTGTGTAGCTCTAAGTTAGAAATTCATGATGATTTGTGCTATACTTAATGTCAGAATATCGACTTATGAATTGGAGGTAATACTACCAAAATAGTATTGCATATAAAAGGATTGTTCTCAAAGGCAAGATCGATACAAGTTTCCCAGCTCTACTTCTATCTCAATATTGAAACAAAAGAAGTACCATTTCTAGTTTTAGTTCAGCCTGTGGATTGAAGTAGGAAAGTCAGAAGCAGCTGCTCTCACAGATTACTCTTTTTACATTAGCCCGTTACTAAATTTTGACAGTAAAATCTGTAAGCCAGTATAAAAGGTTCTTTCAGTTACTGCAAGACGGATAATACATTGCATGATCCTGTCTGCTTTCTGCTGGCTCACCACACTTCATTAGGGTTTGTTTTTTGTATATCCCATATATCATCTTTTAAATGTTGTTGAACTACACAGTGACTTACATAGGTCAACAGAAAAGCTTTGGTTTCAGAAATTTTTCTCCATTTCATGGAAGTCTGACTGTGGATTACAAAAAAGTGCACATGCCGTTTACCCTTCCTAGCTATTTTTTAAGTTTTATGTAAACACAGTTAATAAAAACAGTCTTCACATCTGCTTTTACATGTGACTAACTTACCAGGGAAATTGGGAAATCAATGGGATTTCTTCATAGTGTACAACCAGTGACTTCAATAGTGTACACTAAAGCAACACATTTACAATGTCTGAAACATGCAAGTATTTAAATAAAAAGTGCACAGCTAATACTCTGTAGTTCATTAAAAATGCCAGAGTTTTACTCCACTGAACCTCAACCTCACCTAAGATGCATCAAGTATGTAAAGAAATGAATTTGCCAGGTTCACTTAGCAAAAGAAAGTGTGGCATACCTTGTGTTAGCGTGTTACACAAGTCGAAGCAACAGCAGCAACAATGACATGCTTATGCCGGCTTTTGCATATGTTGGCAAGAGTCCAAAGTCCTGAAGAGTTCATGCTTGGGTTGCTATGTCCATGTATACATCCTTCAGAAACTACGGTTCTATATTCTTTGTAGATTATCGAACAGAGTTTCACTTCCCAACCTGCACCTATCTTTTTTCCTAAAATTCTTATTAATGAAATGGCTGCTCAGCAGCATGCCAGGAAACAGGCTGTTCCTGTGAAAAACCGTGGAGTATTAGGGAATAACGCCTCCATAACAAGGAGGTGTGGAAAGCCACAAGGGCTACCGAGAGGCATTAGGTGGGCTGAAGAAATGAAACTGGGCTTATCTCACTTACGTGAGAATTAAACCCTAATTCTTCTATTGAGGAATTGTCACATGAAAATGTTTTACTGGATTTGTGGGGGAAAGCGGACCAAAGTAAGTAAGAATATAAGACTACATGTACACTTATGGAATTAATTATACAGGTACAGAATACTACACATAAAAATGAAATACCTGTCTAGGCAGGTTATTTCAACACAGTAAGAATAAGCGGACAGAAAGATGTGAGAACACAAATACAATGACAAAGGACAGTTGGCGTTTTTTATGATGCTATATGAATCACATGAATAGGAAATTAGTATTTCACCTAAAATCAGAGAACTTTGGGGAAATTTCAGTGAGACCTGAAATGAGAAAACAAAACTTGAGGACATGCATCCATTAGCACAGCAACTTAAGACAGAGGTAGAAAGACCAGAAATTTCCTTATGTCAGTATGAATGAAAGAAGTTCTGCTATTGTCAACCCTTCCAAACACCTAGGTGCCTTCCCATGTGGCGCATGTGTCCTCAAACTCTCTGCTAATATTTACGATTTTATGATACCAGTTCTCTATTTTTGTTAAATGTTTTTCCTTTTCTTGTCACTCCTCAACATAAATTAGAACAAGGCAAGCAGAAAAGTAGGAAGTGGCTGAATTGAAGGAGAAATTATGTCCAAACTATTAGCTAAAATGAATTTTCTCTTCTTACAGCGAAACAGAAGCTGAATACATTGAGTAGATAGGTATATATGAAACCAGAGAGCAGCTGCTGTGCAATGACATAGTCAATAGGGAAAAATAAGTGAAATGTCTTGTTTGGTTCTGAAGAAAGGCATTTGATTTATACAAACAAACTACAAAGCAATCACAGACCACTACTGATACACCTGAACGCAAGGAAATCAGGAGAGAAGGTCTGTAACAAAAGGTCTGTATTTTACCCTCTATCTCTCTAAGATGACAGTTTGAATTTAAAAAAAAAATAAATAATCAGTTTACTGAATTCTCAGTTCTAGAGAAGGCAAAAAGAAAAGAACCTTCCCCATCCATCCAGTAACGTTAGCATTCAACCTGAAAACAGGGACAACAAATAAAAATAGGAAGAAAAAAATAAATCAATTCGGTGTCATCAGCAGGAAGCTTTAAAGTTTCACTGGGTTTGCTAAGAGACAATTTGGTCAGCACTAGCTGGGTACATAAGACCAGAGGAAGCAGCTTTATACAGGCTTCCTCTGACCTAAAGTCCCAGAGGATTTCCCAATGGTATTTACTGAATGCAGATGCTCCAGAGGGGTCTTCCTTGTATTCAGTCGTATGAGTTTTACAACGTGAACATCACTTCTGAATATTAAACTAAGCTGATTTTGTACTTATCTGAGTATTCAATAAACTGGATTCAAATCCAATTTTTAGACTATAAAAAAATTACATTGTCATTACATACAAAATAAATCTTTGCAGATAATAATCTTTCTTTCAGATATGTTTCAGGCCTTGTGCCCATAATTTTTTTTTTAAGGATATATACATTTCATGGTTATTTTCACGATGTCACTAAGAGATTATCATATTTTTGGCTTGCTTAGACAGGGAAAGTGACTATTACACCATTGTTTATAAATGGTGAACCCTACAAAGAGAAAAGGATTACTTTAAGTTAAAGGGTAACAGTACTATAAAATCATAGGGATAAAAATAGGCTATGAGTACATTTAGATCACAAATTAGAAAAAGCAGAAATTTTTAAAAGCTTAGCTATTACAGAAATAAAGATTTGAAGCAGCCTTTGAATTATTGTTCAAAATACAATTTGAAACTGTTACAGAATGGGGTTTAAGCCTGAACAGGGCTTACTAGAATTAGTAAGTGCAGCTTGTGACATGAAGTTATACAGAGTTGAATCCTCTCCAGGCATCTGCAAGGACCAGTCACATTTTTCTATTTCTTGCTTGATGCAGAATACAGCTTCAGGAGCTCTCCCCACTTCTCCCTTTTCACTAAAAATGGCTAAGAAGGAAGGTTGGATAATCAAGGCTAGCAACTTGAACTGGACCACTACTGAAAATTTTCAGGTGTCTGTGTTGGTGGTATACCTTGCTGGCATACTCAGTTAAAGTAACTGTCAGATTTGGACTGATAAGGATTTATTAGTTACTGTGGCAAAGACACATAAAAAGAACATTTTTTTAAAAAAAAAACAACCTCTGTGACACATTACAATTTCTTCTCCTCCGACACATTATAATTTTTAGGGACATTATTTGAACTGAAGTTTCAGAGTTCTTAATGGAGTGCTGGAAAGCAATTAATGGAGTGGCTAGTTTATGGTGTATGTGATGCGAGGAGAGTTGAACAAATTTCCTTTTTATCCCTCGAAACTCAGCCAGGCTGCAACTCATTCTCGTTTTACATTCCCAAATATTTTTTTAAGTTCACATAACTGTACAGTAGGAGAGCTTAACACAGTACTCAAACTTCACTCAAATGGGAGAATTGTCCCTTGTGAGGCACTTGTACTTCTCTGAAATACCTAAAAGCAATTAATGGTACAAAGGGGAAAAAAGCTATCAAATTCTCAACTTAGCTGCTGACACAGTACAGAAAACACTGTTTTGTTCTGAACACAATGTACTTTAAACTCCCATTTCAGCTGAAAAGCATGTCTTTAAGGTCTTTAAAAAAGCATTAACTTACTTTGCATTAAGAAACAAATGTGAATATTGAACATAAAAAAATGAAAAGAACACTTGGTGAAAATAACAAATGCACCATGTGTCTGGGGAACGTACATTATCTGTAAAAGTTTCTTTCATTGCTCATTAATTATAGCATCATAGCAAAAGTGTTACAGTTATGCTTCTTAATAAATTTATTTTCTTCAAGTACCTACAACTAAAATATTTCTTCCTGATTTAGCATCTTTCGTATTTTTTCATAGACATATTAATTGATTTTAGGAAATTCAAGCTTTCCCTTTGGCAGTTTTCTGGGTTATAACAGCATGATAAAAACATTTTAGTTATGCTTCAATAAGTTTCTTGCATTATGTTAACTCAAGTGTCTTATTTTTAACTCAAACTGCTTATTTGTACAAGATGAAACTCACTATTATTGCACAGAATATTTTAGTTTATTCTTTCAAGTTCACAAGCAAATAAAAATACACATTTTTATTTCTGCACAATGTTTGTCTCTGTATTCTCCTCAGCAAAACTTTCTAGAGTATAGAGGAATTTTGTAATTCTTTTTTTCACAGAATATGTGCATAGCTCAGACTATACAAACATCCTTTACAGCTCTCCCAGTCACTTTCCATTTCAAGAACGAGGCAATTTGTGTTAACACAAGACAGCTTATCATGTGCTAAGTCTGCATGCGATTTTCTCGTGAGAACAACCATTTTGTACCTACTTGACACACGCAGCACTATACTACACCCAACTAATCAATTCTGTCTATATTAAGAAGTGGGGAGAAAAAACAGCTGTTATATTACATCAGCTTTCCTAACTACTTCAGACAACTCATTTTGGGGATTTTTTTTTTCTTTAAACTAAATTGGCATAAAACATAGCCCTTCTTTCTATTTCTTTTCAATTTTTTTTTTTTTTTTTTTTTTTTTTTTGCCTTCTCAGAGATTATTGGTGAAGTACAAGTGTCAGAGAACAAGCTATGCTTTCTGCAGGCATCCCCAGCAGTTTTGAGGGCAGCAAGCTCCCAGGGTCATTGGGTACCCTTGGAGGATTTATAGACTAGCATGATATGAATGAGTAACAGCATGAGAGACCTCACAGGCTAGTCTATAGGCATGAACTTTTGGAAGAGAATAAGTTATATATATCAAACTTTTTTTCTCCTTGTAAGTAAGCAAATGAGAAATGTCTATCAACTCACATCAAGTCAGAGACAGACACACAAAACAAAGGTATCAGTAGAGCCCAGAAAACTCTCTGGGAGGGAAGAATGGACTTTGGAGATTTTCTTATGATAATGACTTATACCCAACAACACCATGATATTGAGATGTTCCTATTCAGAACTTGGCCTCTCACATATTCTGTATGGATACTACCAGCTGAGGCACCAAACTCTGGTATTCTTAACAGTAAACATGCTGAACTCCGCATTGCGTATGAATACAAGAAATATCATATTTCTTGACATTTGGAAACATTATTCCAGCAATAGCCTACATCTGAGGGATCACAATCACAAAATAATGAACACAAGGACTCTTCTAACAACTTACCTTGCAGCTCACTTCATAAGATTAGCTCAATTATTGATCAACTAACACTAGTTTTTATCAGCTTGGCTTCCTAGAGTGCTGCTTTGTGACTTCACACAAACTGTCCTTAAACCACATCTCTGTTTTTCCCACTTCTCCAACCAGTCTGCCATTTCTTGATAGAAAAGATGTACATCTTGCAGCAGTCCTAATTGGTATCATTCAGCTTCATCATTCCAAAAAAGAATCTATGTTATGTGAATACAAAACAGTTGAAATGAAATACTGCTATCTACAACAAAGATGTTCTTGAAACTGATGTGTCCCCACACAAGATTTTTATTTTGCCATACTAACATTTCCAGCAGAAACCTGTTTTGTCAGGGGAAAAAAAATGCAAATATATTCAAAAGTATAGTAATGCAACCTGGCAAACCAGCGACATCTTAAATATTGTTACTATACCACATACATACCAGCAGTTGGCAACTTCATGCCCAAGCTGAAACCATAGTTTCACACCCGAACTGGAGGGATGTAACTCCAGCAGCACATTCAGAATGAAGTAAACACCCATCAGTCACATCAGTGAGCGGCACCTGCGAGGGAATGCAGTGCTGGCAAGTCTTACATCTCATTAT
Source organism: Athene cunicularia (assembly GCF_003259725.1). NCBI lineage: Eukaryota > Metazoa > Chordata > Aves > Strigiformes > Strigidae > Athene > Athene cunicularia. The sequence continues at coordinate 10,341,965 of NW_020799105.1, forward strand.
GAAGCATGGAATTAAGAGCAAAGACATGGCCTGGTAGCCCATACTGTTTCTATCAGAGGGAGAAAAATAGCACAAGAACTACAGAAACGAATGTGGCAGTTTAGGAATCAAATAAAAAACAGGCTTAAGGCAGAAAGAAAAGATGGAAAATACACTTGGTTCTGGGCCTTGCGCTATAACTATGGGATTGATTTTACTTTATTTTATTTTTCAGAGTTAATTACTACTATTTTTAAATAGCACTGTAATATCCAAAAGGAAACATCCTGTCTTTTTAGAATTGCAGCTTTTTTGCTCATTATGGTGTAGTGGCTCTAGACAAGTAGACATACAGGGCATTTTCCTGTTGTCTCATCCTCTAAAATATAAATTATGTAATGTTTAATAGTCTGTTGTGACTTTGTATTGGCAAATAACAAATGACTAGACAAAAATATTTCTGTCGGTCTACAATACAAATGCTTTGATAGTTACTTCATAGTTGTAACACAGTATGTTTGCCTATCAGAAAGAGGGTAATGTAATTTTCCTTTTAGTTTCTAACTCCTCTGACATACTGACAAGAGTTTTATAATTCCCACTATAATGTAAATCTGTTTTTGATAGTGAACACTAGGACATAATAGGTTGTGGAGTTCAGAGAGTTTGGGGAGGTATTTTGTTTGCTTGGGTTTGGGTTGGGGTTTTTTTAGTGGGGAGAGGGGTCACGTAAAAAACACACATACTCAGCTTTTGCATTACTAAATAAGTAGCTTATTGTTACTCATAGGATGTGATCAAGAGATCCATAAAGGACCACAGAATCAAAATTTAAAGGTAATTATTAATAAAGTTTTCCCAGTTTGACCTGTGACATTGATCCTGCCTCTGTTTCTCCTTCTCTGGTTTCTCAAAATTTCTATGCAACAATCGCAAATTAGATATCATCCTTCTGTGCAATTCGCTTAAAACACTGCCTGCAGCAAATAATTACTTTGAAACACTTTTCACCCTGCACTCCTTTACTTCTACATGAGGACTAACAGTGGGTTTTCCAAGTCCAGTTTTCTGTTCCACGATGTTTTCAAAGGATCCTTCATGTTTTTTGTTGTCTCTCACTGTTTATGTAACCAGGCAGGTATTTCCATCAAGCTACAGTAGTCAGAGCATCCGTGGATCTCTCTCATTTTATACTTACAACACAGAAGCCAGAAAATACACATGCATATATTGGTTGTGATAATAGTACTACAAGAAGGGGAGTATCAATTCTGCAAACTCAAACTCCTAGTGCTGAGTCAGGATTTGTTTTGTTGCATTAACTCTTGCTTGGCGTATTTCTAACTTAATATTATTTTTTTTTCTGTGAACAATATAACTAGAAGAATATATCAAATTTATGTTTGGACTAAAACTGAGACTAGAAGGCCTATGAAGAGGAGAACAAGAGGATGACTCCAGCCACATCCCCTGCAGCCCTGTTAGCATTTGTACACAGTTTTCTCAGGTACAGAGATGTGCCAGCACTGCCTCAGTCTTGTCACTAAGACAGCCTTGACACCAAAGATGACAGGCTGAGAGTGATCTCCATCCCCATCTAAGACTCATGCACTCTTCAGTCTACATCATGCTCAGATTGGCACCATGGGATTTAGTAAGAGTTACTTCAATTGCAGTCAAAGCTAAAATTTTTCTGATACAGGACAATTTTCTGCTATAGAACCTGCCTTTTCACTGTTTACAAAAAAAGTGAGGTTTACATTTACTACTAAACTTAGCGAACAACCGAATTCGTGATGGATGGAATTGCACAAAATACATCAACTGAGCATCAGTATGCTCTATCTGCACTTGTGTATTTGTGCCCATTAAGACTGCTTCCCAGCTAGGCTAGGAGTGCATCAAAAATAAATAAATTAGTCTATATAAGGTAGAATTGTAAAATAATCGGTTTTACATAAACATCAGTGTATTTTCTCTCCAACATTTTCTCTCTCTAGATACATTGAGATTCCCCAGTATTACTAGATTTGGAGATATCAGATAAGCAATACTATTTCACAGATGAAAAACACAGAAGTAAAAAGAGATCAAGTGATGTGACAAAAACTGAATGAAAATTTACGGCAAAATTTAAAAGAAGAGAGCCCCTGTTTTGCAATCATTTGTCTCAAATAAAAGTCTCTTCTTTCCAAAGATTTTCCTCTTTCAGAAGACTCTTTTGTTTAACAATATATGAGTATTATATTACCTGACTGTTATGCATTTGCTACAGCATGCATAAAATTTCCTATTTTCACAAACATCTTTATGATTAAGGATTAACGACCTTTAAGTAAGAGACCTAGTAGCTAAAAAGCTGTACTTTTAATTGAATACAATACCTAAAACGTAGCATCTTCCATGATCAGATGATGACAAAAGAAATCTGTCAATAAATACTGTCAATCAATAAAAAGTTGCCCAACAACAGAATTTATCCATTATGAATAACATAACTTTAGCTAAATAAGGTGATAGAGGAAACTTCTCATTACAACATTACATTTCATTTGTAAAAAATAAATTTGGGGGTTTGTATGATTTACAAGATATAATTCAAATGTTTTAAATGTTAATGAAGAACCCATATTTGATGCTAAAAAAAAAAATCTTCAGAGTGAGGAACTGAAGATATTCTGGTGCTATAAGGACCATTTGTGTGTCTCCTTTCAGTCTGATACCAAACTCATACCAATCTCACCAATCCATGCCATTAAAATTGTAAGATATTAAAATGATTTTATAGAACTAAATGGATTTTATGGAAAAAAATACTTTTTTCTGACATGCATTTGACTATATAGCAATAATTAAAATGTTACAAATAATGTTACAAACAAAGAACACATTAATTTAAGTGGACATCTCCATCTTCTGGCTGTATCTGAATAAACATTGGGGTTACTGAGTAACTGTGCTGGGTCTGGCTGAGCTGGAATTGGATTTCCCCTATAGCAGCCCTCATGGTGCTGTGTTTGATGTTGGAAGCTGGCAGGGTGTTGGTAGCACCCTGGTGCTGCAGTACTGCTGAGTGGTGCTTACAAAGCACCAAGGATCTTTCTGACATTTTCCCCCCACAGTGGGATGGGGTGGGCAAGATCTTGGGACACCACCAGGACAGCTGACCAAAGGGATTTGACATCTGCTCAGTATAACGCTGGGAGAAAGGAGGAAGGGGGTGGGGTCACCCTTGGTCCTCCGAGGCAACCGCAAGGCATATGGGAGCCCTGCTCCTGAGAAGGCCCGATACTGCCTCTTCATGGGAAGCAGAGAATAAATCGGTTTTTGTTTTGGTTTTTTTTTTCTTATTTTCTTTTCCCTCTTTGCCCTGTTGAGGAAAATAAAGGAGAAGGAGGGGGAAGTGATAGAGCGACTAGGTGGGTACCTGGATTTAGCCAAGGTCAAACCACCTCAGTAGCGTGACCAAAATTATCACAATGGCAGAGGACCAAGCACCAAAGGGAAGCAACATGCAGGCGCAACCAAGGCTATTCCCACCACAAAGGAAGACTTCCCACAGCAGATGCTGAAGAAGCCCCAGGATGGTTAAGGAATCTGGTCATAACCCAGGAATATGGTGCAAGCCCAGACAAAAATATCTTTCAGTGGGTAACCATGAAATTCATGATCAATGAAAAAAATGACATGGCTAAGCAACTGTGTCTATTAAACTCTGCAAAATACAGTCAAATTTACTTTCTTAGCACTCATTTTCTTGGTAGAAATTGGCTCTCTCCATGCTCCATAATGAGCATTAAAAACCATTAATTTCACAAAAAGCTATTCTGATTTTACTGATTTTAGGTGATAAATAATTATTATATGGGCAAATATTTTCTTCCTCCCTTTTTGATCTGTCTACTCCTGACATGTTTGTATCTCCCCCCCCCC